>NC_137870.1:22325685-22385685 GCF_963924005.1 Protomyctophum bolini | reverse complement strand
ATCGTGACAAACGTAATACACAGCATAATGCCATACACTGTATAGTATAGTACACAAACACAGTACTGTAGGGGGTGTGTGTGTGTGTGTGTGTGTGTGTGTGTGTGTGTGTGTGTGTGTGTGTGTGTGTGTGTGTGTGTGTGTGTGTGTGTGTGTGTGTGTGTCCTGTGCACACGCAGGACTGTATGTTGCTACTTCCTTGAGTGTATGTGGATTGTGTGAGCTGACATTTACCTTCACAAGTTACATTTCCAGGAGTGATTGATTAAGGATATATACACAAATTTCTGCTGTTCAATTTGGATGACCTTTCATATAAGTCACAGCAAGCTCTTGGCATATGAGAGTTTTTGCTTAATGACTCAGACATCTAGTTTTATAGTCATCCTAATTCACATACTGGTAATAGGATGTTGAAAGCACTTTGAAAGCAACCATTATTCAGAAGGGGTGGCGTGTCTTGGCTCAATTCTCAGAGGGTTTCATGCCTAGAGTAATATCAAATTGCCTGTCTTATACTGGCATGGTATTGGATTTGGGCTGTGACAAACTGACAAACTCCTTTGTGACAAATGTCTTCAAAATGCAACAGATGGAGTGGGATGGTTTACGTGCCTTCATACTCAGCTCCCAGTGAGGGGCTGTCTGAAGCTACAATAGCCTTGTGGCTCCTGCTGAGGTACTAACATCCACAGCCCAATTCCCACCACTGCCATACAGTGTCATGTGATCTGGTGTAGTTTAATTCTTTAAAGTATTTTTCACCCTTCAAAAATATCCCTACGGGAGATTTAGAGTACATCAATCTTTTGTGTACGCCAGGATCTATGCTAATGTGGCATGCCCCCGCAATCCCATTCACATAATAATCATTGATCTGCCAGAAAACAGAACATCCAAACATAAACACAGATTGGGTAAAACATCATCGCAAAAGGCACTGATCCGGTCACTTCCTCAGTGACCAATGCAAATTAGTGAGTGTATGATTTGTGTTCTGCCTGTGACGTCTCTTCCGATTCATGTGGCCTGTGTAAAACCGGGATCTAGCGTGTGCTGTGGCAAAAGACAAAATGTGGTTGTAGATTAGAACACAAAATCAATGTCTCACAACTCAACAAAAATCATAAAGCTGTGTCATGTTTACATTTAGAAACGACACTAATACAAATCGAATAAACAAAGTGAACTAGCAGTGAAAGTGAACCTGTGCCATGTTATAGCGCCACCATGAGGCTGATTTGAAAAATCAAGTCAAGTGGCATTTCTTCCTCAGTTTAGTGGGAATATGCGTGCACAGTTTCACCACAATCTGACACTGCGTTGATGAATTGCTGCATGTTGTACAAAACAGGGTACTCCTGGATACTTTGGAAGCCAATCTTAGCCAATCAGGATGGAATCTGAGAAACCAAACAAACCCGTCTTGATCACATGTACTGATTTGCATGAAATTTGGTTAAAGGATATCTGAAGGAGAAATATAAAAAATGTGTTTTACATAATATGTAGGCCTCCTGGTGGCGCTATAAAGAGCCTCTGATTGGCCTACCGACCTATCGAGATGCAAGGCTACTCTGTGGTGGGAAATAATACAAGTACAAGAGAATGGCAACACGCGACAGTAATTTGTAACTTTAATTTTTGTAGAAGAGGCAAACTAATATTGTTTGTGCCGTTTGCTTTGATTGAATAATGAACATGAAGGCCTATGTACTATGATTTGATTTGGCTGTGTTCTAAATTAAAGTGTTGATTATCGTGTATTCATCTAAAGTTTAGATATAGGTATAATAGTATTAGTTTAGTGTTAGTTTAGATTCTAAACTAACACTAAACTAATACTATTATACTAATAAAGATCAAGGGAAAAGAGACTTTTCTTTTTACAGTACAATAATGTTTAAAGTTACATGTATACAAATAAACAGGCCAACGGCATAAACAATATTAGTTTAACTCTTCTACAAAAATAAAAGTTGCTGTCGCAAGCTGTCATTCTCTTGTAGCTATTATATATCGTACTTGACTTTATTTATTTAATTTATTTCCCACCACGGAGTAACCTCGCGCAGCAGCTGTGTCGGTAGGCCAATCAGAGGCAGGCGGGGCATTACCATGTCTATGCTATGTCATGTCTAAGCCATTTTTCATTTACAATTTTTTTTTTCATTGACATTAATTCACCATCAACCAAAGTTGCTATATTCTTCACCTAGATGTATGCCAGTAAATTATATTGAAACATCAGGTGATGGTAGAAGCATCATCATTATGGGAAGATGATGAGCGCCATCAATCTTACAATGGTATTGGTTGCCGATCGATTCATCAGTAGCCTAACATAGTGGAATGGGATATAATCATGTTCTTTCAGACTATGGTTGGTATTTTCACTATTTTTGAAAGGTTTTGAAAATGTTCAAAATAGGGATCCCATTTTGAAAGTGGTTAAGAGCTTGTGACTAAATAACTATATAGGATTGGATTCCAAGTAATTTTTTCCATTTCCTGAAAAGTCACAGGTTGGACATAGGCTACAAGGCCTCTTATTCTCCGTCTGCCTCAAAAGTGTAGAGAACATTCCCAGATCTTATCAATTATGATAGCAAGAAGTGCAAATTAATAATTTAATGTAAATTATATAAAGATAGGACACAGAAAAGGACATAAAAACATATGGTCTATGATAAATGATTGTGAGTAGTTTAAATAGAGGGTGAAAGAGAAATAGAGAAGATGTTAAATACTCATAGATGTTTTAACTAGTTCCATCATCACACATTTCCTTGGCTCTTGTTTATTAGAAATAACCTATACTCAAGTACATTTTGATTGCCAGACTTTTACTTAGTTTTTTGACATGCACAGAATGCCAAGGAAAGGCTGGGGTTCATGTGGTTAAGAATATAGTGTATATGTCACACAGAGGCTAAAGATGTCTTAAGGCCTAACTCCACCTGTCCTCGTGCAGGCTGAGGGAGGCTGTGCTGGCAGCAGGCAGGGAGGATGCTGGGTAATGACATCTAGCCTGTTAATCAGGAACACAACACTGCAGGAAGGACTATAAATCCCACACAATCTAGCCTTGGATTTTTATCTGCTGTCTAATGTGTGTGTGCGTGTGCGTGTGTGTCTGTGTGTGTGTGTGTGTGTGTGTGTGTGTGTGTGTGTGTGTGTGTGTGTGTGTGTGTGTGTGTGTGTGTGTGTGTGTGTGTGTGTGTGTGTGTGTGTGTGCGTGCGTGTGCGTGTGTGTGTGTCCACACAAATTGTAGTTGCACTCTATAAATTCCATTCAATCACCAAGCTGATGCATGAGGTAAAACACGTAGGACATGCAGTCACAGACACACACACACACACACACACACACACACACACACACACCTCTGACTTATTCATGAAGCAAATAGAGTACTGAGTTAACATCTACTTGCAGATGCATCATGGATTTTAAATCCTCTGGCAATTTTCAAACAAAAGTGTGCGTGTGTGTGTGTGTGTGTGTGTGTGTGTGTGTGTGTGTGTGTGTGTGTGTGTGTGTGTGTGTGTGTGTGCAAGCAAGCGTGCATGCAGTGCTTTGCCTCTATTTATGCTTGTTGGTCTATTGATTTGATTGCAGATACAGTTCCTCTGCCTTAGCCTCAGGCTATCACCTTTCACTTACATGTGTGCACTGTACATGTGTGAAAGTGAAAGTGTTCATACAGGCAGCTGCCACTGCTTGTGACCTAGTTTTCTTTAGTTCACCACAATCGCACAGTGATATTGTTCAGAAACTCGCAAAACATTTGTTCCTAGGAAATACTCTGCTGTGGAGCTCAGTGAGTCTCTTTCTTCCTCTACATCTATAATCTTCCCTCACAGGATCTGGGAGGTAGAAACAAATCTACAGATCTACAGCAGTAAATAAACTAGACAGTAGGCTATGACACTTGACATGATATTACTGCAAATGCAATTGCAATTTTAACATATTTTAAAACTAGAATTTCGTGCGCGCTACGCGCGCACTCATCCCAGAGCGACTTTGCCACGCACTATGGGAAGAAATAAATGGCGGGAGTTGACTCCACATGTAGTAACGAATGGGTTATTGGAAATGTACCATTGTTTTGTCCTGAATATTTCCACAGCCTAAGTACTAAAGGATTGTGACTGTGGGACAGACATACAGTCTGACATACAATAGGCTACACGTGTGCACAGTGAATAAACAATGACCTATATGCCCAGAGTTCTTAAATTAACATAGTTGGATTTTAACAGAAAGACAATGCCATAAATCAGTCAAAGTAAGTGACAGACTCAACAGTAGCACACAGCATGCAAGGCAGCGATGCATGCATGCAAACATGTTTGTCCAGCTGAGATTTAGTGTCTCCATCTCTCTGTGGAAGAGGTTGCACATGACCTGTACGGCCACACTGAGGCGCTCCAACACAAACACAGACACAAAACAACACCACGCTGTTTGTCCAGTTGACCCAAATCAACACCAATACCTAGCCTGTTTGTCCAAAACACAGTATCTGCTGGCCACGTGTCTACTTCGCCACAACCTAATGTTAGTAACAAATGTAGGGGAGAGCCGCCAAGGTTGTAACGCTTCACGGTTGTAACATGGACGTTATATCTTGATTGGTCAACGCCACCATGACGCCATCGCGTCAGTATGTGTACAGCAACGTACTCTACGTGGCCAGGAGTTTGAAGTTTGAAGTGTTTACCTTCAAAATGCGTCTAATTTTACACCTGGAGTATATGTGTGGTACAATTTTTGTCTTTGGTGTTGGTGAATAAAAATCCACATGGATGTGTTCATGCTTATGTTCTTCATTAGTTTGCATCGTGTTTAGACGGAATTCACGTTCATTCTGGTCTGTAAGCAACTGCAAAGAAAACTTGCAAAAGCGGGTCATTTGTAACATGTGTTACAAATGGTCCGCTTCCATTCAATGCCATTATATGTAATATTTACATATTTGACATATTGGCCAATATTATATGTTCTGAAATGGTATTGTATCGTGTAGTGTATTCTGAAATTAGTTTAGGGTTGTATAACGTTGTACAACTCAATCAATCAAACGTTTGTTTAATCAATGTATTGCCCCATTGAAAAAAAAGAAATGGCCAAACTGGTACTGGTACACCCGATACTATTTAATATTTCCCTTATGTTTGATACATTTTCTTATCACATCCATGGTATAAAAACAATGCTAAGGAGTTGCTTCAATGAAATGTAATTGCTTTAAGCTGAGAACGATATGTTTAATGGTGTTTTTTAGCGTTGTTACATTTATCATGCATGCCGTTACAATTGATCCGATATGCGCAGCAAATGTAACACTGAAACAGCGTCCACGTTCGGTTGAATAACTCCCGACCTGTTTTATCAAAAAAATAACTTGAAGTGGTTTATGGTAGCTGACATGTGTAGGTCCGTTGCCTGAAAATATTACATGTGTAGCTAAACGGATCTCTGAGTAAAAGAATGAAACGTGCAAAATGTTACATCCTTGGCGGCTCTCCCCTATTAGTTTACTCACAGCACAGCACCGTCACTCCTGTCAGTTATTTCGTCCTAATAACTTGAAGTGGTTTATGGTAGCTGACATGTGTAGGTCCGTTGCCTGGAAATATTACATGTGTAGCTAAAGGGATCTCTGAGTAAAAAAATGGAACGTGCAAAATATGTTCTAAAATTGTATTGTACGTATTGTGTAGTGTATTCTAAAATTAGTTTAGGGTTGTATAACGTTGTACAACTCAATCAATCAAACGTTAGTTTAATCAATGTATTGCCCCATTGAAAAAAAAGAAATGGCCAAACTGGTACACCCGATCCTATTTAATATTTCCCTTATGTTTGATACATTATCTTATCACATCCATGGTATGAAAACAATGCTAAGGAGTTGCTTCAATGAAATGTAATAGCTTTAAGGTGAAAACGATATGTTTAATGGTGTTTTTTAGCGTTGTTACATTTATCATGCATGCCGTTACAATTATTCCGATATGCGCAGCAAATGTAACACTGAAACAGCGTCCACGTTCGGTTTAATAACTCCCGAGCTGTTGTGTGTATTGCGTGGTGAAAAGGCCGTGTGTTTGTGTTGTAAACAACTCATGTTATGTCTGCGCACACTGTATGTTGCTATGGCTGCTGACGTTAGCATGTGTGCTATCAGGCAAAAGCTGAGATAGATATGCAACTACTACTGGGGAAAATGCCATACAAAACACAACACCTAATTTCGGAATGTTATTGTGACCTATTGAGCACAATCAGACCATCATGATTTGCTTGCTGGACCTATAATTAATTTATTAGCATTAAATGTCCACTCGCCCATCCAAAAGAAAAGCAAGATGGCTGCGACAGATTGTGAGCGCGACGGACTACGGAGGCCAGGAGGAGCAGAGCTGGTGACGTAAGAGGCAGGCAGTGTTGCCAGGTTTGCGAATTGTAAGCGAGTTGCAGTGTATGCAAGTAGCGTGGTTAAATTCCTTGTTTCTCGGCGTGTTGTGGCACCCGTTTATCTGCTGGCTCGATCGTGATTTTCATAAAAGTAATATTTGCAGAGTAAATAAGAAACTTGAACGGCTAAAAAATAGGCTATGTCAGTTCGGGGAGGGTGGCGAATTTATTTTGCATATAGAGATGTGTGGTAAAAGTGTGGTTCGGTCGGAGATAGAGCATGAAGAATGAGTATGGGTACACCTTTTCACTTGTATATATGATGACACTGCACATAACTGAAATGGATTGAGATTAATTAACAATAACGTATGATACTGTCCTTATGAACTGGAAACATGGAATAACTTTAAGATTAATAACTATGCCATATATGAATTGACGCAGTCAGAACATGTTCTAGAGCTGCATAAACGTATTTGGTCAAGGTCATTTTTGATCCATGACAGACGTGGCAACCTTTGCAACTGAGCTGACTTGGCAAAACATTAGCAAAATGAAAACTTTGCTTTAACTATAGAACACATACCACATTACAATAGAAGCTGCAGCACTGTCTGCGCATCCGGCTTAATTACCAAAACGGGCTGTTATGAAGCTTGTTGAAGCCACATAATAGAACTCAGCAGCATTAGCCTCTGCCAAAACGGGCTATTATGAAGCTTGTTGAAGCCACATAATAGAACTCAGCAGCATTAGCCTCTGCCAAAACGGGCTATTATGAAGCTTGTTGAAGCCACATAATAGAACTCAGCAGCATTAGCAGAATCACAGCAAACTCAATATTTTGCATACAACCTGCAGGCCCTTATCACAGCATGGACAGTAGCTGAGAAGCATAATTTAAGCAGCAGTAGCTGCACACACGGACAGCAATAGCAGCAGCAACAACCACGAGGAACAGAAAACATCACATACAACCAGGAAACCATATGCAGAGGAAGGCAGGAAGAGCATGCAGTCTAGTGAGCTTAAGTAGCCTGCCCAATTGGTCAGCTGACTGCCGCATCGGTGAATGACGTGTGGGACTTGCACACAATTATACGCCCACATAGTAATGCAGCATGTAATGTTAACCCCTTGAGTATAGTATGCGAGCATGGCATGAACCCCCTCGAGTATGTCTGAATGAACTAACGTCTCATTAGTATTTGTATCATGTGGTAGACTTTGCAGACAGCTAGCTATAGGCATGAATACCCAGAAGAAGGCATATTTTGTCAAAACGTTGGTCATCATAAAATAAAGTATTTGCATCATGACTACGAGTTGTGCGACCTCTTTTCTGTTCAAGTTTATCTCCCATGGTCAACTCAGCACCTCCCCATTATTGTTGTGCACTCCTCCTCTTTGTTTGTTGAATATGGTAATTAACACGCAACATGGATCAACCAAATTAACTTGAATTGTATTGCTGACCTGTGTTGAGCTTTGAATCGACAGCTATTGAAGACCTTTACAAATCAGAACCTGTGGACCTACACGTGGTATGAAGACATGAAGACGTGATTTTTTTCCACCCTAAAACATGACCATCGGGTATATGGTATGTTTAATGAAAAAATGACAGTATTTGTTAAAATGTCATTTGTATGTGGACACGCCCACCAGTTCATTAAGTATGCCTGGTTTGCTGGTCTGGGTGGTGATCCACCTGAACTGAAGCCACACCCCCAGGGGGATGATATTGTGATGTCACTATATCACTGTTCTTTTCATTGGTACGTTTGACTGTCAAGTTTTCAGCCTCCACGAAGAAACCCTAAATACCAAGGGAAGACATCATTGCACATAACAACCACACCAAAGGGTCTAATGAAGTAGCCTACTGTCACCTCATAAACGCATGAAAAACGGGAAGAAATACAAAAATCATTGCACTCCATCTTTAACTCTGAGATACTTTTCATTCCATCTTTCTAAAACAACGAGAAGGAAAAAAAGAAAAGACAGAGATTTAGGGCAGTGGCTCAGGGGTAGTAACCTGACGCTGCCAGATCCAAAAAGCTTGCTACACAAATTTGTTTCACAGCTTATTTGGATCTGGGATCGCGGAAGCAAATTCGATGACGGGGCTGTTCCTTTTTTTCAAGATACATGGTAGATGATTGGATGGGAGCGTCTGTCTATCACCGTGTGGGCGTGCAAACACAACCAATCATATCGACGTGTCTATATACCGTCACATCCGCATCCCGCCTTTAGCTCACGCTGATTGGTTCGGTACGAAGCAGATCTGACTCAGGGCTCAACTCCGTCAGAGATCCCAGATGAGTGTTGTGTTGGGGAATATGTTTCCGCAATACCGCCCTCATCTGGCAGCGTCAGGTTACAGGGGTAGAGTGCAGGCCGGTAGAGTGGCCAGATGGAGAACCGTCTGCAAGGTTCCCCAGTTCAATCCTGGGCTCCCCCATAGGTAGCGTCGATTGCCGAAGTGTCCTTGAGCAAGAATCTGAACCCCCAATTGCTCCCGATGTGCAAGTTGGTGCCTCGCATGGTTTCCTCCACCATCGGTGTATGAATGAGTGTGTGAATCGGTGAATGTAATGCATGTAAAGCGCTTTGGATAAAAGCGCTATATAAATTCACAATTTACCATTTAAGGAACACAACTTTACCAGAATCCTTTAAACATGTACCACCATTTTATGAAAGCCAGGATCCTTTAAACATGAACTATGCCACTTCTGTAATTTTTCAAAGGGGTATTCATCATCGCCAGACAGACGGACCTTGAAACTGTGCAAACACACAAAGAACAATAGATAGCCCTTTCATTGAGAATCCTGAGGTTCAGAGAGTTCAATTGGCACTGAATGACTATTTGTGTTCAATTAATGGTCTTGGACTGTGATAACTAATACAATAAATATGATAAATCCAACAAGGCTTCATAAATGCTGCTGTCATAGGTCTGCAGAGAGGTTATGGACTGAGGCTAAGGCAGAGGAACTGTATCTACAATCAAATCAATAGGGCAACGATCATAAACAAAGGCAAGGCACTGCACGCAGGCACACACACACACACACACACACACACACACACACACACACACACACACACACACACACACACACACACACAAACACACACACACACACACACACACACACACAAGGTATATGACATGTAAGTGGCTGCCATATATAGATTGTTATATCAATGCACAAACTCATTTGCACAATGATTTGACATCTGTCTAGTTTCCTGTCCTCACTTGCCAGCTGTGTGTTTCTTTGCCCTGTGGCTAATCAGAGAGACAGCATCTCATTTCCGTTTGAATTGAAAGTAAACACAGAGCACAATGGAAACGTCAGTTAGTTTTAAGCTATTTATAGTAGTGTAGAATATAGTAGTACCGTAGGCTGTGGGTATCTGGAATGTATTGAGTGACTCCAACTGAGGCAGCATTAAACTTCATAAAGACTAACTGGTAATTTGGTTGTGGTAGCTGCTCAGTATTGGAGTAATAGGTTGACTGAAAGGTTAATGTGTCTGATGTGGTCTACCTGTCTAGTCGTTCTCTCTGATTTACTTCTACACCACTCCCAGTCTGTCAGCTCAATTGTCCGACACTCCTCATGTGACAGCCTCCTCTCCGGCCCGTCGAATACTGATGACGTGTCGTTGATATCGTCGTTCTGATCACATGGGTGACCAGAGAAAGATGGTAACAACGGAACACAGTGGAAACCGGTGGCATCGAACTCTCCGTGGCTCTCGTGGGGAAGTGGATCATAGTCTGCAAGGGCCTCTCCACCACCAGCCACTGCTTCTAGCAGGTCTGCATTTGAGGAGCTGTCCACCGGGTGTGTGGTGCTGATTTCAAAATCAGCCTGTAAGCTGGAGAGTCCAGCGCTGTCCAGCGCATGGAGATGGCTATCAGAGAAGTCACAGTTGAAGAGGTTGTGGTAGGAAGGCTTTTCAGCAAATGGGCTCTGATGAGATTTGGTGACATGGGATAACTTGTACACCCCATAGCCTTGCTGGAAGGAGAGTGTGAACTCAAATCTTCTTTTTAGCTCTGTTGAAAAAGTAATTGTACCTTAATTTCTTGCTCAAACTAAAACAACAAAAGTTATCACACAGGTATGTTTCACATTGGATAAAGTAGTGGTTTCTCAATGTGGGGTCCGGGGACCCCCATAGGTCATTGAGGTGGTTCCAGAGGGTCCCCAACAAAATGACCAATATACAACAATCAGTTTAACTGTTTAAAATAGCCGATCTACAAGCTCACAACATGCCGCAATGTGACACCTTGTGAGCTTTGTCAAATAAATTCTGAGAAGTAAACATTTAATAACATCCCTAATAAAAGTATATTTTAAATCTTTAGTAACTCTTCCCCATGAGTTAAAGTTAGCACTTTCTATCCCTCATTTAGCTAGTAAACTGTTCTGACTCCGTAATCTTGTTCTTGTGCCAGATGCATGGTGTCATTTTGTCTTATCAGTTGCAGTTCAGTTATTTTTTCTTGAAATAATGTGTAACATTTGGAATAGCCTATTTTTGAAACATAATGAAATTGAAACACAAATCTTGTGTTTCAATTTGTGTCCCTGGCACCAATTCCTGGCACCAAATAATTTCAGATGGGGGTCTGCGGTCAAATACACATGCATACATTGCCATGAAAAAGTTTGAGAAGTACTGTCATGGTAATGAAGATGATCAATAGCTATTGATAGCTCAATATCAAGAGCGATAGCTTTGTATTGGCCATACTGTAGTGACTCTAGAGTCTAGACTCTACCTGAACGTTGCTCCGTTGGATCCCTTTTGCAGTTGATAAAGCAGCCACAAGGCATATGGATCCAGCGCTCAGAGAGGACAAACAGAGGAGTGGCAGCAGGTCCAAGCAAGGTGAGAAAGAAGCTTAGCGTCTCTACGGTTGAGCTGCGAGCATTCACAGCCAGACGTACCAGCACGGACGTCTGGGAAGGTTACACATGATGAAACAATAAATGATTGTACTCATTTACAGATGAGATCCATCTCCAAGTCTCCAAGTTAAATTGCACTGGTTAAATTATAGGCCTAAATCAGACCAAAAATATGAGGGGAAAACAGAATCTATAAGACAAATTAGACTAGGCCGTAACTGAGCAATCATCACACTGCTGGCATTTGACTTAAAGGGGTTCACAAAATGTTCAGATAATGGTTATTCTCTGGGACATTTGGTTGTAGACAAACCATATCCCTTTAATTCATGTTACTTTTGAAATTCATTGATGGTGAGATAATTATGATAAGATTGCCCCCGGCAATAAGTCCCATGTTAGACCCAGAAATGTTGTTTAGTATAAACGTTCATGATTTGTCATCTATATAGGCTTGATGGCAGATGAGATTAAGCTTTTGTTGCTAAAAGTTGCACGTTGAGAATTTTTTGTAATTATAAGCATAATATGTGACCATACCATTAACAACCTGTAAAAGGCAAAAAACACTACTACTACTACTACTTTAAGTAGAATGTGACATGTCAAACTAGGGGGGTTTCATGATTCTGAATCCATTCCAAGCATTAGTTTTGCACAAAAAACACTCCTTGGGCAAAAAATTGGCCATAGCCACTTTGTGATGACGGCTATGGCCACTTTTTGCCCAAGGAGTGTTTTTTGTGCAAAACTAATACTTGGAATGGATTCAGAATCATGAAAACCCCCTATTTTGACACATCACATTCTACTTAAAGAAGGATTTTACAGACAAATCTCTAAAAGAGAAAACCAGCACCCATGGAACTCACGTTTTAAGGCAGTTTTAATTTATTTAAATGTTGGCATGGTATGCTATAAGAGCAGCAGCAACGAACGCGTTTCGGCGTTCAAGCCTTCATCAGCGTTGTCTGCTTGAGACACCGGAAGTGTCACATTTTATAGTCTCCTGCGACCGTGCATCCGGTAAAAATGCTCATGCCGTTTGAGACTGGTTGGAGTTGTGCGAGTTATACCTTGATAAAATACTTTAAATACTTTAAAAAAATGTTTTTGCCTTATACAGGTTGTTAATGATATGGTCACATATTATGCTAATTAATCAAATTGCTCAACATGCAACTTTTAGCAACCAAGCTGAATTTAATGAGGCATATATAGATAATATTTCTATCATAAAAGTTTATACTAGGCCTAATCACCATTTCTGGGTTCAGTAGACTATGTCCACATGAATGTTTTGGATTTTATAGGGCTATAGGCCTACATTACATTAATTGTGGCTTTATTATTTTACATGGGCTGCATGCTTACCATTATTGGCATCCAAAGAACAACTCGAAGAACTGCCACAATCATGGAGAAGCGCTTTTGCGCAAACGCCACTGGGATGTCCCAAATAGCTGTGTCCACCAGACCACTGAAAGAGGCTGGAGTCTGACAGGTATCCACTTTGACCCCAGCTCGCTCCTGGCCGATCCCTAAAGAGTTCGGGCTCAGCTCGTAATAGGAACAGAACGTTTTGGTTGGGCTATCCCGAGAAAGAGACGGGAGGTCACAGAGCGTTGCAGAGCCACTGAGCCTCCTTGCTACCCCCAAATAGGGGAACAACGTCTTCTGAGGCTCCCTGGAGCATAATAGCTGATATGTGAGAGGAATAAAGAAGACCAGTAGCCCACAGACACACATGGAGTATAAAGCGAAAAGCAGAAGGATATAAAAACTGTCGCTTTTGGGGAAACAGCCGAGAGAGCTCGGCGTAAAACGGCCCCATCCGCATACCGGTAACATACTAACGGCCAGGCTGACAGCCCACACAGCACCTATTGCCCACATCATGTTCCATGGCCGTCGGGCAGACCGGAGCTCTCCACATCTTTTCGTGACATAAAACGTGTAAGCTGCTATAAGGCATGATTTCATATTGCAAGAAACACCCAGAAACACATAGAGAAGTCCCGACAAAGTGCACAGTGACTCCGACACTCTCTCCCCATCTCCTTCCCACTGAAGTAGCGTAAAGATGGAGAGAGGGACCACACCGAGTATGTCGTCTACTGACATAGAAACCACGATGAGACACAATGAGGTCTTTCTCCTCATCCTTAAAAGAGAGAGAAGTGAATATACACCTCCGGCAAACGTAGCAGCGGCTATGGTTACGCACAACCCGAGCAGCACCAGCCGGTATTGGATCTGCTTATCCATCTCCAGTCGGTCTGTCTCCTCGTATGATGCCGTGGAAACGTGGCTCCTGTTGGGCGGCCGGGAGCTTATGTGCTCTGACATGCTGTATCGATAGGCTTCTTTCGCAACTTTAAAAAGAGTAAGCCGAACGCATATTTGCCTCTAAAGTGTACTACCCCGCGAAGATACGAAGCCGGAATGGCTGGCATACAAATGTCAAATCAAATGGGATCGACAACGAGAGACGCATTGCCAAACATCTGCCTGCAGCCTCCTCGATCGGATACCGTGTTAAAGGCATAGGGGGAGCACAGGACGCTCTGCCGCTGCTCACGTGCGCTATAAATGTCCAAAGAGGACAGCTCTCGTCTCCCTGCAGCAGCCAAACCAATTTGGCTTGTTAGACGAAACGTTCAACATAGGTAACGTATTTTTTTTAGCTTTGGAGACGGGGTTGCTCATGGCGCAACCGCGCAAACAGCGCTTTCGTCGTCGCGACCGCCTCCGTAAATTTCTCCAGGCAACCAATGGCAGTGAGTGTGACTGACTGTCACACTGACCCCCCCCCCCCCCCCCGTAGGTACATTTCAAGCACAAAACTGAATACAAAAACTGTTAACTGTGGACGACACCAATTGTCCATAAAGCATTGCACTTAGGGTCCACCATTTTCAATTCATCAGAACATGAGACTGAGTATACCAAAAACAGGAAATCATCATAAAAGGAGGTGAAAAGGGAAAAAACATATACAGTGAGGGGACAAGGGAGGTATGCAAATGTGTTTCCATATACCAAGGTATAGGTTCCATATATTTTTGTTCCAAAATACAGTTTAGCTGGTGACCCCCGGCCTGGAAGCCCTTCAAAGACCCCTGGGGATCCCTGGTCCCCACTTTTGAGAATAAGATAAAATAATTCATGTTGGACAATTTTGTCCCACGGGTCACCTGCTGTGTGCATGTGTGTGTGTGTGTGTGTGTGTGTGTGTGTGTGTGTGTGTGTGTGTGTGCGTGCGCGTGCGTGCGCGTGCATGCGTTCTACTGTCCTCATGTGAAAGTGGCCTTGCCTTGTTATTCCCTATGGCAGTCAAGGACTTTCTCTGGAACAAACCCTTGTTTGTTGTGGCAGAGAGAGACTATGTTTGGCCCCTATCTGTATGCCCTTCTCTCTGTCCGCTCCGTGTGTGCAGTTTTTTTGTGTGACATCAAAATGCCTACTTTAATTATTTTTAAGGGGCGCTATAGCCCCTTCTATAAACAGCTTTTGTCCCCACACGTCTCAAGATTTGCCATTGACAATGAAAGGGAAATTCAGGTCAAATGTCTGCTAAATCTTGTCCCCTGCACACGTCTCATATTTGCTATTGACAATGAATGGAGAAATGACGTCAGAATTCCGCTAAATATGACGTAAATTAAACATCAAAACATTGAATGCCATTGACATTGAATGGAAAATTGAAGTCATATGCAAACGAGCAAATCAGCTAACCAATCACAGGCAACAGGCATTCTGATTGGCCAGTATGAGATGATGTTTTCATAGTAAATGCGACCTGCAGTCACAATAAATGTAAAAATTATAAATCAGTTCCAGACAGTGATAGAACTGATAACCAGTGTAATGATAGCAAATTCAAGGCATGCACGCACGCACGCACTCACTCACTCACTCACTCACTCACTGACTCACTGACTCACACACACAACAACATAATTGCTGCCATCCGGTCTGGCAGTGATTAGGCTACTCTGTAGAAACTGGTGTCTCTGGCTGCACTCAGACAGCCATGCAACAAGGTTGTGTCAAACCATGTGACTCCCATTGGAAAAGCATTGAGGCGGCCATGAAACACAGACGGCACAGGACACAAGTGTGTCTTGTGTGTGTCAACACAAGCAATATGAATGGATATTTATAATACCATATTCTTTTATTTATATAAATAAATATAAATAAAATAGTCAAATTCTATTTCAACAGGTATAGCCTACCCATCCATCAGTTAAAAACTGTTTTGAAAATGCACACCAGGGCTGGACTGGCTATAGGACGTACCGGTGCGTATTCCTGGTGGATCGCATCAGTAGGGGGCCGCCATGATTATTATTTTTTTTTTCTTTGACAGGCAGGCAGGCTAGAAGGAAAGTTCTGCCAGTGCCTTCATGATACTTTCACTGTACCTGTATCAGTGAGTGACAAATATACCCTCTTCTATCTTGAATCCTTTTGCCAGCATCATTCTTGTGAGAGCAACAAAGGGTTGTGTACTTGTCTGTTGGTTTGTATCATTTATGTTGTTCTGTAAAAGGGCTTGTTCGTTTGTGTGTGCCGTGACGGAGCGGGCGGTATAGTTTCTGCTATCTGCACGCTTGGTTGTGGTGGGCTGGTTTGGGCCAAATTCGTGCGAAAATGACCAGGCCAATTTTTTGTCCCAGTCCAGCCCTGATGCACACTATAATGAGAATGCCTGGTGCAACAAAACTCTCGTCTCTTGCTCTGTCGACTAAGACTGAGTTATTTAATGCAAAATTTGCAAATGAAGTTCATTTGATGAACTTGAACTTAATGACTCTGGCCATAATATATGACAATTGGGATTGACTGTTAATCAGCTACCGGTACCTATAACCGGTACCTATACCGTTTGGCATGACCTGATGCCATAGTGGGGGCACGATCGGCGGTTAGATGGGATTTCTACATTATTTTTGTCCAATCTGTATAGTAAAGTATGTTAATTCAATAACTTTATATTATAACTTACAACCTTAATACGATATATGTTGTGGTCCAAGACCAATGCCGTCTTTACCTCTGCATGGTGATGTATACAATATAAATTATACAATTGGGGTGGTTGCATTTTGTCTCCATGTTCATCTATTGAGACATTTAGATTGTGTCAAAGATCATGTCTCACCTAGACATATAGGATCTGACATTTTATTTTACCTGATGGTCAAGATTCAATGTATCCCCTGAGCAAGCCGGCAGGCACTATTCTATTAGCTCAATGGTAAAAAATGACACTACAGGAAACAGGTTCAAATCTGGGGTAGAAGGGGAAAGTTACATACACCCTTATTGTACTTTAGCACAAATATGTTATGTGTATACCTTTTATCAACCCAACACATTTTCTAGATGTTGCTGCCAGCTGGTCTCCACCCATGGAGACCATGTATTAGCGAAAATAGCCGATCTACAAGCTTGATCTGCGATTTTAGTGTGACAGTCTTGAAATATGAAATGCAAGGTTTCTGCCCAACAGCAACAATATACTGTACATGTATCGATAAGTACCCCTCTGCCTCCCCCCAATATTTCCATACAAGATTAATACCGTGAAATATTGCTCGGTGCATGTTGGCAATGCCTTGGGGGGTAAAAATTTACTATTCTGTGCCTATCGGGTTGCAACTCAAATGGGGCTGAGTCGGCTCTAGCGAACTTCACAACGTTCAACACGGCAACTCACGCGCTTTAGAGTGCTCGGTGGTGTCTCTCGTGGCTCAAGTTCACTATAGATGGCGCCCCTCCGTCGTGGTCTAAAACTATACTTTATCGGCAACAAAAAAAAGTCTGCAAGTGCCCATACCCGAAGGCGGGGTTGGCGAAAGGGCCTTTCTGTGTGGAGTTTGCATGTTCTCCCCGTGTCCCCTAGGGTAGGTACCCTCACAAAAAACATGCAGTAATCCTGGTCACTAAACTGCCTCCCCCTGGCCAGCCGGGGCGCCTGATGGAGGGGAAAGGAACTGGTTGGAATAACGTGTTCCTTCCACGCGCTACGTCCAACCAGGGAAACTCCCCCCTGTCAGGTGTAAAGGAGCAACTTGGACACTCAGGCATGAAGGAAGCATGAGTTCAAGTCCGTTGCTCTCCCCTTGTCCCCCATATATGGGGACTAGGTTGGTGGAGGGTGTGTAGAGCCCAGGATCACATTAGATGATTGACACAGGGGTGAAAAATGGGTTACAAAATCGTGGGATAAAAAATATTAAAGTAAAAAGTCTGCGGTTGTTGGAAAATAGTGACAGCAGACAGATTTTAACCCGGGAGTTGTGGATTGGGAAGTCTATGACCAACAAGGCTCAGAGGCATGTGAGAATGTGAGAATGCCCCGCTCCGCAGGCACCCTACTACTTTCTACTAGGGGGGCCAATCAGAGGCAGGCATGGTGGATCTTTACGCGAACGGGCCGTCGTCTTAAATCATGTGCACTGTGCATGCATAGTTACTGTAATAATAACATCACTGCATGCCTGGCTGACATCTCACAGTGGATGTCTTCCAACCACCTCAAGCTGAATCCAGACAACACTGAGCTTCTCTTCTTCCCAGCTAAGTCCTGCCATTAGAGTATAAGGTCCTGCCCTATGCGGGAGCTAACTATTTCGGTAGACAACCACCTGGTAACATGTCTGTCCCGGTCTGTCCCAACAGCCAGGAACCTTGGTGTTGTCCTGGACAGTCAGCTCTCGTTCAAAACACACATCACAGCTGTCACTCGATCCTGTAGGTTCACACTCTATAACATACAACAAATTAGACCGTTCCTCAAACATGAGTCAGCCCAGCTCCTAATCCAGACAACAGTCTTGTCAAAACTTGACTATTGTAACTCCCTCCTTAACAACTGTTCCGGGACAACGCTCCACACGTCCCAAACTCTTCTCCCTTCTGACTCTAAAACTATGGAATGCACTTCCATTACAATCAGAACTGCAGCCTCACTCCCAATCTTCCGCCGTAGTCTGAAAACCCACCTTTTCAGACTCCATCATGGCCCATAGCACCTACCCTAGCCCCTTAGATAGCACTTTTTGTAGACTTAGACAGCACTAGAACTGCATTGTATGTAGTCATAGCACTTTATAGTATAGTATAGTATAGTATAGTATAGTATAGTATAGTATAGTATAGTATAGTATAGTATAGTATAGTATATACCTATAAACTATACATGTATAGTTTATATAGTATTCATACTATATTAAGTTTCATTATATAGACATTCCCCTGTTATGTTCTGTATGTGATGTTTGCCATTTGTTATTGCTTAATGTAAATCACTCTGGATTAAGAGTGTCTGCTAAATGCCTAAATTGTTGTTGAGTTGCTGGCCGGCTCCTATATGCAGATCTAGGTGATGAACGATACCAACGAATCAACGGGAAATTATATGGTCATATATTGACATTCCCATATGGGAAGGGCCCCTGGCAATGTCGTCTCATCGCGTCTACATATATGAGATTCCTGGTGATGTCACGTGGCATCGTGACACCCCCCCCCCCCCCCCCCCCCCCCCGAACCTACAACCCAAAATTCATTAATTCATTCATGTCAATATAATCTGTAAACTTTCCCAATGGTGTTTCTTCCGACTAGTGAAACAACAGAGCTTCTTAATACGGCACAGTTGAGAAACAAGAGTTAAACTATTAATCTGGTGTCAATGAGGTCAGATAGATAGGTCAGTAGAGTTGCTGGCCGGCTCATATATGCAGATCTAGTATGTCAAACTATCTAGGGTTTGATGAGGTCAGTGTCGTGATCTTCATATATGGAGATCCAGGTGATGATAATCAGCTCCACGTATGGAGATCCATGTCACGTGTTGTCACGACGAGGCAATACCATATATGGAGGCGTGGGGTGACTAACGGACGGAATGACGGGAAATGCAAGTTTTTAAAAGACATGCTCACTTTGCAAATGTTGTCAAGTAGGCCTAAATAATTGCATTGGACATAAATGCAGTGATAGTAATCACTCCTCTGAGACTTTACTTTAAATGACTTAGAGTAAATACCACATAATTGCCTGCAGAAGATGTTCAGGTTAGTCCACCAGGGGGAACTATTGCATTGTATAGATGTTCCCCCTGCCTGACCCAATAGGCCAGAGTCACGTGTTGTGTCGCCCCCAGATAATAACACTCAAGAAGGTAGCAGGTGTCTGTCCCAACTAAAACTAAAAAGGGTAGTGTAGCCCAATCTAGTATAGAATAATCTGTAGGCCTATATTTGGCTGGAAGGCTCATATCCATTTCCAAACACGTAAATAAGGTGGACCAACTGACCCAAAAAGATTTTTTTAAATCATGATGTTTATTTTTGGGCGGTCGTGGCCTGAAAAGGATGACTGGATGAGAACCAATGACTTCTTAGACAATGGTGGCTGACATGAAACAAGGGGGGATGTTTCCCTCAGAAAACAAGGATTGGTTGAGTCCTTCCCTCTGATTGACTTTAAAAAAGAGGTAATTTTTTATTTATTTATTCAGATGCTTGAAGACAATTGCTTTAACCTTTAATACAATTATATAAAGTGAAGACGGTGTGAAGGACTAAACGTTTTTAACTATCTCAAAGTTTTGATCATATGATCCTTGATGACTATTTCTATGTATTTCATGTACTACTGGATTAAGAGCATCTGCTAAATCAAATGAATAAATTATAAATCTCTCAGGATTTAGCTGTGTGCATTATTACTACCAATGTGAGGAGACCCAAGATGTTCGGTTGGACCTGTTTAAGCGTATGGAATTCAGTTTCACTTCAGACAATAGTCTCTTCACTGCTAAGTGCTAAGCTGAAGGTGCTGCATGTAGCAGAGATGTGGGAGAGAGAAGATTGAGGTTTGAGCACACGCTATCTTCTAATCTAATGAATTTCTCTTGAAGTGCTCCACACATATTCAACCTCATACCAATAAATCACGTTGATCAGCATAATGAATTCTTGCAACATGCTCACTCGGTTCCATGGAATCACTCTTCAAAATGAAAAATAAAGAAAGAAAAGAATAAAAGTATAAAGTGGTACTCAAAGACACTTTACATGTGTGGGGGCCAGGGGAGAGAACATAGAAAAGGACAACTTTATCACACACACACACACACACACACACACACACACACACACACACACACATCATAGACATCATAGCCCTACCCCACATCCCAATGGACCACAATGAGTGTTTTTCCAGTAACAGAGAACGGGATGAACTTTTACGCAGAGCCTGGTAGTCGATGGTCACTGAGGGAGCGCTTGTTTTTCAGGCGACCGGATTAAGCGTGTTGATATTCACTAATCAAATTGTTAACAGTGAAGTAGCTTTTTATTTGGTTAAATTTCTAGTATTTTATTTAAAACCGGTGATAAGCTTATTGGTCTGCTATTAGGGCCTGCGAAGGCATTCTTTGCATTCTTGGGGAGTGGAATAACTTTGGCTACTTATAAGGCGTACATTTTATCATGTGAAAAAGAAGAGAAGAGATGGAAGACATGGAACGAGGGGATGGGGAGCACAGTGAAGTGATGTGACAAAACCATCTGTTTATCTGTGCATGTGTACAGGTATAGTGTGTGTGTGTGTGTGTGTGTGTGTGTGTGTGTGTGTGTGTGTGTGTGTGTGTGTGTGCGCGCACGCGCGTGCGTGCTTTCTCTTTAATGAGCAGATTGGATATATTCATTAATCTCCATTAACAACTTCTCCCGGTGCGATATATATATCACATCCCTTTTTCAGTCATTACTGATGCAATTACCACATAGATATCCACTAGAACAGGGCTGCTCTCTGTCACATGCAAATATAAGGCAACCTAATTGGCTTCAAGTCAGAAAACACTGCCTTGTTTAACTTGACAAGAAAATGCTGGAGTTTTAAAGACATTTCAGTTGGAAATGCGTGGAATTGCAGTGGAAAGGTAATGAAAATGCATTGTGACAGTACTGACACATTGAAACATTGTTATGTTCAGTAAACATTAGACATCACTGAATGAAAAGACTGAGCTTCAACACTAGAAAGTTAGAATGACCTAAAATACATGCAAATGGAGTGAGACAATAACCCTGTATGAGCGCTGGCTGAAAGGCTTTTTTGTCTGACAAGTTGCCTGGAGATTGCTGGTCATCCATATATACGGCAGACAGGCCTGGCTGGAAAAGCTTTTTGAAAACCCTCTCAATCGAGCACACACTATTACAAGCACAAGCTCTGTTCGAAACATATCATTTGGCATGCAGGGAAACGGAATTCATCACAGTGCAATGTGTTTTAAGTCTTCCATTCCACCAGGCAGGCAGCCTCTCTCACAGAGATGAATTTAACCCTGTTCACTGCCTTGGGGGGGGCACAGGTTCACTTTCACTTCCAGTTCACTTTGTTTATTCGATTTGTATTACAGTGTCGTTTCTAAACGTAAACATGACACAGCTTTATGCTTTTTTGATGAGTTGTGTGACATTGATTTTGTGTGTTCTAATCTACAACCACATTTTGTCTTTTGCCACAGCACAAGCTAGATCCAGGTTTTACACAGGCCACATGAATCGGAAGAGACGTCACAGGCATAAATCATACACTCACTAAAGACATGCATTTGTCACTGAGGAAGTGACCGGATCAGTGCCTTTTGCGATGATGATAGTGTTTTACCCAATCTGTGTTTATGTTTGGATGTTCTGTTTTCTGGCAGATCAATGATTATTATGTGAATGGGATTGCGGGGGCATGCCACGTTAGCATAGATCCTGGCGTACACAAAAGATTGATGTACTCTAAATCTCTCGTAGGAATATTTTTGAAGGGTGAAAAATACTTTAAAGAATTAAACTACACCAGATCACATGGTGAAGGGGCCAAAAACAGACACTGTAGCCTATGATATTGGTGGGAATTGGGCTGTGGATGTTAGTACCTCAGCAGGAGCCACAAGGCTATTGTAGCTTCAGACAGCCCCTCACTGGGAGCTGAGTATGAAGGCACATAAACCATCCCACTCCATCTGTTGCATTTCGAAGACATTTGTCACAAAGGAGTTTGTCAGTTTGTCACAGCCCAAATCCAATACCATGCCAGTATAAGACAGGCAATTTGGTAATACTCTGTAGACTCTACAGAGTATTACCAAATTGCCTACAGTGTAGAGGCATGAAACCCTCTGAGGATTGAGCCAAGACACGCCACCCCATCTGAATAATGGTTGCTTTCAAAGTCAACATCCTATTACCAGTATGTGAATTAGGATAACACTAGTTGTCTGAGTCACTAAGCAGAAACACCCATATGCCAAGAGCTTGCTGTGACATACTTATGGCAGAAAAGTCATCCAAATTGAACAGCAGAAATGTGTGTTTAAAATCAATCACTATATCCTTAATCAATCACTCCTGGAAATGTAACTTGTGAAGGTAAATGTCAGCTCACACAATCCACATACTCTCAAGCAAGTAGCAACATACAGTCCTGCGTGTGCATGCACACACACACACACACACACACACACACACACACACACACACACACACACACACACACACACACACACACACACACACACACACACACACACACACACACACACACACACACACACACACACACACACACACACACACACACACACACAAACACACAAATCCATTACATGCATGCACACGTGTACACACATGATGAGTGTTGGGACTGGGACAGGAGTTTTATCTGTTGGAGAGTCTGGCATTAGATGCCAGATTGTGAAGTACTCACTTTGCAGAAAGCATGCTAAGTGTGTCAATACAGATGAAAGCTATCAGAGAGCAAGCATTCATCTGGGTTCGGCCCAGACCCATACAGAGCAGCTAACGCCTGCATCTCCTCAAAACACACACACATACACACTCACAGGTAATTGACCCTCTCAAATACATACTCACGGGCACTTGTGCAAAATTGTAAGATCATGCACATTATTTGCCTGCAGACCATATGTCAGAATGTATTCCATATCCGGCTTAGATGACACCATCAGATAAATAATAAACCTTAAAAATTAAGAAAATATAACCTTCTCATAGTCTATTATTAGAATGCAATATTTAGCTATGATGTTGGAAAGAGTTACCAACAAGAAATATGTCGAGAAAGTTTCACCAATAAACAAATTATCAGTAATATGATATGATAATATGATATAGTACTTTATTGTCAGTTCACACTGAAACTTGTCTTGAAATGTGTCTTGCGACCCAGCAACCATGTATGCAAAACACATATCGTATACAGTGTTAGTTTGACTCTAGCCTCGGAGACCACAGGCGTTTTGTTTTCAATTTAAACTCAGTTTAACTCAAATTAACCCATATAGCTTTGTTTCTATATTCTCAGTGTTAAACAGTAGAACACTGGGGGTTTCACTTTGTACATACATAGGTGGGTGTAATTACACCTGAATAGGCCTACTGCAGGGTCTGGCGCACCATGCCAACAAAGAGTCCTTATTGGCCAGGACTTTGCTGTGGTACATAAATTAGTTTGTGATGTACCTGCCAGGCCAGCACCACATGGGGCTCAGCCACGGGCACAGCTACAAGCGCTGCCTCAGATGATCCGATCAACTCCAGCTGTCACACAGCACAGTTTTGCACGGGTGTGCCTGTGAGACAGGTTTGCCTGTGAGTGTGAGTGTGCAAAAGACGAGTGAATGTATATATTGTGTGTGTGTGTGTGTGTGTGTGTGTGTGTGTGTGTGTGTGTGTGTGTGTGTGTGTGTGTGTGTGTGTGTGTGTGTGTGTGCGTGCGTGCGTGTGTGTGCCTGCACACACTCATGCATGTGTATCTCAATGTGTGTGTGAGTATATCCACAGCAGACAGACAGACAGCAAACAGCTGGCCAGATGGCCGTTTCATTTGTGCAGTACACCTGTGTATTTAACATGTAGCCTAATAGCATTAGCAAGGAGGGAGAGAGAGAGGGAGGGAGGGGGGTGGGGGGTGGGGTGGCAGATGCTACTTGAGAAGATATGGCTTTGCCACGGAGACATGATGAAGGAGACACACAAGGAGACACACAACCACTTTGATTGTATTATTGTGTTTATACCACTGTTTTGTTGTCAATATGTATCAAAGAAATGGTGACACACAAGCTTATTTTGAAAGTGTATTCACTAAGAAAAATAGTTTATAAATTGTCCTTTCTAGTGGGGCAAACTGTTCAAATGAATAATTTATTATAATACTTATCGTGTTTGACAGCTAGTGGCCGTTGCTAAACAAGGTAACTAAGGCGTAGTGACTGACACTTTTGTAGTGATGCAATTTGTATGCTCTTTTCTGGAAATTTGGAATGCAGTATGAACATGGTGAATATTGCAACATTCTCACCTAAATCATTGAAACAGATGTATCATCATTCTGAGGATGTTGTAAAAAAAGAAGGGACATGACATAAATTTGCATGGTTATTACAGTATCATTGCTGTATCTGCCAGACATACTGACAGACAAACAGGCAGACTTGCAATATTTTCCTATTGTTCTGATGCAATATAAATAACATCTGGGGAAAGAAAATAGAACAGAACACTTGGAACATGTGCATCAAGTCCGGGAAAATATGGGAGGCTGGCAATTTTTTGCCATCTTCCTCTTTACATCACTGTTATAAGCTTCTGTCTTCCTAGTGCCTCATGGGGCAAACTATGTCTGAAAACCCTCTGCCTGACAGCTGAGGAGGCTGCTCTGCTATTGTGTTTGTTGTATCTTGTGCTGTGTGTGTGTGTGTGTGTGTGTGTGTGTGTGTGTGTGTGTGTGTGTGTGTTCGTGCGTGCGTGCATGTGCGTGTGTGTGTGATCGAGAAAGGCCGTCATAGGCAGACCTGTATCCCGAGAGAAGACAGACTATGCATGCACCCACTGCACACACAAAATGAAATGGAAACCGAGCTACACTTCCTAACCATCTGTCCACTGTACCAAGACATCAGAGACACATACTACAGATTAAAATCACTCACAGAATGACAAAAAACTCCCATATCTGCTGGGCGAAGTACAAAAATGTGAAAACACAGCAGCAAGATTTGTGAGCTGCTGTGATAGGAGAAGGATATCAAATGGAACACAACCACCCTAAAGACTAATCATTGTGTGTATTCCTAATTTCCTGCACATCTGCATCGAGTGATCTTGGTACATAGAAATTGATTTATTGAAGACTCTGAGTCTCTGACTTTGTATTGCTGTATTGTTGTATTGTGTCTTCTGCTTTGGCAATGTAAACGTATGTTTTCTCATGCCAATAAAGCCCTTTGAATTTAACTGAAGCGTGTGTGTGTGTGTGTGTGTGTGTGTGTGTGTGTGTGTGTGTGTGTGTGTGTGTGTGTGTGTGTGTGTGTGTGCGTGCGTGTGTGTGTTTGTTTGGATAAGACCCCTGACCCAAAGAGTCAAAGAGAACTCATTATTTGAGTGACCTTCTTCTGAAGACGCTATAAGATCTGTTGTACTGTAGGCGAATGTGCCAAGTGCTTACCAGTAATTAAAACGGTGGCAAAATGAATGTCTGCCTTTAAACTATAGTATTACATGTGATTAGGGTTCTATTATTCATATTGAAACTGCAGCAGTGTGTGGTAGTCACAGTTTCACTACTGGAACAGATTGTTCACATTGTTGGAAGTCAGCTGGTGTGCACTGCATGCGTCATGTTAATACGCCACCAGTGCTTTGTAAGTTTAGAGTTCTGAGAAAGGCCTAGCATTTTCAGTTGAATGTGTTGAGCAATATGTCACTCAAGACAAAATTGCAATTAAGTTTATAAATCATCAAGTGCTGACAAAGTTGCTAACCCGTAAGCAATATAATTCATGGAACGCATCATGATATTATCATATCTGCATTTGGCAAGTCTGTATGGGATCATTCCATGGTTTTCCATTCCATCAGAGTAGTACTGAAGCAGAGCAAATGTTCACAATGTTCACAAATACAATCCAGGAGGACACAACATGCTGGGGGTGAGGGTGGGGGTGAGGGTGGAATGACAACAAAAATTATGAGAAGTAGAGTCAGAGATGTTGCCTACAGGCAAATTAATATAATAATTACTAATTATTGAAAACATCAAAACATACAGTACAACACACACACACACACACACACACACACACACACACACGCACACACACGCACACACACACACACACACACACACACACACACACACACACACACACACAATATATATATATATATAGACAATTGCTCTGATGCAGATATACCCTGAGGCAAAAAAACAACAACATCTAATTATGGCCAGAAACTGTGGAGTCTGCATCTGCAGGATATATAACTCCCACTGTGTAGATCAGCCAAATCAGTGAAACATGGCTGGTAAAGTAAATAGTCAGTGTGCATTTGAACCCTATAACCCTTACGTTAAGAATGTAAATTTTGGGTCAGTTCTTACTCAGATCTAAATTAAAACGGAGAATCTTGCTGTGTGGTGCCAAAACATGCTCTCACCAGGAGTGATTCCACAAGTCTAGAGCGAGGTCAGATATAATTGACAATGAGGCTATACTGAGAAAATAACAAAGGATTATTTTGGGAATAAAAAGATTTAGCACAGTGAAAGCTACATCAGAACATAAAACAAACAAAGAAGACTACTGTAAGCTGCATGGCTACACCCGTGAAGTTCAAAATAAACAAGCTTAATTATGTTTTGCCTTTGTCGTTATAGCTGCTTGCTGTCGTATTTTTACTTTATTGAGATGGTTGGAAAGCAAAAGCAAAAAGCATTCATTGTAAGAAGATACTGGTAGGAAGGATTAAGCATACAAATAACATAACTGCACACACTCCATAAATATAATTTTATATTCTGCAGGTACGTGTGATAGGCCAGTTGTTCTCAAAGTGGTGTCCCTGGGGGGGGGGGGGGGGGTGTCATCTAAATACTTGATGCATCGGCTACTGAATTTGAAAATATAGCCAATCCAAGCTCACACAGTGGATGGCCAAATCTATATTTGCAATTGAGAGAATTCCATGCCCACATTCCTCTTGGCGACACATTTTTGGTCCACACAGAGGAATGTGAGCAGCCCCTCCACCATTACTAAGTCTGTGTATTTATTTCTCTTCGCCGGTGCAGCCTAGATTCAGGGAGAGTATTTTTTTGCAGCCTACTGACCTGTCGATGATCGCTGAGGGGGCGCTTGTTTTACAGGTTAGGGTTAGGTTTCTGGTTTAAGGACTTCAGTGTTTTGTACCATACATTTACAAAGTACAAAACAAAGAATGTTTGCTTTCGCCATCTTTGTTGAAGAAGAGTCTGGGCAATTATGTTTTAGTTCCATATGTGTATATTTTTGGTTGGCTAAAACTAGACTAAAGCTTATAGTTTAAGTAGCCTAGGTAGGCCTAACGTTCAATGGTGTGTTCAAAGTGTTTTAAATCAGAATTAGCTAATAAAGGTAACCCTAAGCCTATGTTGCAAAAAAAAAAACCTTTTACTGTTACTAAAAGTTTCTAGTCAATGAGGCTAAATCTAGTCACCTCTGAGGTTTAAGGTGTGATCACCTTTGAAGGGATTAAGTAGGCTATGTTCATAGCCCTTGGGTCTTGATGGTCTAAGTTTTGAATCTAAATGGCTCTTTATGTTGCCCTGGGAGTATATCTGCTCTAATTTAGAGCAATTTTAGAGGTTAGGATTCAATGGTTTGTTTGACCTGTTTATGTGGTGTTTAATTTTTCTATCCACTGCTTTTATGTAAATCTGTGTTCCCCCTGTCCAAGTTTTGTTGTGTTCTAAACCACAAACTTCCATGGCACTAATTCCATGTGTCATAAAATGCTGTACAATTAATAATAATATTTTTAATATCTATGTTGGTTTAGTCTATCTGCTATTGTATTTCTAGTTTCACCCACATATTGTAGGTTGCACTTAACGCGCTACATGTAATTAGATATACACAGTTACTCGTATTAGCCTGTATTCACTTTCGTATGACACTTTCATGTGAGACAAATCTCGAGATTTGGCTGCCAGACAGGAAACGGCGGACAGTCTCGCGAAGCAACACAGCAGCCAATAATGTTTGTCTTCCGATATTTTCCAGAAGCGATTACTTTACAAAAGATCTCAGTCATTCACAAATAGTGTTTGTTCATGAGCTGGTCACAGTGGTCACTATGGGCTCTCACTGCATCCAATGCATTCCAATTTCCACCGAACTTCTGGGTGTATTTTGGCTCCCATGGTGCGACAAATCTGCCGTCTGGAATTGCATGATAGTGAAAATGACATTGGTGACCTTACCTCCATTCCATCTACCTTGGGCTGAAACAGGAAGTGGACGGCAGGCTAATCCCAAACGATTGGTTATGCCCAGAGGCGCAACACTGACCGAACGCTAGGGGGGGATATAGAGCGGCGCCGCGAAGCGGCGCCGCCGAAAAATCCGTCCCCCCCGTCCCCCCCACTACCCTAGGGGAGGGGGGGATGGGGGGGTCTAACCACCAAAACGTGGGGTTATGGTTAGGGTCGGACTACAGAGAGGTTGTTCCAGTGACTCAATGCACATACAAATGCAATGCCAATATGCTATATTAACATTAGAACGTTTTAAAGACAGATTAATTATTGACGACAATGCAACCTGTGGGTCCAACGTCACTGAAAACTTTCATAATGGCAATTAAATTTACTCACGAGTGCTGATGTGAAATGGAGGATGTAAGAACACACTTTTGTTGTATTAGAGCAGGGTAAATATGAAGTTTTGCGCCAAGGTCTTGTTTATATTCCTCTTTACATAGGCTGTATGTTATTGTCGCAATTTGGTCCGTCTGAGATCTGAGTGAGGGGGCCTTCCTGAGTGAGGGGGTTTCTGACGGCGTCGCTTACTCGCTTCCCCTCTGTCAGAGGTGGAAGCTACGCGCAGCCGTCGGGAACCCCCCCAAACCGACTGTCCCCCCCCCCTCCAGAAAAGAGGTCTTTCTGCTACAGAAACTGTCAGACGAAGACCAAAAACACTAGCGGGGTTCCTATGTTGCGTTATATTTTTCGAAAGAAGCAACAGCTGTACCTATAGTCTCGTACCAGGCCCAAACTCATCTGGGGGGGACCAATGTGACGCTGGCAGGGGACGCGTCCCCCGCGTCCCCTAGGCTATTGCGCCCCTGGTTATGCCCAATCAAATGACATGAGCGCCCATGCAGTGCAATGCATGTTGGGTTACAGGTGCATGATGGGGAGACACGTTTTTAGTGTAACACCAATCATGTCACACACACACACACACACACACACACACACACAGGCCAGGGATGAGGGCTTTCAGTAGGCTACTAGTAGGCAGGGGCGCAGATAGCATTTTACACTGCATTTTACACTGCCAACACAGCAAAACACATGCAGCCACAGTACATGGCTTTTTTTTAGGGGATAATCCCCCCTCTTCATGAACGTACGAGTACTACCAGTAATAGTACTACCAGTAAGTAAAGTTTATTAGTATTTCTATTGGTATTTTTTTTATTATTATATATATTGCTTTATGCATGGCGTTAGATGTGAGCACGCCGAAGGCGCGCAAACTTCTAGTCTATACATTCTGGGGTCCTTGACATGAAAAGGTTCATGGCAAGGATCCATTGATCACTGGTTCTGAACCAGTGTTCATAGCAATGCAGGCGTTCTGTCTTTGAGCTGATATCATCCAAGTAGGCTGTTTCTCTCACATTAAGGTTAATAGGTCACCCATAGGTCACCCTTTGACCCTCCAGTATCACTTGTTTGCTGAGTTAATTGGTCTGGCAAGAGTGACCTTTAAGTGAACTTTGGTGTCCGCAAGCAAACCCAATTTATAACACACCATATGTCCTCAAAAAGGTATGCCTTTGGGGTACATATGTAGTTTAATTTAATTTTATTTTATTACTTTTAATTTGTATTTTTTCTTTTTTGTGAAAAGAAGACCAACTGGGAAACGTTTCACAAATGGTTCAGTGATTTATCATTTGCCCATGGCTAAAAATGAAATGGTGCAGAACCATTTCCCTGTCATATTAAATATATGATCTTGCAGCCTCACACGAGTGCATTAAAGTAGCATAGGCTAAAGCATATAATTATGGAAGCTTGACTAAAGGCTGATCTCTTCATTATAGTTTAAATACAGGTAAAATATTAGGCTACACGCTACACCCAGGATCCGTTAGTGTGCACATTTTGCTTTTATGTTTTACTGATCATTACATTAGACTACACTACAGGCTATGGCAGATGAGTGATGATGGTACACTGTAGGGCAGGCTACATTTAAATTAGACTAGAGTAGACTATCTGGAAATGCATTAAGAACCTTGTGTAGCCTAAACCTCAAAAGCAGCGGTGACTCACGCCATTCACCTGAACCCCTACAGCTATTTAGGAGAGCGTTCTGCCAATGGTGTGACAGGGTCACTTTTAAACGCCGCCTTGTAGAGGAAGCAGCGACTCGCGGCACCCGGGGAACTTCACCAGGCTACTTCACTCACTGCCCGTCAGAACATGTGGACAGAGTCAGTCCACTGACTGATCACATTATAAGAATATCTGCGACGCGAGAGTCTGATGGATAAATAGACGACCATCGACTGATCGACGTACTACATGCTAGACACGACACTGCATGTAGGCAATACAGAAAGCACTGTGTGCTCACTGAACACAGCCAAGGAAGAGCGAGGCGGGATCCGTTAGACTAGAGCGTCAAATCACGGTAAAGCAAGTGAGATAATCACCGTTACCAGATTTTCAGTCCGCGCTGGTTCGCTCTGTGGATGTGATAGATGTGTGACTAGTGGGTGTGTGATGCCCATATATATCATCGACCGAAAATTTCCTGATACCCCTGGTAAGTCGTTTAATACACCTCTCAAGAAGGCAAGCACGTTGCTGCGATGCCTTGTGTGTCCGCGCGTGCGTAGGCTAGTTGTGTTTGAGAGTTGGGTGCTTGTGTGTGTGTGTGTGTGTGTGTGTGTGTGTGTGTGTGTGTGTGTGTGTGTGTGTGTGTGCGTGCATGCGTGGCAGCATACATGTGTTTGAGTAAAGTAACTATATCACGAAGCGGGCACGCACCACCAGTTGATCAAGCCATTGCTTGGAGTTTTGAGTGTGCAACAGGAGATGGCACGCAATTAGATGCGTGCGTCTTGTTCAGGGCAGCAGCAAGCTGCGCGGCGGTCTGGCCGATATATGGCCAGCCGCCCAGCCCATGCTGCCCAGTTGACAACTCACCAACATAGCCCTAGGCTATGATATTGATATGTAGCCTACTGTCTGTAGTGTATGGTATAGTGCACTGCACTTTTGAAATATGTGTTCTGAGTGTTCACCTGACAATAGAAGGCAATCAAGGCAAGCCATAGAATGTTATTTGAATAATTATTCATGTACCTTCATAGGAATTAGGCCTACACTGGATACTGCACACTGATGCGTTTTTCGGTAAACTGACGGGAAAACGCCGCTACAAACGCAGCAGCTTGCAGGGACCTTTAGACCTTTAATGTTTATTGTGTTATCCTTTTAACAATCATTGTAAAATCGTACCACTAGACTACTATTTGCCAGCTGTTTTCAATCAGTATTCAATCAATACATTTTCTGTGATAAATCACTTTAGGCTAGCCTATATCTTCCACAACAGTCAAAATCTGAGTTTAAAAATGGATCAAATTCTGCCCTTGCTGGTCCATTTGGATTAAACAGTTTGACCATTAAAGGGATAGGCTATTCAATGGGAAATTCTAATTGTTATTTAAACTTAATTAAGAAGTTGAACATATATATATAACTATATATATATATATATATATATATATATATATATATATATATATATATATATATATATATATGCCATCTGCCATCATAACTTATACCTTTGGACTTAACTCCATAGGCTCTTGTGGTTGAATAATGTGTCTGTCTCAGTGAATAATGGGCTTAATTTTGTAGTATGAGACCTCATGGGGACTGTCTATCTATGTCTTAGATATAGCAGACAGCAGAGTGGAAGTGTGATTGATAGCCTACAGCAAATGTGGTGATAGAGAGATATGGGGAGACGCCTTCTGTTACAAGTGAAGTGAGATAATGTTGACAAGTAAATTATTGTCAGAGACCTGCAATTTATAACCTATTATGATTGCATGTGTGGAGGCATTTGCATCCCTTAAACATATATACAATGTTAACCCTAATGAGTCATATAGAAACAGAGCAGTAATTAAGTACCGGTATACCATGTGTGTGTTTGTGTGAGTGAAAGTGTGTGTGAGTGTGTGTGTGTGTGTGTGTGTGTGTGTGTGTGTGTGTGTGTGTGTGTGTGTGTGTGTGTCTGTTATGCTCCCAAATAGTTTAAGGGATGAGAATCCCTGACGAAGACCTGGAAGGGTCGAAACGTTAACGTTAACCTTATAATAAACTATTTGGGAGCATAACAGACAGTGTGTGCGGAGTGCGGACATCCTACCTCCTTCTGTACGCATATATTTATATTCAGCACCCGTTAACACTATTTCTGAGATGTACATGGTTCCCTAAGATTTATTTTGACCATCAAAGGAGTTGTTTGGGGATTGGGGATACATGTGTAGGCCTACTTGGGGACAGTTTCTTTGTAGTGTAGAGTAAGGGTTAAGGTTAGGATAAGTTGAAAGCAACACGCACACTACTCTAACCTGACTCCACCAGATGGGGCAGCAGAGAGTACACAGGTTCCCCCCTGTGTACTCTGTGTACTCTGGTAAAGCTGAGTATCTGGTGGAGTCAGGTTAACACTACTCTGTGGTGCAGGGAATAGAGCGTCGCAGTCCCGCCCCCGACCAGGGCCCAGGAAATGATTCCCCGTTCATTTTCATAGACATTTCAAAAATTATTTATTTAAAGACCTTTTAAGCCTCGTACAAAGCCAACTCAAGTTGTGAGAAATCATGAGAACAAACAATTTTTCACAACTGGAGTTGGCTTTGTCCGCGGTGTAAACGTCTTTAAATAAATATTTTTTTGAAAAGCCTATGGAGAAAATGAGGGGAATTCACTTCTGGGTCTCATGTCGTCATGAAAGGGGGCGGGACTGCAACGCTCTATACAACAAACAATTACAAGATTATTTTTGTCTGCACTGATTATTACCTCATGCAATAAATGTGTGGTAATGATGTGATTTGCTGCTGACATGCTGACACATGACATTTGATATATATAGTGTGTATATAGTACATCTCTCTCTCTATTCAAAGACTTTGAGAGGATTCTCTTATTATTTTAAAACTTAACAGAATTGATTGTTTTGTAAACAATACTAGATATTAGATATGATTTCATGCCATTTATTTATTTATTTATGTATTTGTGTGTTCTCAGTTATTCACTATAGCTTCTGCTGCTACTTATCTTGGAAAAGAGATAAATCTTGTCTGCTTCACCCCAATAATTTGAAGGGGCACAGATGAAAGGAAGAAAATGCCAGCATACATCCCTTTCACATGATTTTATTTAACTCTGACGAGTGGACAACGTACGCGTTTCGGCCTGGTTTGTCCTTCCTCGCCAACCATGCCGAACCGCGTACGTTGTCCACTCGTCAGAGGTAAATAAAATCATGTGAAAAGGACATGTAATGAGTGCTGACATTTTCTGCATTTCAACTTGTATCTTCGAGCCTTGCACCTAGAAGGATTTTGTTCTAACCTGGAGTGCTGCGGGTTGTCTGCTTCGGCAGTACTTCTCTTCTCAGCACAGATGAAAGGTAACATGGTAACATGGTAATAGATGTATTTTATGCACAATGCACAATGCACAAGACGCATCATGATGAGACTGGTCTAATGTCACAGCATTTTAAAAGAAATGTGTTATTTTCCTATGCATCTTGACCTGGAGATATCAAATCTAAGCACAGTGTTTTGTTAACTACTGTATAACCTTTGATAATGGTGGTAAAACTACAGGCGTAATATTCACAAATCACTCTATTTAACACTATTCAATTACTAGTAAAAAGGAACATGGTGGTGGGGGACCGTTGGGGGGGCATTTTCTAAACCCTAAGCCCTATGGACTTCTTTGTATGACAAAATAGTCAATCTACAAGCTTGCAATGTGACGCAGCGTGATGCGTTGTGAGCTCTATAACTTATTTTTTAAAATATATATATGTTTTTTTGTGGCTTTCGCCTTTATTTAATATTTTTTATGGAGGGACAGACAGTAGGCTGACAGGAAATGGGGAGAGAGACAGGGGGATGACATGCAGCAAAGGCCGTCGGGACTGGGAGTCGAACCCGCGGCACACTGCCAGACTGGATTACCAGCCAAGGTGCCTGGACCGCTGAGCCACGGCCCAGGCCAGCTTTATAACTTCTAGGGAATCTCTGTGTGGGTATACTGCCTGACTGTCCTTCACGTATCTTAAGAACTGTTCGACCAGTCAACTTCATACTTTGCTATATCTGTATTGTTTAGTTTAGTTTAGTTTATTTAGATTTAGTGTTCTGTAACTGTAAAATGTTTTGTTTCCTTCTTTTTTGTTTTACCTTTCCACGCTGCACAAACTAGTCTTTTTGAATTGAAACAGAACATAAGAAACATTGCACAAAAACATTTTTTGTTAACCCTGCAGCCTCATGGCATCACATTATGCACACACCTGCATATGATGCTTAAATGTTTCTAAATGGCATGTACACACCTGAATTGCTAAAGACGTACAGTGCACACCTGTATATGGTCCGAATGTTCTAAATATAAGGATAAGACATGCCACAGCTGTGCACGAGAGGAGGACAGGACAACCCAGAGATGTGAACGGTGCGTGCGAGCGGAATGTCAGGCAAGCTACATTACATGATGCACAGCTAACATGAGGGTGGAAGAGACCCCGGACATTTGAGCGGAGCGTCAGGCAAGCTACACTGTCTGACGTCTACTCCTCCGGTTGTTTGGCCTTCTGGCTAAACAACCGAACCGTGCAAACCTGCATCCACATCAAATTGTGCAGACTTAAGGCGTTACGTTAAGCTGTAGCCAAATCTCTTCCAGTACTGAGTGTTGTGTGCCTACAGAGTGCAGACCTGCTTTTGGAAGAAACCAGTAGCATAGGGAAAGGGTTATGATGACATCATTAGAATAATTTGTTTTACCTAGTACAAAAAGGCATGTAGAAAAATAGACCATTTGGTTACATGTGTGATTTTGCGTGTACACTCAGTTACATTAACAAATTTAACACTGATCATTTTACTGTATATTACACACACCTCTCATGCCTCAACAATGAGAGGGAGTGAATTATGTATAAAGATTTAGGACTATAACATTCCCTCTCTCTAGGGTTCCCTCTGATCTGTTCCATTGGACCATTGCATTCTACATGATGCAAATCAGGATTACAACCGGTCCGGCACACATAATCAGTAATCACTGCCAACCAACAATAAACCTTCTTCCTGCATGTTCAGTTTACACATGCAGCACATGCTCATACACACACACACACACACACACACACACACACACACACACACACAAACTACACATTCCCATACAAATAAACCCACTTCTATGCTGTGTGACTAAAATTCAATACTGCATCAGAGCTGTGAAATACTACATGTTCCATTTTGAGCCGTCGCTCCCTTGAGTGTAGACGGTATAGAACCGTGGTTAAATAGGTGTGAAAGTTATGGTACTGTTATCAAAGTGGAATGCTAAACTTCTACTGTATGTGGTGGCGTATGAAACTGGGTGCAGATAATGCTGTGACCTGCAGTCTTTCTTGCAGTTGTGTGAAATGGCCACTAAATAGTTGTTTAGTTGTTTAATTAGAATGATTGGAGGCACAGTGGAACTGTACCGCTGCGTATGTGTGTAATTGTGTCTTAAGAATTTGTGGTCTCTCGACTCCTTGTTGTATTATTGCAACCGCAGGTCGCATTTACTATGAAAATGTGCATTTCCCGTCAGTTAGTTAGTCCATCACCCCAGGCGGGGTCGTGACATCACGTGACATCATCAGGGATATTAAGTCCATATATGGGAATGTCCATATATGGAGATCCCTGATGTCATCAATATTGGCCAGCAAATCTCATCATCATGGCAGCCTCGTAAAACAAGGATCCGTTCTCCTCAGCCGTTCACTTCTTCTCTTTCTGGACTAGCTGACCTAGCTGGACTCTCCGTCTGTGTGCCTGCTGGTGTCCAAGGTGTGAGTGGAGGAGCCGGGGGGGGCCAGTCTGGGCACGGTAGTGTTGGAGGTGGGCGGGGTAGCATGAGACGTTGATGTCTTTGCTGGCTCTTCTTCTCTGCTGCTTGTACTCGGTCGGTCACAAGTCTCTGAGCACCACTGGCAATTGTGCCACGCCAGGCTGGGCGATCCACTGCAAGGGCCTCCCAGCTGTCCACAGGGATCCTGGTCTCTGAGCGGTCCACTGCCAGGGCCTCCCAGCTGTCCACAGGGATCCTGGTCTCTGAGCGGTCCACTGCCAGGGCCTCCCAGCTGTCCACAGGGATCCTGGTCTTTGTGAGTAGCTGTTTAAACTGGTCTTTCAGCCGTCTCTTGGGTCCCCCTAGCAGCCTAGAACCCATGGGCCAGTTCACCAAACAGAGTCTGCTTGGGGAGGGATGAGTCTTCCTTTCGTTATAAGTGACCGAGGAAACGCAGCTGGTTCTTGGCGATGATCGCTTCCACGCTTGGGAGGCCGGCACGGGTTAGAACATCATTGTTGGTGATGCGTTCTTCCCAGCCAATTCCCATGATTTCCCGCAGCTTTAGCTGGTGAAACCTCTCCAGGGTCCTGATGTTTTTCCGATAGAGGGTCCAGCTCTCTGACGCATAGAGAAGGGTTGGAATCACAACAGCTCTGTCAGTTAGTTAGTCCGTCAACCCAGGCATGACCATATAGTCATGCCTGGGGGTCGTGACATCACGTGACATCAGGGATGGAGATCAATATTCAATATTAAGTCCATATACATATTAAGTCCATACATCTGACCTCAAACCTCAAACCCTTAGATCTCTATACAGTATATGGGCTGACATGTTCTGACATTCCATATGTTGATCCTTCCCCATCCATCCTTCCTCTTCGATGTCTCCCTTTTGACTGATACCTGTCCATTCAAACTCTAGACTCTAGAGTTCTCAACAGGCCCGAAAATTAAGCCCCGGCCCTACCTGTGCCCTCATCAAACCCTGTACATTCAAGACACTGCCCCCGCTGCCACCCTTAGAGCTGACCTGTTCTGACATCAAACCCTGTACACTCAAGACACACTCCATATATGGCCAGTACAGAATTCATTCCATATGTTGATCTGACCCCCCATGCCAAAGCACCAGCGCTCGCCCAGAAGTCTGCTGTCACCCGGGCGGATAAAGGGCGAGGTCGCTTCTCGCCCTCAGGCGTCTTACTGGTATTTTATACTCAATATTAATATTTTGTAGTATATTGTGAGCAGTCTGTGGAGCATGTCACACCAACATTTCGCTACTTGTACTGTAGCTACTTGTAGTAGTGAGTAATAATCACACCTGTGTGAAGTGAGCTGTTCAACTATACTGTGTGGGGGTCCATGGGGAGACTTCCCACGTCCGAAATGGTCGAGAAATGACAGAGTTACCGTGTTGCAGCTTTCTGTGATCGGACATACACAGGGACATCCGACATACATATACACATAGCTGTGTAATGGAGCGGAGGCAATGCTCAAAAATATAAACCTCTTTCAATCCTTGAACCTTTGAAGCTGGTCAGAGTGCACTCATCCCAGCTAGCATTTTTAAGACAAGGTACCTTTTGACATCAGCTTGTAAAAGTGTGTATGGCAAGGGTGTGTGTTGTCTGTGTCTGTGTGTGCATGCGTGCGTGCGTACATGTTGCGTCAGTTAAGGATTAAGGATTAATTGCCTTTAGAGAGCTTGCTGGTTACATGAGTTTTCACTTGCCTCCAGACTTCAGAGGTGAAATCAATACCTCAGAGAAACCGAGAGTAAAAAAGAACCCTTTACTTTCTCTGCTATAGAAGTCATCTTTTTGTCTGGAGGATAGATAAAGGGTAAGAAATGTTCCCACTTATTTATTTTCTAAGCTTGTTTCCCATATTTATTTTTGATTTTGTTGTTCCTTCGGTGTAGTACACCTTTCATTTCCTCTCTTCGATTTGTGACTGAAATGGGGGATTGATTCTATTCCAGACAACTACTTTATTGTACTGCTTTACGTTTATTACTTAATCATCGTACAACAGCTTCTGAACGTTTTCATTCATTTCCTCCCCATTCATCTTAATTTTAGTTGTACAATGGAGTAGAAGTTATCTGTAAACTGAAGTATCTTTAGCCCAGAGCACACCTGTACATGTGTGTTACCTAAGTCTTACCTAAGCGCGCTACAATGGAGTAGCGTGTCTCAAATATCTACAAGCTGTTACAGCTTGTACATTGGCTACCTTCGGTACTCGACTCCATTGTACAACAAATTCAGGCTCATATGTTCTCTTCCTTCCCTCTTGTTTCTGCCCTGACCTTCCTCTCTCGTCTCCTCTCCTACTGTAGGTGAGGTGATACAGCCAGCAGCTGACGGAGGAGAGCTGAGCATGACGGAGACAAATGCCCCAAAGTCGGCTAAGAAGCCAAGATGGACATCCCTTGAGATTGGTCTCATCACCATCGTCTCCCTGCTCTTCATCGTCATTGTAGCTCTCGTCATCCTCTTTGTCACGCAGAAGACTGGTGAGTTCTGAAATTCTGACTTTACGCTAGGGGTGTCCACATTTTTTCAAAGGGGGTTGAAATGTTTGAAAATATGTGTTGACTTGATGCCATATGTATTCCATCTGAAGAAAACGAGGATTATACAGAGACATTGGAGATGGAGCCACTTGGAGGGGGGATGAGGGGGGAGGGAGGGATAAATCCTGGGAATTGCACTTGTGTCCTATGTATACATAGAAATGCTGTCTATTAGGGATGCCACATGGTGACCATTTGCCCAATCGAATATTCTAAAGCTCTGGCGATTAATAATCGATTAATCGACCCCCCCCCACACACCCCCTCCCCCCAAAAAAAAGGAAAAAAAAAGGTTTTTTTTTTTTTTTTTTTATCAATATCAGATAAAACTTTTAAGATTTTATATTATGCACATGCCATGGTCACATAACCATTATATGTTGAGTGCATGCTTTGATGGTTACAGTTTTATAATCAGTTTTGATGAGTAAACCTTTGTGGAGATCTTCTCAGTGCCATTCAGGATGGAAAATGAAATCCATTTGGATTTGGGGAGAAGTAGTTTCATAAGGGGCTGGTATGTATTACTTGATATAAAGAGAACATGTTCAGTTCACTAGTCTACACTCTAGTCTACACATGCCTTCATTTCATCTGATTGTCTGTCTGGCAGGCACTTAACAAGCGATCGTTAACTCAACTTAACTGTGTCTGTTAGATAGAGGGGCAGATCAGAGTGGCTTTGCTCAACTTGATTTATACTTATATTCTCCACTCTGATGAAGGTACATGTTCGATATATCATGCAGCATTACTTATTAGCCTATATTTAAAAAAAAAAAAAAACCCTTTTTTTTTTTTTTTCCGATTTTCGATTATGAAATATTAAAATCGATTTTGGGGACGGCAACACATAATCGAAAAATCGATTATTCGGCGGCATCCCTACTGTCTATACTGTACTGCTTTTTCCAAAAAAATATATATATAAAAAAAAAGAAAATATGAAAATAGTGTAGGGCCGACTGCATCTCCTGGCAATGTAGCAAAATGAATCTAACTAGGTGTGAAAAGGTATCTACACAAATGTAATTCAAATGAAATAAAGTACATATACACAATAGCCTTGCTTTCACATCTTGAGAATACGACAACACAAGGTAGAAGCAGTTACAAATCCTTACAAAGTCTACCTGCCCAGGTTAATTTCAAAACGTTCTGAAACATCATAGTAGGCCTATGAATTTCATATGACTACTGTATAACCATAAATAATACTAGGAAGGAAGCTGCAGGCCATTTAAAATCTGCCCTCATGCTACGATTAGCTCCTGGGCCGAGCTTTGAACATGTCTGCTATAAGCGAACCACCCAGTTATGTTAGGAATAATCAAATGATCAGCCAAAATGTCTCTCCATCAGTATACGTAAACAAATAATTGTGCTCTTACAATTTGCATGCATAGAGTGAACTGAACATCATGGACTGACTGCTGTATTCGGGTACAAGGTACAGTAGGTTAATATGCAGAGAACCCTAAAGAGCTTTTAGACTCTGCCCTTCCTGCTGGAATCTGTGTACAATTATGGTCAAGTCATGCATACCTCATTGTTTTTAACCAAGGGTGTTGTTAGGGCCTCCACGGTGCGAAAGTACAATCACTGAGCCAGAGAGATGAATGCAGTGTGCAAAGGTCTTTTACTTTTCAACTCCCATACGACTCTGATACTGCCACAAAATACATTAGTGTCAAAGGAAATGGCACATGAAAGTGCATTATTATGACGCAGGCGAAATAGCGTGCCTTCAAATAAAATAGACCCCCCCACACACACACACACACACGCCTTACATAAAATGCACAAAATCTCTGCCGACTGTCTTCACGACTGGTCAACCCGAGGGGCATTTATAAGAAATTACTTTAATTTATCTGGCAAAATCCCAAACTTTGTATAGGTAAAAAGCCCTTCCTCTGGGACCCATGGTATCGACGGGGTGTAAAGATTTTGGGAGATCTATACCAAGAAAACAATTTGAAATAATTTGAAGAATTAAAAACGGAATTTGGCCTATACCACATAATCACTTCTGGCAGTACTTACAACTGACTACTGAGACACCTATTGGAGAAAACATTTGGTTCTCTCACATCACCCCCCCTAAAATTGACACAGTGGAGAGTATTTTTTAAATATTCGGATTGGGACATGAGGCTTCTACATACTATGCCATGTTGCTAGATGCCTCTGACCAGTGTAAATCCACACCCAAGTTGCCATGGGAAAGGGATTTAGGGATTACAATATCAGATGGTGACTGGGCTAGAATTCTTAGGAATGGAAGGAAAATGTCAAGAGAACTACGTACAAGGTTGATTCAATTCAAAATTATAAATAGAATATATTGGACACCATCGAGACTGTTTAGGGTCGGCTTGACTGATGGTCCTGAATGCTGGAGGTGTCAGGATAGAGATGGTATACACTTGTACACATGCTTTGGGGCTGTCCCAAAATTCAGGAATATTGGACCGCTATACATGAAAGACTGGAGAGAATAGCGGGCCTACACATTCCTTTTTCACCCAGTCTGTTCATTCTGGGGGATCCTGCCACATTGAGGCACGTTGCTCCTCCTTTAGCTGAATGGATACAAACGGCCATCATGTCAGGTAGGAGGCTGTTGGTCAAGGACTGGAAGGCCCCATCTGCACCTGCACCGTCCCTTTGGGACGCCTCGATGGGACTATTGGCCGCTTACGAGCGACTGTCATACAGGCTGCTCAATAGAATGGACGACTATGACTCAAAATGGGACTTTTACCATATGCTTGTATCAGGACTGAATAGTTTCTAGCTCTGAGTGAGCTCTGAACGGGCTGCAATGTTGGAACAATATATTGAAGAACTATTTCTGGAATTGGGGCTGGGGTGGACTGCGGGATATTTCTGTGCATCTGTAGTATTGTATTGTTTTGTTTTATTTTGTTATGTGTTTATGTTTTTTGTGCATCTGTAGTATTGTATTGTTTTGTGTATTTCTTTGGTTGTGTCTTGTCAATGTTTTATACATATGGAAGAAAATAAATAAAGTACAAATCATTAAAAAATATATATATATATATATATACTTTAATTTGGGTTTTATTTACTGCCTCATGAGATCACAAGCAACCATGGTTTGGTAGAAGAATAAAATAGATTAAATCCACGTTATACAATCAAAACAAAAACATATATATTTCTATACACACACACTGTATATACTGTATTTGTGAGGGTGTGTGTTGGTGTTTGCTATATATAGAGGGAAGGTGGGTGCGTAAGTAGGGGGGTTGCATGTGGAAAGTACATGCACAATTTAACTTTTTTTTACGGACAACAGAAGCTGAAGTCCTTGTCATGTCTATCAGTCCCTCCTGGTACTGATAGACAGAATGATAGAGAATGAATTACTAGGCGCGTCAGTTTAGTTATCTTACTTGATAATTGCAAGATTATGTGTACCCTATCAATATTAGGGAGTGATGGCTTGTTGTGTATTTTATTTCAGATGAGATCTGCACTACGGCTGACTGCACACAATCAGGTAAGCACTGTGTGTTATGATGGTGTATGACTGTATGTGTGTTGGTCTGTTTGTATGAATGTATGAAATAAACAAATAAATAAATAATAACTCCCACAGTTTTCAGAGCTTATTTTCATTCCATCCATATAGCATCTCGTTTGATTGAAAACATGGATGCCAATGTGGACCCATGTGACAACTTCTACCAGTATGCTTGTGGAGGATGGCTGAAGAAGAACGTCATCCCACAGACCAGCTCAAGATACAGCACATTTGACATCCTGCGAGATGAACTGGAGGTTGTCCTCAAAGGTCAGACTTGAGCCTGAGTTGTACCGAGTTGCGCGAGGGTGTCGCGCACGGAAATAGCAGAGTTCACAACGCATCATTTTGTACAGCTTGTAGAGCTGTTATATTCAGTGCTTGACACCGGTGCGCAGGTCATAACACACACTCCCACACACACGCACGCCTGTACTCATGTGTTCACACAGAGTCAATATGAAATTACACACACACACACACACGCACGCATGCACGCACGAACACTCACAGACACGTACTGATATAACATCATGCAGTAATGTTACATCTTTGTACTTGAACATTATTAAGCTAAAACGGCTATAATAACAGCCTACGAGTTTTTTAAAGTGGTTTGAAGAGGCTGTGGGGCATCACAGATGCTGTGGGAATTTGGCTTCAGAGCTGCCTACCATGTGAGCTGAGGGTTTGTCAACAGAGCTGACATCTTTAGTCTGTGTTTCGCAACATTTCGCTCTGGCTGTACGTGAGGACATCAACACATGGTGAGAAGGGAATATTGTGTGTGTGTGTGTGTGTGTGTGTGTGTGTGTGTGTGTGTGTGTGTGTGTGTGAGAGTGAGACAGAGAGAGAGAGTGAGTGTGTGTGTGCGTGCACAGTAGCCTACTATACATTCCCACAAGTATAGTCGAATTTGAGAAATAGACATTTTGAGGACAATAATTGTGCTGGTCATCGCAAGAGAAATGGTTGTGTCATGGTTAAAATAGATTTCTAGATTTGCGGGTAGAGTTTGGATTGTAGAGTTATGCCAACTTACGGTAGAAGCAGACTCCGCCAGAACAGTTCGGTTCGCAATGGCTCCCTGAATCAGAACAAAACTAGAAAGAGTGCCCATCTAGGCACAGGTCTCCACCAGGAGGATAGGAGTGTGTGTGATGTTTGGCAAAATGTTTAGGAGTTACAGGTGTGTGTGTGTGTGTGTGTGTGTGTGTGTGTGTGTGTGTGTGTGACGCGGCTTGGCCTGTTGTAGCGCCACTATGAGGCTGATTTTAAAACTGTCAAGTGGCATTTCTTCCTCAGCCTAGTGAGAATACGCATGCACAGTTTCACCGCAATCGGACGCTGCGTTGAGTAGTTGTGGCGATTTGTACAAAACTCCTGAAAAGTGTAGAAGCCAATCGTAGCCAATCAGGGTGGATTATGAGAAATCAAACAAACCCGTCTTGATCACATATATGGAGAGCATGTGTACCGATTTGCTTGACATTCGGATAAAATCTGAAGGAGTAATATTAGTAAATGTATTTTACATTATGTTGGCCTCTTGGTGGCGATATAAAGAGCAGATGTGAAACACACACACAGACGGACGGACAGAGTGCAAAACATACTCTCTCCCCATGCCTTCGGCCTGGTGGAGACAGAAATGCATTTCATACTGCCACAGAAGATAGAACATCCAGAAAAGTCTCTATTCTGGATGCCAGACCCCGCCCACCACGGCTTGTTGGTGGCGACTAGCTGGAGCCAAACGGCATACGTACACTACAGCCAACACCAACACCAATGTACGTGCGCGGGTCATGTCCTGACAGCACTAAGAAGGTATGAGAGTCTCATCAACCTCATCGTGACACAGTCGGTTGCTACAGGGAAGATCATATTACATTGTGTGTTTGTGTATGGGCGCACACTGCACAGTGGTGTAAAGTAACTAAGTACATTTACTCAAGTAGCTACACTGTACTTGAGTACACTTTCAGAGGTACTTTTACATTACTGGAGTATTTCCAATGTTCAATACTTTTACTTCTACTCCACTACATCTCAGAGACAAATATTATACTTTTACTCCACAAACAATATTTGAAACCTTTAGTTACTTTGTAGATTTTGGTTATTACAAAACATACATTAACCACTTATACATTTCTGCCATTTGAAAATAGCAGATCTACAAGCTCACAATGCATCGCAAACTGCTATTTAAAGAAAATTATACATTTTCAACTTGTGAACTACTTTAAGTATATTTTGATAGCAATACTTTTGTACTTTTACTTATATACAGTTTATTTATTTTTATTCCAGGCGTTCACTGGTAAAACTTTCTTCATTTTATTATGCCCCACTTGGGTCCTTCTTACTCCAGGCTCCAGACCTTTAGCTTCAGCACGTCTCTAAAGCTGTTTATCACTGTCAGATAGGCTGGAGATGAAACAGAATGATTCATTGGATTCAAGACGGCTGTTCCAAGGAACATCAAGGACTATCATGACCTCTATTACCACGAATCAACCTCTTTATCTGTGATTAAATACAGTTTTGGTATTCAGCAAAAATGTTTGTCTCAATCAGTGATTTTGAAACTTTAGTGTGCCCAAGACACACCAATAGGCAAGTCAAAATATAAGGCACACCTTTATTCTTAGCGAAAATAGTGATCATAATATAGTATTAGTAAAGTAGTGCAATTAATTGCATTGAGATTGTAGGTCTGTTATTTTTGCTATTTTTGAAAGTTTGAGGAAAAATTATGATTATTAAATTAAAGAAAATTACATTCAAACTTTTCAACTATACTGACATGGCCAAAATAGGGACGGCAGGTTGGATGTGGTTTGGGAATCACTGGTTTAACTGAGAGGCCTGTAGTTTGTGGGTGGCAAAATTACAGTACACACCGAATAGATGACTACATACTGTAGTGCACAGAATTCCAATGAATTCGTATGTAGCTCCTCACAACAAGTTCCTGTAAGCCTAAACTGTCACTGTGAACGCTGTAGCATTCCTGATGTGGGTGTGTTAGTAATACTCTGCTGACAATGGCAAGTTTGACTAATGACTAATGATCCATATCTACAGTAATTGGCTAATTATTGTTGACTGGATAAGCCGCTCATACGATATTACAATAGCAACATAGAATGCAATAAAAGCAGTGTTTTTGTGGTGGTTGTACCTTTTCATTTTGCCCACTGTTGTAATATGTTGGAGGATAGACCTGCACCCCAAATGTTGGGTGGACCCTTGAGGTGGTCCTAATTAATTATACACATTGACTACCTAATTTATGTCCTATCAAATCCAACGCTTCCGTGCTTAAGACGTATATACGTCTTATGGTCTTTATAGTGGTATGAGTTAGGTCTCGGGACGTATGCTATGCTACGGTACATACATTAGCATTGGGTTGCTGGGCGATGTAGTGAACAGAAAATGAACGGGAAACAATTTGGCCGCACCCGTCGACTTGTAGTTGTTTAAGTTATTTCAAATGCCTTTATCTCAGATTTATTTTCCAGATTGCTCCCTGGTCAAAATAAGCTTTATTCAGCGGTCCATAACCAAAGAACTGACGATTCCGGTAACACAATGTGATATGAGTCATAGTATAGAAAGGAACATTGTTGAATACGTAGTAACATGATGTCATGTAAGTGTGTGAATCAGTATATGTATAGCCTGGGCACCATTTCATTTAGGGTATATGATCCTGTCGGCAGCGGATGATATCGTTACGTCATGTTGTAGTATTGTTTTGTAGTCGACAGGCAGGAACAACAGGCGGCAACTTCCTTTGTTGCCGCCGCCTGTTGTTCCCGTTTGTCGACTACAAAACAATACTACAACATGACCTAACGATATCATCCGCTCCTGACAGGATCATAAAGACTTTTGAAACAGAGACCAGGCTTTCCTCCGAGGTGGTGGAAAGCCTGGTGAGGCGAGGTTAGTATATGTATGGTCAAGCAGCCAACAGTTATGGTACAATACTGTCTGTACCATAACACCAAATATCTGTAATGGACTACCGGTATACTGATTAATTCTAGTGCATAAACATGTAGATACAGTATGTTTGTGACACCATGAGTTCTACTTTATCAAAGTTATAGGCCCAAACATACAACTCATCTAGAACATCACATAGATAATGTGTGTATGCATCTTTGATCTCTTTATCACGACTGACTGTATTCCTGTCCTGCCTTGACTAGGTTTATATCATTTGAGTCATTTGTTTTGAACACATGTACATGTCACTTCTGCTAATTTATAGAACACAAAAACTAATTTCACCAACTTTTTTTTCCTTTCTTTCTTTCTTTTCTTTCTTTTTGTTTAATAATAAAGCTGATATTCTCTGTATGTGCTTAATATATAATATGAAATCTTATTCTTAGGGCCTACTGCTTGCTTAACAGAGAAGTAACTCATCTGTAAGATCAGTCACAAAGCACCCTTAATAGATATACTGTAGCTCTTGACTTAGGACCACAACAGAGGATTACTTAATTCACAACACCCACACGTTAGCGGCAGCTGTACTTACTCCACAGCTGTGTCAAACTTTTGACCCCATCAATTTCACTGCCGATAAACATTAATGTTAACACCTGCAAACTAGAGACATCACTTAGGATTTTTACTGTCTAGAGACCTTGGCAGATAACTTCTCTTAAGCTTTCCTTAGTCCTTTAAGCCTCTGATAACAAACAACAGCCTGTTAATGGACATTTTAGCATGTTCACTTCTAATGATGTTGATATTCACCATTTGTATCATTGCTGCCATATTTCATTATATGCCATATTATTACAATATAAAATTAAATACTTTTACATAATGGTGGCACTTTGTAATGTTTATGACTGAAAGATACATCTCAGGTAAGTTTTATCTTTGAATAAAACTATTAAATTGCCCTTTTTATTCTAAAAATACTCAGTGTAGACTATTTTCAGCACTTCTATTTGCATATTATTATTTGCACGTTATTTTGGTGATTGTTTGATTGTGGCCTATTCCTTAATTTCACTGCATTCGCCCTGTTCTTCAAAGTGAGTGAAGCGGACATTTTTTCATTCATGTCATCAAGTGCAATCATTTGTTATTCAAATTCCCATGCTCACTCTTTTACTGTGAATTCTGTAAATTATTGATCAATTCTCACACACTGCCTGGTTTACTCACCCAATTAAAAAACGTGCAGTAAACAAATAGCACATAATTCTATCCCATCATATACACCTTTGTGGATTTCGAAAGCTCTCATACATACAGTAATTATCTCACCACAAGTGTGAATCAAGAAGCAGAAATTCACATTTAGCATTCAAATTATACTCAATTCCTCTAGGCTGTTTGGTTTACCAGTCAGCGCTGCAATGTTATGTTATATCTGATAGTTCTTATCTTATGTGCACATTTTATCGTGTAAAAATCGCGTAGAGTGTGTGTGTGTGTGTGTGTGTGTGTGTGTGCGTGCGCGTGCGTGCGCGTGCGGATGTGCATTGATGTGGTTGCTTATGGACAGATGAAGCCATAAAAGACAGAGGGAAAGAGAAGGAGAGAGAAAAAAGAGGGAGAGAAAGAATGAGTGAGAATGACTGGAGTTAGAGAGAAACAGCTGGCTTTTACGGTCTCAGCAGTCCCACTTGTTTCTTGTAGTTAACCACTTAAGCCCTATACTCCAGGGGTCTAGCCATGGCCCACTCCTTCCCCTCTACAACACCACATCTCTTTAGTATTGGCTTCATGTGTTTAAAACTGGAGTTGATGAAAACAACGGTTGTCTTGATGGATGGACTAATACAGTGGCTCCCAACCTTTCCTGGATCAGTGTGCAGCCTTTTGGCTGCCCTGTTAAGTGGTCGGGTGGGTGGGCCATGTGTATTTTCAGAGCATGTTAATTAGAATGATCAATCGATCAATTGTGTTCCGACTAGGATCAAAAGTATCACTTTAAAAAATATATATATATACATTTTTGGGGCTTTTTCTGCCTTCATTTGATAGTGTACAGTAGACTGAAATGGGAGAGAGAGAGAGAGAGAGAGAGAGAGAGACACACAACACGGTTGTCAGGATCGGGACTTGAACCCACGACATGCTGTCAGACTGGATGGGTTCGGCTGGGTGCTCGCCTGCTCAGACGTCTACACCAATCCTCCGGGTCACTTTTTAATATTAATATCATATTATCATAAAAATCTTTGTGTTTTGCCAATAATTTGGGGGCCCACTTGCAATATCCTTGCGGCCCCTGGGACACAGGTTGAGAACCCCTGGACTGATGTATTTGGAGTTGTAAGCCCCAGAAATGTGAGGCCTCACAACAGTACTGACCTCGTCTCAGGGACATGTCATCAGACGTGTGACCACTGACCCGTGGGCTGGCTGCCGCTGCCTGCCTGTCAGTACATCGCCCCCCACTGATGGATGGAACCTAGTAACCTACTGCTGCCAACAGCTGCAGTGGGGTGGAAACACCTGGACACAGCAGTGCCTCAGGTGGTTTCATAGCAATAAATAGGCTCTCAATCTTGTGTGTGTGTGTGTGTGTGTGTGTGTGTGTGTGTGTGTGTGTGTGTGTGTGTGTGTGTGTGTGTGTGTGTGTGTGTGTGTGTGTGTGTGTGTGTGCGTGCGTGCGTGCGTGCGTGCGTGCGTGCATGTGTGTGTGTGCGTGTGCGTGCGTGCGCGTGCATGCGTATAAAGGTTCGTGGATGCTTGTAAATACCTTAAATTGTTTTAGTCGTAAAAAGCTATAAAAGGTGGGTGTATGTTCTTTGTTTCTCTCCAATTCAGGTGTGGCGTACTCTGAAACAATTTGCCCAATTGACCGTGAGCTTTTTAATTACCATCTTTTTAATAAGCTATGTCAGCAGCCAAACATCCGATACCACTTTGTATTCAGTACATCTTCCATGGACTCTATTAGGCACAATTTGCTCAGAAGAACTATTCCACTGATGCATTTGCAGCCAACACAGAGGCCCCTTTTCCACCTAAAGAACTTTGGTGCTTACAGCGCCACCAGGAGGCCAATTTTTGCAAAACATTTTTAGTGTGGTTGCCCTAATAGTTCAACCAGACTATAGTAATTGTCACACTTTAATTTTATACGGAAGAGAGAATACAAGGGCAGGCACAGCATATTCAGAGATGTGCAGTGATGAGTTTGTATTTTAATTATAATCAATGTCATAAGTGAAGAGCTTTTACTTAATTGTAACCATAATGCAAAAATATCTTTAGTTAAATGCTAACTAGCTTTATCATTAGCAGTTTTACCATTACATGGCTTATTGTAAGCTTATTGCTGCTTCTCTTCTTCCTCGTGAGTTTGCGCATACCGGTAACTCTCAATCACAGTTTAGGACATGTAAGAATGGCATAACTAGTTGGCCTATATATATATAGAAGATAAAAGTAGCGTTGCGTATCGACTCGAGACTATGCCTGCAGCAGCCTTGGTCCCGTCCCACGTCATGTAAATACAATCAGTACATCTCTGTGTTGCGGCACAATTTGCTCCTGTCCTCGGCATTATATCCAGATAGTGAAAATACAGTCCAAAATAGCAGTAGTGTTGAGTAGAGACGATTCGAGTTACGTCAGCTCCATTGTTTGTTATGCTATTCCTATACTCTTCTTCTTCTTCTTCTTCGTGGGGTTTTATGGCAGTTGGCATCCAAATAGTTTTCCTATACTCTATGGTACAGACAGACAGATACCTTTAGGTATTTTCTATTGATGTAAAAAAATATATACATTTATTTATTTTGGTTGGCCTTTCCTTCTTCAGTGCCTGTTTCGTGCATGTGCACTGCCTTTCACTTCCTTGTTTGCGGCCCGATTAGAATGGCTCATAACTCTAAATCTAGGGCTCTCTCCATGGTTTTGACCAAAAGAGCAATGTTCTGTCTTCATTTCTCACTTCAGCAAGCATCTCGTTCGGAATATAAACGCTTCTAGAGAGACTTTAGAGTTTAGATGTACCAGCGTGAGGTAAGAACAGAAGATTATGCCTCACGGTTTTGGGGGGTAACGGAAGGCGGGGCTTTTCGGAGTAAAATATGCCAGCAAATGAAGTGTTAACCGTGCGTGTGCATGTACATACACGACACGTATCATACTTGTTTGTGTGCTCATACTGTACTACACATGTTCTACGGTTCTCATTCAGCTGTGTATATAGAGGGAGGACATGAGTGTTGCTGTTTACTTTATGAGATGAAGGATTGTATGACACAATGGTAAATCCCCCTGTGAAGGACACATTGTAACAGAGAGGGAACAAAAATCCATTATTTCACTGAACATCTGGTATACAGACCTATGGCATCATCGACAAACCAGTAGATTGTGACCAAGAGATAATATTCATTGTGACAGCAATGCCATCACAAGGTGGTGGACAATATTTCTTTGAGGCAACTGTGCCATCACAAAAGCCTTCATAAATGGGACTGCTTGGCAGATTATGACAAGGCAGAGTGATTTAATATCCTTCAAAGTGCTTATCTTGACGACAGTTAAGCCAGAATGTCTGTCATACAATGACCAAAAAAAAGAAAAAAAGCTCGACAAAGATTCAAGAGTGAGAATTGAAATGCGCAAGACCACAATTATTTCTCATAAACATAAGGAGGAATACGGGAGTTGTATTAAGCCAACTATGATGTCACTCCTGTTTGCCACGTAACATTTTAGCAAATGCAATAGCCTACGATTGTTTTTGCCAGTATCTCAGAGTTCATTATTTGGACCTGAGGGTGTTGAGGGCATCTCCAAGGGCATGCTACTGAATATTGACTAACAGAGCAAAAAATTTAAGTTGTCGCAAGACACAGGCGTTGGAGCCTTTATGACAGCATACACAAACGCATGAGCTCTCTGAGTCACGTAAAATTGGTGATGGAAAATCAAGGGAATGGCTGCTTTTGAAGGGTCATGAAATGTCTTCCTTATTGGGGCTGTGGACAGTCTTACTTGGCTAAATCAGAATTCATGAGTGGAGATTTTATAGATTATTTTGGAACCACAGAGTGAAGGGAAATGTAAAATAGCTGGAGTCTGCACTGTATATGTTGGGGTGACATGCATGCCTCCTTCTCTCCTCTCTTCTTATCTTTGTCCTTCACTTGTCTTTCTTTTCAGTCATGACCCAATTCTTTACAGAATGGGTCCAGTCTTCTAATGGTCCACAGGGAAGCTGATACCACAAACTGCACAACAGCAAGTCTCCTTTGGCTTTAGAGAGCCATGGTATGAGAGGTTCAGGAGAGAGAGAGAGAGAGAGAGAGAGGGAGAGAGAGAGAGAGAGAGAGCACCAGACAAGTCAGTAATCCAATCACACACGCGATCTGTGCCCTTTTACAGGAAGACCCCTATGAAGGGTCCCTAACTAAGGGACTTCATTAAGATTAAATGAGCACATAGTGCACAGTTGATACTGAGATAACAGGAAGGTTGGAAAAACTCTGAAAAGCGGGGCACGTAAAAAGAGTGTTACAGAGCTGGAGGTGTGAGAAGGAAAAACGATCTGAGTCAGCAATCAAAAGACTTAAGGTGTCAGACAAGAAAGCCCAGAGGAGGGGAATACAGCTGATTTCCCAGTATTTTTGGTGTATTTTAGGGTTGGCAAGCAATATATTTGTTGTGTCATTCAAGACACTTCTCTCTACGGAAAAGTGTGTTATAGTGAGCAGAATGCTATCATTCCGCAGCGTGTTGTGAGCTTGTAGATCAGCGAATATTCGCCCAACTCTACCATGGGACATACCTGTGTACGTACCATAGACTGTAAAAAATATGGACAAAGCGTTCCGCGGGTCTAACGTGAACGTAAAATGAAGCCTGTCAGTCCTTGCAATGGAAGTCGCCATCTTTCTAGATCCGTTTTGGCCCAGCTGGCCATTGGCTGGCCCAGACAACGAGGCGGGACTTCCCCCTTCTTCTTCGTTGGTTTTTATTTTGACTCGAGTGGGTGGGGGATCCCGTTCATAGACTGTAACGGTAGCCACGCCCCTCAGAACATGCGCGACTTTATGGTCATTTTTCTAATAAATGGGACCATAATTTTCCAAAAAGAATATTATGACATTAGAAATGAGACTTTAAACTAGTGACTGGAAGCAAAAAGTATTCATGACCATGTTTATTAAGGTAATACAGTCTAGGTGAAGTTGGGCCAAAATACATGGACTTCTATGGGGCTATGGGTTTTTTTGAGCCCAATGAGAGCGCCACAACAGGCCATTATATGAACTTTCATTTCCTTAGTGGCTTCACAAAATATCCGTCTGACTGCCCCCCTGGTACGTACATACTATTTATGAAGATTGCGGTCTGTCCAACATTTTGGTCTCAAACCGTATATCTGGGAAAATGACTTTGTGGATTTCCTTTGACTTTGCTGTGCATCATCGTGCTTCCCTGAGGGTGAATCCTATTGATTTTTATGACCCCATGGCACCACCCACCACCCATGGCCTTTCACGTTCGTTAAATTCATTTCAGCTGAAAGTCAGTCTTTCATATGGATAAATGGAAGCAAATTACAACAGCTACAGTAGGTTCATGTGAAAAGAAGCTTTTCTTTTCACATGGTGGAACCTACTGTAGTACTACTACAGTAGGTTCCCAGAATAGTGGAGAAATGTTATAGTAGCAAAGCCCATGATTTGCTTCCATTCACCCACAAGACCAGTGGTGAGGTCAGACACTGGTGTGATTAGGCCTGGCTTGCATTCAGCATCCAGTTAATTCCAAATGGTGTTTGATGCTGGACTAAGATCAGGACTCTGAGCAGGCTAGTCAAGGTCATCCGTTACTCATCTAAACAAACATTTATCAGTGAAAAAAGAGGAACTAACCATGTGCTCAATGGAGATAGCAAAACGGATCAAAAACGGGATTAAGACATAGATAAAGAGTATGAACTGTATAGCCTATTCATTGATTGATTGATTGATTGAATACCTTAGTAGTCCGAAATGTAAGCTGCATGTGGTACAGAAACACATTAAGGCTACTCAAGTACATACTCTTACTAACTACGAGAAAAATGTAAAGGTCAGGAAATTAAGAAAATAGTGTAAATACAAACTCACAGTGTGTTGCATTGTGACACATTATGTGATTGTAGATTTCACTATTTGAAATAAGAGTTATGTCGCTAATTCATAATATCTTTTTGGTACGTTAGCTCCTAGGAGTCCCTTCTTATAAATTTAGTGGCATCAAAAGCCCTATATTTATATTTGAAATGGAACGGAGTGAAAGTAAATTATGCATGGAGGGGCGTGGGGGGCATGGATAGTCTGGTTCCAGCCCTGAATCGCTACCATTACAAATATATAGGAGATTCGATCGAAAATCTGATTGCAGCAGCTAATTGGCCAATTCAGACTGAGTGTCAGGCTAGGGCATGGAGGGATCATTACACAATATATGTCTCCAGTCTCCACCTACCGGTAATTGGAAAGTAATTGTGTATGTTAAATGTAATTGTGGCTATAGCATGAAGGTAGACCGTCACCAACGCTATGGTAAAAGGCAACCATCCGCAGTGGATCTTCTGTCAAGGCCAGAAAGTGTTTTTTTGCCACTCAGTAGGCGTTCCCGCATGACTTCCAAGTATGATGATGATGTCATGCGCATACACTCTATTAGAAAGAGTGTCCACATTAACTTTGGTCATTATAGTCTAGACGAGAGACCCTTCCTGGTCTATGTACTAATTTGTTAATTTGTCTACTATGGGACTGAGTTATAATGTTGTATAGCCAAGTCCCATAGTAGACAAAGCCTACAGTGGTGATGTGATGTTGAAAAGGCATTAGAAAATCTGTTTAAATGCAATTTATAAATTATTCATTGTTGGTGATGCCTAAGCTTATTTGTGACTCTGATTAAACATAATTACAAATCCTTACACATAATGATTCACCGGTTTCAGATGAATAGCCTCCCCCCCCCAATTATCATAATCATTATCAGTAATCATCATTTGAAGAGGCATATGCTTCAATTCCAAAAGTACTTAATGGAAAAGTGGATCAGCTCATTGACATGACCACAGACTCTGTCAGACACAATTCACAGAGCTTACTGCAAAAAACAAAGTATTTTACCTTTTGTAACTACATATCGCTGTGAAAGTGGTATTTCCACACTGGCATACCTGTAACATTTGTACTGGGCAACATCGGGGGCCAGGAAATTACATAAGACTCCTTGTCCACTGTCCCTGTCCGCCACTATAGCCAAGAAGAAACATGTCCCTGTGTCCACTATAGCCAAGAAGAGACAGACCACCTGTAATTATGCTATGGACCACTAGTGTCCAACTGTCTATGGACCACTAGTTGAGAAGCCTGGTGACCTAACATATTGTCATTTGCATGAGAAGTCGGAAGTCAAGAGGTTCCACAGAAAAGTGAGTTAGAATCTCAAGAATTCTTTATTTAATTTGAAGATATTCCCCCAAACACCCTAAAGGGCGAGGTCGCGTGCACACATCCACCTGGGTGACGGCAGGTTGCTGGGAGAGTGCTGGCGCTTTGGCATGGGGGGGTCAGATCAACACAGATCAATGCACTCTCTTGGGGTGCCAACTTGTGCCTTGCACTTATGCGCAAGCAGAGCACGCAAGTACTGCTACTAGCTAATGTCTAACTGCTGTTCTAAATCCTTTAGACCCGTTATTGACCTTAGGGTTTCAAGGTTGGTATAAGGCTTATACCAACCTTGAAACGTACCTTAGTTATGTCACCATCAACCACCATTCTTACCCCGACATACATACTCAGCCGATCACCAAACGTACCTTAGTTACGTCATCAAGAATGGTGGTCCCTGTGAAGTTGCCCGAGGGCCAAGGCTCCAAAAACAGTCAGCGATGCTTTTTGGTGGTTTTTATTGCTCAAAACCTCCAGCTCCAGTGTAGATATTCACAAAAGAAAAATCAAACAGCAAAAATAATACTGGCCAAAATACAAAACAAAGAACTCAAAAATACTTAATGTACAACGTAGGAAAAAGGAAAAATAACAAACTACACTAGGCTATGCCCATGACATGGGCCCCAGCAGCTCTCTCACAGGGCTGTCAGCATGATGCCTGCCCCAGCATAACTGACTAGCTCTGCCTGCAGTCTCCTCTTTATAGGAGAGGATCCTACCACCCACAGCGAAGCAATTAAATATAAACAGTAGATCTACAAGCTCACAGCTATCAGCTGAACCTGAATAGGTAACCCCACACCTAGATGTTCTATTTTAGATTATACATCATATGGGGTTACATTCATTTCCCCCGATAATAGACATACTTAACACTTGACATTGTGGAACACCCCTACTCCTCAACAGTACTTGGCACCTTCCCCCCTTCTTAAAGTGCCAGCACTGGAAAGGCCATACAAACACTGAGGTTGCAATAAACACAGGTTAATAAACGGAATGTTTTCCCTTTGTGTATCATTTCATTTGTACATCCTGTAAATGCATACATCAACAGTATTGACATTATATGATATGATTATATGGACCTGTCTGCCCCACTACCCACAGTCTGTGTGGTGTGTGCGTGCGTGCAATGTCCTTAATCAGTGTGTGTGTGTGTGTATAGGGCCCGGGCTGCCCCGTGACAGTCCCTTATTGGCCGGTGGACAACACCGAAATACAGTGGACAACACCGACATACCCAGCCGATCGCAGTACTTGCACGCTCTGCTTGCGCAAGTATTGAATTCTGTACATACTGTATATGGAGCGTGTCTTGAGTGTACAGGGTTTAATGAGGTCAGATCAACATAATGGAATCTCAGAACAGGTAAGCTCCATATATGAAGGGTGGCAGCCGGGGCAGTGTCTTGAGTATATAGGGTTTGATGAAGTCTGGCCATAAATGGAGCGTATCTTGTGTGTATAGGGTTTGATGAGGTCAGATTGACATGGAATGTCAGAGTTATCTATAACAAAAAATAAATAAAAATAAATAGTAGGTACATGGTCCACTAAAAATTGTGATGTAGAGTAATTCAATACTGTATAAACAACACTGATATACTGGTATTTTGTTAATTATTGTTGGTGGCTCGGTATTCAGCAAGGCTATTATTAACCTTATTCAATACGTGTACTAGACATTTTGCAGACCATACGCACATGATTATCCACTGGTTTTAGGTGAGTCAACTGTCTAATTTTTTTTTAGCTGGGACAAATCTTCTGCATAAGGAAGTTTAGTTAGATGACCACACAAGCGACACTTAGGTTACTTAATAGTTTGTATAGGACAAAATAAATAAATAGTAAATAGTAAACAAATCCATTAAATTGCATAAACAAAATTATGACCTAGGGTCTTTACACACTCTGAGTTAAATTTCCACAGATGTATTTGCAGCGTTAGAAATGGATCACATTGCCAGACTATATTTATAGTTAGAAAGTTGGCTTCACCAGTGGAAGTCAAAGTTGTAATAAAGTACAGTGGTCAATGGGGAAGGATCATATATTATTCTATCATGGCTGGAATTGTCTTTACTGTAGTTATCTGATTTTGATTGAATAGTTTATTAGACAGAGTCGCCACAACATCCAGACCCCCAGGAACACACCCAGGGGGGCGGCCCGGTTCCGGTGAGCTGCCCCGTGTCCAAAACCGTTGAGAAATGACAGTTACCGTGTGTCCCCGGAACCCCCAGGAACGCGCCCAGGGGGCCGGCCTGGTTCTGGCGAGCCTTCCTGCATCCGAAACAGTCAGGAAATGACAGAGTTACCGTGTTGCAGCTTTCCGTGCTCGGACATAAACAGGGACAGACATACATTGCTACCTAATGGAGCGGTTAGGTGAGTACAGTCAAACGCTTAGTCCAAAAGGGATAGCACAAAAAAAGTCCTTGCAGTCTTGTTTCCATTTAGGCCCTATTCAATCAATTCATAGACAAATCTATGATTGTTGTAATGTCATACAAAAATTCATTTAACCATACCAAGAAGAAATGTATGCCATATTCTCAAATCCCAATAAAGATCATAATGAAAGTTTATTAAAATGTTTATTCCAATATGTTGTTCATAACATTTTATGATAATTATGGTACTGCTGGAGGGCTTTCAAGATTCAAGAGGGTTTTATTTGTCACTCACTCAAGCATTGAAATGTTAGTGTAGCATGTGGCAGGATAACAAGATAATAATAGTGACAATACTGTATGTACAATTTGATAATACTGTAGTTATATAATAATCTTATTATGATATGAGATATTATAATAACCAAACAAACCCATAAGGGTCCATTTGGTTCCATTTGTACACTCTACAAATGGAAGGGTCTATCTGGTAAGGTTCCTAGAGTAACTATCATTGATTTAGCTGAGGAACCCCTGGGGTTCCCGGACCTCATGTTGAGAACCACTGGTTTAAACCATGTGAATGTTTTGGTTGTTGACAGTCTAATCAGCCCGCAGTCGATTTGTTCTGTCCTTGGTCTCATTATAGTGGCACAGTTCGCAGTTTCTGGACTTGTGTCAGTGCTTGTTCTTTGCCGGTGAAGGCAAAAATGTTTTGACAGAGAAAGAGAGATCGTTCCAAGATTGGACAGCTAAAACTCCCAGAGATCAAATCCATATGGTCTGCATGTGATTTTCTTTTCAAAACCACAAATCTGACAAATCCTAGTCTGTACTTCCTGTGAATGCTGAATTGAATATGTCTCCACTCTCCACCTCCCCACGGCCTCATTTGTTACCCCCCCCACCCATGCCGCCGCCTTTCCTCTCCATCCTCCCACCATATTCTGTTTCTTTCTCGCCTCCATTATTACTGTAGGTGTCCTGGAACGACAAGTAGAAGGGGAAGCTGAGGCCCTCACTAAGGCCAAGACTCTCTATACATCCTGCACCAATGAAAGTGAGTCAATGTTAAAGGGATTACTGTACATCTGAAACAGTGCCTTCTATTGAGAGTTGCGCCATTGAGTGTGACAAATGCCCATTGACTCCAGTGCAATCCATAAACATTCCGGTTATTCAATGGCTCAACTCTCCTTCAATGGCTCTGATCTGAAATGCCTCTACTACTGTGCAAATCTATCCGGCATTATTTCACTGATCAGCGGCTAATTTCCAAAATTACTTTGAGCTTTAAGTAGTCCAGTTCTTCTCCTTTGTATTTGTAGAATTTGTATTTCCCTACATAAAAACACAAGATCACAATGCTGAATGTTGACATATTTTATCATTCTTTCAGCTGTGTAATTTAATATATTTAATTTTTTTTTTAATATATTTTTTTATCCCACGATTTTGTAACCCATTTTTCACCCCTGTGTCAATCATCTAATGTGATCCTGGGCTCTACACACCCTCCGCAAACCTGGGGAGAGCAACGGACTTGAACTCATGCTTCCTTTATGCCTGAGTGTCCAAGTTGCTCCTTTACACCTGACAGGGGGGAGTTTCCCTGGTTGGACGTAGCGCGTGGAAGGAACACATTCCAACCAGTTCCTTTCCCCTCCATCAGGCACCCTGGCTGGCCAGGGGGAGGCAGTTTAGTGACCAGGATTACTGCATGTTTTTTGTGAGGGTACCTACCCTAGGGGACACGGGGAGAACATGCAAACTCCACACAGAAAGGCCCTTTCGCCAACCCCGCCTTCGGGTATGGGCACTGATGACGCGGAGGAGGAAACACGGCGCCAGCGCCCACAGCGCCCCGAGCGGGAATCGAACCCAGGACCTTCTAGCTGTGAGGCGACAGCACTTCCAACTGTGCCACCGTGCCCCAACTCTTGTTTTCTAAGCAAGCAAAGCAAGCTCTAACGGCACGTTATATTTTTTTATGAACAAGGACACTCTGGGGGAGCCCGGGATCAAACTGGGAACCTCACGGTTCATCTTCCGGCTACTTTACCGGCCACTCCCCCTGAGCCGCTGCAGAATGTCCAATGTCATTCAAATCTATAACTATAAAATAAATGCACCAAGTCTCTGTGTGTACGTCTGTACGTCTGTAATCCACGTAACTCGAGAACCGTTCACCCCACCTACTTCAAATCTACACGTGTTTCACACCCACACAGGGAGCGCAGTGCCCGGTGTCGTCAGTCGGTCGGACCCACAGTTGTCCAGAACCGCCACACA
>NC_137870.1:22198185-22320685 GCF_963924005.1 Protomyctophum bolini | reverse complement strand
TCTGCTATTTTTCAATAGCTAAAGTTTAAAAGTTAAGGTGACACAGATGTGTTCCAGTCTTTAATGGGTTAATACTGTACACAGCAGAATGGTGGTCTGAGTATAACCACAGAAGTTTAAAAATGGAGCCTTAAAGGATTTTGTTTTGCATTGTTACATTAACACTCAGGCTGTGTGTACAGTGCGTGCGTGTCCATTTTCTTTCTGTCCTCCACCCACCACTTCCCCATCTCCCTCTTCCCTCTGTCTCCATACTTAAATTGGTACATGTCGTGCTTCTAAAGCTAATAGGCCAACAACAGAGCTCCACCTAGGGAGTCTCTCCATGATGCAAGGTCAGACCGCTCCACCTAGGCTCCACACAGAGAATACATTTACTCCTCATCTGTTTCCGACTGCCTTCATTGAATAAAAATGCTGTGTAACTCCCCCTGTAGGCTCTGACTGGTACGACGTCAGAGGCGGCAGTGTGGCGCCAGTGTGCCCTCTATGTCAACAACAACATGGACAATGCTGTCGGAAGACTGTATGTGGAGGAGGCCTTCTCTGGAGAGAGCAAAGAGCTGGTCAGTAGGGGTGTTTGATCACATTTGTTATCTATATTTTTTTATCCCACGATTTTGTAACCCATTTTTCACCCCTGTGTCAATTATCTAATGGATCCTGGGCTCTACACACCCTCCACCAACCTAGTCCCCATATATAGACATGGCTTTCTTCATGCCTGAGTGTCCAAGTTGATCCTTTTATACCTGACCGGGGGAAGTTTCCCTGGTTGGACGTACAGTAGTGCGTGGAAGGAAAACGTTATTCCAACAAGTTCCTTTCCCCTCCATCAGGCGCCCCGGCTGGCCAGGGGGAGGCAGTTTGGAGACCAGGATTTGATCACATTTGACTAGACTAGATTGGATTGGCTTGGAAAAGTTGAACATCCTGCTACGTTAAAATGAACACCGGCGAACATGCGTTTTACAAATGCACATACTAGTAGCATTGGAGTGTGTTTGTCTACACAAGGTTGAGACAAACGTAAAAAACGTAAAAAATGGCCGAGCAGGGTGTGTTTCATGTTAACTGTGTTGCAACTGTGCAAGGATGTTTGACCATGTGTTTGGGCCCAAGTTTTTTGAGAATAGGTATTTTAGTCACATTCCACTGAGTTGTTACCAAGTGTATCACTTTGTGCATCTTGTGTAGTCACTACAGTGTTGTATTGTTTGCTGGCAGCCACTGGCAGGGCAGCTGCTTACCACCAGTCATCGTGTACAGACCACACATTCTGTAACAGATATTGTGTGTGTGTGTGTGTGTGTGTGTGCGTGCCTGCCTGCCTGCATGCATGCGCATGTTTGTGGGCATGCACGTGCAAGAATATCTTTAACACCTGTCATAATTCTGAGTGCCTCACACACCGTAAATCACTGTCACCTCATTGACCACTGCCTAGTCTTCCACGTGGATCTGTCATATGGCATTTGGCGCGTGTGTGTGTGTGTGTGTGTGTGTGTGTGTGTGTGTGTGTGTGTGTGTGTGTGTGTGTGTGTGTGTGTGTGCGTGTGCGTGCGTGCGAGTGACATATGTGCGTTTGGGTGTCTGCCATGAGTATATCTTCCTATCTGTTTGTACTCCTCAGCCTTGAGCAAAACATGACACTCATTGTACGAATGTGTACAAGCATTTCCTCGAGGTCACAGCACATGCTTACACTCTGTACCATACAACCATCGTCCATCACATGTCACACACACACACACACACACACACACACACACACACACACACACACACACAGTGTAGTATTTTTGTAAAGTGTGACCTTCATTTGACCTCATATCGTATTCTGATGCATGTGTTCTGTTGAACATGCAGTCCAGGATGTTTTAAAGTGTGTATGACTAAGCATAAGGATGTTGAAATATTGATGTCACATTCTTCATTATTTGATGGCTCAATAAATTAAAAATAGCAGTAAAAAGGAATTCATCCGTTTTGGATTGTTCAAATCCAAGAGCTCTAGAGACCTATTTGGATTTCTATAATATTTTGTGTATTGTCATATTCCGCTCAAATACAAACACACAGTACATATAGGCATTCATACAAAACACACAATTGTAAATGCATAAACACACATACAGTATAAATACATACACATACTGTATACCCATGCTCACACACGCAGGCAGGCAGGCTGGCACACACACACACACACACACAGTCACACTCACACACACACACACACACACACACACACACACACACTGCAAGGCTTTCGTGTGGAAAAGGTCCAGTAAGTAAGTGTCCATTCTAGGTGGTGGCTAACCACAGTGTTGTCAGAGTAGTCAAGCAGTGTGGTAGTTATAGAGGAGACTGCTGATGGTATGTGAAGCTGGAATGCTTCTGTCGTTCTCCATCAGGTCTCGGCCTCCTCCCTCTTTTAATTCCTTCATTTTGCTGATTGGTTTAGTTGCATTTTAATCATTCAATATACAATTTTTATTGACAACATTATTGTGATGCTTTCTTTTATACGTGACTGTTCCTGTTTCTAACCAGCACATAATTGACATCAGACATCAGACTGTTACAGAAGCGTGAATTCCGTTTGTGTCCGAGCATAGGCATGGCTGAGGCATGGTAACGCCCCGCCTGCCTGTGATTGGTCTACTGACACTGCCCGTCTTGACTGTCCTCCGAGACGCGAGGTTACTCTGTGGTGAGATTGAGAAATAAATAATACAAGAGAATGACAGCTTGGCATGCGCGACAGAATGCAGCCTTGTAACTAACTTGCAATTGCTTTGATTGAATATGTATGTTGTACTATGATTTGATTTGGGTAAATAAAGTGTTAGTGTTGATTATCGTGTATTAATCTAATTATAGTAAACTAATACTATTACACTAAAAAGGATAAAGTTGAAGGGAAAATATACCTTTTTATATAGTACAATAATGTTTCAATACAAACACTTTATTTTAGAACACACCCAGCCAAATCATATTATGGCGTGGATGTTCAATCAATTATTCCTTCAAAGCAAGGAATAATTAGGCATAAACAATATTAGTTTGTCTCTTCTACAAAAATAAAACGTACAAGTTAGCGTGCACCTTGGACGGAGCTCGGAGGACAGTCAAGACAGTCAGTATCGGTAGGCCAATCACAGGCAGGCGGGGCGTTACCATGCCTATGCTCGGACACAAACGGAATTCACGCGTTACAGAATGGTGGTTACCAGATTACAGCAAAAGACAGCTAATATGCGCAGAGAGAAAGATATTGCAGCGTTCTTTTATTCTTTTCAGTTTCTGCAAGTTGGTTAACTTTGTTGCAAGTGTTCATACTGTTCAGCTTTCTGCAGTTCAAGTTAGGGACTTCTCATAGGCAAAATCACACTAGAAGCTGAAAGTAGTACAGGGATGTGGAGTGAGAAACCACCTTCAATACATTATGTCCAACCTGTCCATATGCACCTGGGCTGGTCAGGTTTGCATAATTTATGAGCCATTCGTAGATAGAAATTAGAAAATTGTGCACATTCTATCACCAATTAAAAAGGCCATACTGTATAAATTGACTGGTCAGGCCATCTGTACTTTGTACTGACCAGATAAGCATAAGTATAGATAAGTATAATTTGCAATCTATCACCAGTAAAATTGCCATATAGTAGGTAGTATACAGGTAGTATACAGAGTATTAACAGTAATATGGTTCAATATGTGCACTGTGCACGTAGGCATGTATAGGTGGATATAGACATACCGGTAAGGCGGTAAGTATAATGTACAATCTATCACCAATAAATTGGTCATCTAGAACAGGGGTTCTCAACGTTTTTGGCTCGGGACCCCCGGAAATGCTTTGGTCATGTCTCGCCAAATATATAAATATAAAGATATATAGGTACAGAGTAGCAACAGTAATGTCTATCTATATTGTAAGTACAGTCAGTCTGCAATGTATGAAGTGAGCACTATACTGTAAATATATCAGTGTTAACAGCAGTTGGCCTGAGTAAGACCAACGCAGGCCTCTGTTATACAGTATACAGCCTAGTAGTCCATGTGTCCAGTGTCTAAATAAAGCAAAAACTGGCAAAACAAAAAGAACAAAGAAATAGGCCTACCATCCTCTCATCAAGACAAAAAGTTAAAACCAATTCAGTAAAGAAACTTTTGGTTCACCAGTCTGCTCACATTCCCTTCGAATTTTTGTCTTTTAAAGCAGACTTCTTGGGTTATAAATTATAATAGATAATGATTCGTTTACTATTTGAAATTTACAATTTAGGCATTTAGCAGACGCTCTTAATCCAGAGCGACTAGTATTAATATTGTTGCTATCTTATCAACCATACACTGTTACAGCATTAGTATACAACTTGGCTACTAGACTGTGAAAAGCAATATGACCAACAGCCATGTTATTTGAGTCTGATGACAGATTTGGGAGAGATTCTCATATTCCTTCCCTTTGAATAACCTGGAGCTGCCATGCATGAGCACACACAGCTCACCAGGTCTACTCCTGTCCCATGTTGTGGAAATATCACGCCCTGTCTCCTGTTATCCTATCACAGTACACCCCATCTAGTGCATAGCCATCTGCATACCTCTCAGCCCTCTCGCATGATTTTGCATCCAGCCACCTTTTGTACTTTTTAAACCTAGCTCTTTCAATATAGCGTCCCTACTGTAAATTGGGCATTGGGTTTTTCTAAAATGTTCAAACATTTTCAATAGTTTTTCTAACATTTTGAAAATAGTTCAATGATTTTATGATTTTCATCATCATCATCATCACCTTTATTTATACTCGGAAATAAAGTTGAGGGCAAGCCCTAATTTTCAATGTAGCCGAGGTTACAATACACAAAATACAGACAATACATCCAACACAACATTATAAATCAGGATAAATTACAAAGGAACTTTATGCAGAACAACCACTCAATAAAATAAATCAATTAAGGCTAAGCTCAGAGATAGTCCGGTTTGCTGGAGGTGTGATGACACTTATTCATGTATTGTGGGAGTGCCCTAGGGTACAGACGCTATGGTGTGCTATTCATGAGAATATAATGCAAATCACAAACCAGGATATTCCTTATACACCTGCTCTCTTTATTCTGGGTGATCCATCGCTATTAACACCACTATTAGCACCTCTAGCTGATTGGATTCATACAGCATTAATGGTGGGCAGGAAAATCATTGTTAAGGAATGGAAGTCTCAGGTTTTGCCTCCAGCATATGTATGGTTCACTCAGCTTGGTGTTGTGGCTGCTTTGGAGAGGTTATCCTTTAAGATGAATAATCAGTTGGATAAATATGATTCGAAGTGGAACGTGTTCCTCAGTCATGTTGCAGGTCCCTGATGTGAACCATGGTTAGGCAATGCCCTTTTGATTGTTTACTGTATTAGTATACATATGATACGGTTGATGATGCTGCGTGTTTGGTCATGTAAACTAATTTTAACTTTTCATTTGATTTATTTTTTATTATTCTTGTTTTATATTATGTTTCTGTGTTCATACATAATGTCCATGCATACGTATTATGTTGTTGTTGTTGTTGTAGCTTGTGTCTGTTTTCTGTATTTGTAAATAATCCAAATAAAGTACAGATCATAAAAAAAAAAAATCAATCAATTGAAGCAGGAGCAATCACGGTGAAAAATGTTCTGGAGAATTCCTATGAACTGACCGAAAGAAGGCAGGGAGCTCAGTTTTAAAGAGTTTTGGAGTTCATTCCATGAAGTTGGGCCACTGACAGAGAAAGCTGTCTTGCCCAACTCTGTCTGAGCCTGAGGAACCTTGAGCCTTAAGAAATCACTAGAGCGGGTCTGATAGGTGCTATTGTTCAAGTTGGAACAAATATAATATTTTATAGCTTATGACCTGATGTGAGCTTGCAGATCAGCTATTTTTGCACAAAACAGTTGACTGGCTTACGCTTGAGGTTAAACCTGTTCAGTCTGAACTGGAAAAAGCTGCTTGCCGCCATGATGCCCCCAGTTCATGGAACACTTGCACTAAAAAATATTGCCCCAATATCCTATGGACATTCTAATGACCTGCTCTTAAATCTCCCTACCTCACTATGTAATTGTTTTTAACTTACTACAGTAGTTGTCTGTTAAGGTTTTATTTTGTTATTGCTGTGTTGTTTATAATCTGTGCAGTATATGTCTTGAGTGTGTGTGTGTGTGTGTGTGTGTGTGTGTGTGTGTGTGTGTGTGTGTGTGTAATCTCATCAGCATTGCAAATGAGGGTGAACCTCAATGCTCTTTTCGACTATAAAGGTTTCAATCAATAAGGCTCACAGTAGTGGTTAAATTACTGAGGCATGTTCCAGAAAAGTTGCTGTTTGGTTTACATGCAAAAGACTTGCATTCTAGGTACTGTAATGTAGAATACAATGCACTATGCTCTGTTGTACTGTGATAGTTCTGTATTCATACTCAGTATAAGAGTACAGTAAGAGAATAAGACACAGTGAAAATTTATTTTGTCTAACAAATTGTGTGTGTGTGTGTGTGTGTGTGTGTGTGTGTGTGTGTGTGTGTGTGTGTGTGTGTGTGTGTGTGTGTTCTACATCATCTCATCAGATGGATGAGATGATTGCTGATATCCGGGAGGTCTTCATTAGTAACCTTGATGATTTGACTTGGATGGAAGCAGAGACAAAGAAAGCAGCCGCAGAGAAGGTTTGGCTCATTATTTTCTTTTTTATAAACAGGGGGCACATAACTTATGGGGGCTAGTTCTCAGAGCAGATGTTGCTTGGTGCACACTGTGGGCAGATGTCTCTACTCTACCACAACGTTACTTTAGCCATCATGAGATTGCACATGAGTTCTGCAGCCGCACTGAGGCACTCCAACACAGATCAAACTAGAAAAAGTGCCCCTCGGGGCACAGGTCTCCACCAGGATTTGCGTGATGTATGGATAAAATGCGAGTAATATAAAGAAATGGGTTTTGCAAAAATCGTCCTGATGGTGGAGCTATAACAGGCAGATGCCACCATGAGGCTAATTTGAAAATGTTTTAAGTGGCATTTCTTCCTCTGCCTAGTGGGAATATGTGTGCATAATTGCACAGAAATCGCACGCTGTGTTAAGATTTGAGGCATTTTGTTCTAAACGGACCAATCCTGCAAACTTTGGAAGGAAATCTTAGCCAATGAGGATGTAATATGGGGAAACGGACAGATCCGTGTTGATCACAGTTAAAGATTGTGTATAGTACCGATTTGCGTGATGAGTGGATAAAATGTGTAGGAGTACAGAAATCTACAGAAATGTGTTTTGCAAAAGTCGGCCTCATGGTGGCGCTATAACAGGCTGTTGTGAAAAATTGGGGCAGAGGTTTGTCGTTGGCATCCAGGGTGTGTGTGTGCGCAAAGTTTGGTGTCGTCGGTGCCGGAGATTAGCTGTACACGGGCGGACGGACACACACACGGACAGACGGAGTGCAAAACATACTCTCTCCCCATGCCTTATAAACTACTCACCTTAATGCTGTGGAGGTTCCTTATTTAACATAATTCCAAAGTGTGTACATTGTTTAAGTCCTTGATTGATTGATTGATTTATTGACAACAAGCATATGTACAAGAACAAAGATGTTTTTGGCACAGGATCACACAAGAAACCCCAGAGGCTTATTTCCATTGTGGTCCCACAACAACAATAAAAAACAAGAATACAATTCTAACATCATGACCTGTGGTATTTAAAAGACTCTTTAGGGAGGACTTAAGAGTTTTGTGACTGTGGGCAACCCATTCCATGCAACAGCTGCAGAATACAAAAAAGAGGCATTTCCAATATTGCTATTAACTTTGCATGGAACTAAATATCTATGCACATCACAAACCCTTGAGTATTTTAATAAATACTTCACTCTCTGTTTCACTCTAAGCCAACCAAGGCTCACAGATGGTTTTCATATCGTAAAGAAGAATTAATCCACGTGGGACGTGGGTTCGTTTACTTGTTTAGAGACTAGTGATCCGAACAGCTTGTCATGGCAGCTTGGTTACAACCAAAACTGACTTCCTCTTCCTCTTACAAATAAGAGCCACTTGTAATGATTAGTCAATACTAGTGTAAGTAAAATGTTTACAGGACGTACAGTAGATAGACATTTGTAGTAAGTGACACCAGACCGGTTACGCAAGAGTGCTTCATTTAGTTTACATTTATTTTGACCACGCATGCGCACCTGCGCACCAGTTATGTGCACCCCTGTTTATAGAAGATACAATTACATTTAGCAGTAATATCAGCCGTCTTTTCTGTTCTGTTCTATTCTAGGCTATTATTGGCTACCGGTATTCTATTCTGTCATTCACAACAGTGAACACTTCAACAGACATGATGATAATGGGACTGAAATTATATTCATGACACCAGGGTTTGTTTACAATACCGTTCTCCCCCTGTCTCTGTAGGCACGGGCTATCCGCGAGCGGATTGGCTACTCTGAAAACATCATGAATGAACAATACCTGAACAACGAGTACAAAGATGTGAGTGAGGATATGATCATGAGATTATGATCATATGCATAAGACAGAATATAGATGAAGTTGATGTTATTGCAGATCATTCGTATGGAAATGTTACAGTCGCTGGCAGATTGCAGGCCATGACTTTTCAGAGAATTAATGACATGTGTGGCTGATTGTGCTCAGTATGGTGAACCTTCCTGTTTATATTTCCGTTGCCCGTGTGTTGGGGTTAGCTCAACTACAGTGCAGAGGAGTACTTTGAAAACATCCTACAAAACCTGGACTATGCGCAGAAGAAACGCCTGAGGAAACTGAGAGTCAAAGTCAACAAGGAAGAGTAAGGTCCTTACTCAACTGTGGTTTTCTGCTCGTTTGGAGAACTAGATCATTCTGTATACTTGGTTAAACTCACAACACTGAGCACTGCAGATAACGTAGGTGGACCAATTACTGCTCATGTTATCACGGTACAATAAGTGATATCCATGATTCATTGCACTTTAATCCTGGATTCAATTCAGTGGATTCACCTCCTCCTACACACACACACACACACACACACACACACACACACACACACACACACAAACACACACACACACACACACACACACCATGCACACGCACACAGGCACACACACACACACACACACACACACATCCTCCAAGCCTCCAAGCCTTCAACAGCAAAATAGGTGTGCTAACATTGGAGCGGATATTATTAGACACCGACAATCTTCACATCTTTCATGAAATTCTCGTGTTGTGTGCTATATTCCAATTTTCCCTGCCCTGCTCTCATGCCTCTTTCCATTTTACTTCAGGTGGGTTACCGGAGCTGCTATTGTCAATGCCTTCTACTCATCCAGCAAAAACCAAATAGGTAATTCACATATCATGGGTGCACAACATCACATGCATACATGCCACCAGACAAACACCTACACAAATACATGCATAGCTGCACATCACATGCAGATTCACATCTATCATCATTGCTGTCTCGGACATTATGTCATTATGTGAGATCACAGTTCAAAAAGCTGTTTGCATACTGGGTGCTTATTGGATCAGCTGGATAGTTCACAGAATTATGCTCCTTGTGCGTGTGAGGACTCCTGATCACCGTCTCTCTCTCTCTCTGCTACTGTATGGTTTCCTGTCTCTCTACACTTAACAATCTACATTGGGGGAAAGTAACTAATTCAATCTCAACTACCATGATTTAAGTACAATTGTGAGGTACTTTTACTTGTCTGATTAAAGTAATATTTGGAATACAGGACTTTTTTAAAACGTTATGTATTTGTTTAATATGACATGCTAAAAAGTGGTTACGTAATCGGAATACTTTTTACACTGCCTACTGTAAATAAAATCCAAAGTCCAAAATGAATAAAGCTTTCCTCCTTCATGTCAGTTTTCCCAGCAGGCATCCTTCAGCCTCCCTTTTTCAGCAAGGGCCAATCTAAGTCTCTCAACTATGGCGGCATTGGCATGGTGATTGGGCATGAGATCACACACGGCTTTGATGATAACGGTGAGTGTCTCCCACACTGTTCCTCCCCGATGCAGCTCTGAGGGATTGCGTTCCATTTCATGAGAAAACAATGCTAATGCTGTTTCACTTGCTTACTAGGTCGCAACTATGACAAAGATGGAGACCTGAAGGACTGGTGGACACCAGGATCCACTCAGGGGTTCCTGGAGCTGTCTAAATGTATGGTGGACCAATATGGCAACTACTCCTGGGACTTGGCCAATGGGCTTCATGTAGGTCCTTTACACATTATTGTGATTTACTTGCGTATATGTGCAGTATTATAGTTGTGCTTCTCAGTCTATTTATTTATTTTATTTTTCACACGTTCCATTTCTTTATTTTTCTCTTCTCTCCAATTAGTACTACAGATGAAAAACTGTTTTTCAAGTCCACACTATTTATCCATAATAAATAAATGTATCCGTATAAATGATGGATAAGGGGTCAGGACAACGAGGCCTTTTCGTGGAGGGGTCAGAATAAAATGTTGCTTTTAGCACACAGACTATTACTTTACAAGAAATCATCAATGTTTTGCTGAAATACAGCATTATATTTGTAGTCAATCTCTCTCTCTCTCTCTCTCTCTCTCTCTCTCTCGCTCTCTCTCTCTCATTTTAGTTAAATGGGAACAACACACTGGGAGAGAATATTGCTGACAACGGAGGGATACGACAAGCTTTTCAGGTAATTGGCAACTAGGAACCACTCTGGGACCGCTGGCAAAACAGGAGCCAAGTAGAACATAATTGTGTAACAATGTTTAAGAACTGGCAGGGAACACAAGGAACAAATCCACAGAGCACTGCCCTGTAGTTACGGTGTCGCTGTATTCAAGTGGTTCGTCTATACACACAGGTGAACACAACTGACAATCAACACAGGGATAGGCTAGCCTGAAAGAGCCCTATGCTTTTCTGGTCATAGAGGGGCGGAGTAAACTAGTGCTGGAAACTGACACCAACTTTGGTTCACCAACCTATGAGCCCACCTCCCCTCCGCCCGCTCCCCTCCCCAGTAGAATGCAGCGGAGAACACTGACGTCACCAAATTTGGAGTGACACAGCTCTGCACTGGTATTGGTTAGATAAATACAAGGTTTACTCCCACTCCTATGCCACTTTTCTTGCTGGGCTCGCCTAGGCTTTTTTTCCTTTTAAAAACAAAAAGCCATGCAGTCCCGAGGCTAGGGATAGGCTAACACTAACAGTCAAATTTCTAGACACAGTTGAACACAAAAGGTAAATAACACAGGATTGACAAGATAAAGTACAAAGTGCAAAGTATTCAGTATTTAGTTTAGACTGAAGTATTTAACCATTCATTGAAAATAATGGATGCGGCTGTTTTGACGCGCGGCGACGGTGTGTGATGGGCTTTACAGAAAGGAAGTGAGACCAGTGTCCATGACATCACTGGCACTTTGAAATACTAAAATATAACATCATAATATAACACATAATAACCCCCAGGAAACTGTTTCTTGTCTCCCAAACATCATTCAAATAAGATCTGGATGCAAAAGGGGAAGTGGCCCTTTAATTATACAGCCACATGTTCTTGCACACAGGCAGTTTGTTCACTGACTTCTTAACAAACAGTGTTAATGGAACCGTGTCCAGTAAACTCTCTCACTCTTCGACTGGATCCCCCCAGGGCTGCATGGGTGCTTTCACCACTTTCATTTGATCAATCATGCATCAAGATTTGTCGATGCTGATTACTCTGTAATCAGAGCAAGATCCTGGCCCCGTCCTTGATTCATTTCAGTTCTTCCCTCCAAATAAATATGGCTAAGACCAAAGAAAAATGTATTGATTTTCAGAGAAGAGTCAGTTGTAGCAGTGAATAGTATTTGGCCACGGTCCTAGACTTGTCCGCATTATTATGCAGACATGACACTGATGAAAATGTTTTATTTAGTCTGTCTCTTCTTCTAATATAATTTACTGGTTGGCTGCATTGGACTCAGTGTCACATTTCTTCATAAAAATTGTAACAAACCAATGGTCATGCTGTGCCATTATGATTACTGGTACTACCTTAGTAATAACCTTCAGCACAGTGAGTGATATCTCAATGGCCCATGCCATTGTTTTGGACCCTCAATGTCCTTGAGTGATATATTGTATATGTATTTGTGTTACACTGTCTGTAAAGCGAACATGCCCCTCAGTGGGCAAATTGTCCCTTGGTGAAGATTTTTACTCAGGTGTTCCTATTTTGGGGTGTTATTGGGGTGTAAATATGATTCCATGTTACCTCATTATGGGGAAATATTGTTTTCCTTTTTTATAACAGTATATATAACGGCATGTGTCATTTTACAAAACACCAAAACTACCTATATTTTATATATGAACGAATTAATGAATGAATGAATAGTTTATTTCGATCTTTCGAATATATATATATATTAGGGATGTCCCGTTATTTTGCTCCTGATCCGATTATTTGATTTTGAGTATCTGCAGACATTTTTATAGACCACTTATGCCATATCACAATAGTACAATATCCAAAATCACAGACAATATCCAGTCTAATATCATGATATGGATATAATATTTAATATTGATACTGGGAATGTCCCGATCAAGTTTTTTTGCAATATATATATATATATATATATATATATATATATATATATATCTTGAAATAAAATGCCAACGTTTAAGAACTAAAGCTATGTATGTTGTTGATGCATTGCAGGCCTACAAGAACTATGTGAACAAGCATGGAAAGGAGCATCCATTGCCTGGCATTGAACTCTCCCATGATCAACTCTTCTTTCTTAACTTCGCTCAGGTAGTGGGTGCGTGGTTGGATGGATGGATGGATGGATGGATGGATGGACGGATGGATGGATGGACAGATGGATGGATGGATGGGTGGATGGATGGACAGATGGACGGATGGATGGATGGACAGATGGATGGATGGATGGATGGATGGATGGGTGGATGGATGGACAGATGGACGGATGGATGGATGGACAGATGGATGGATGGATGGATGGACAGATGGATGGATGGATGGATGGATGGATGGGTGGATGGATGGACAGATGGACGGATGGATGGATGGACAGATGGATGGATGGATGGATGGATGGATGGATGGACGGATGGATGGATGGACAGATGGATGGATGGATGGGTGGATGGATGGACGGACGGACGGACGGATGGACGGATGGATGGACGGACGGACAGATGGATGGATGGATGGGTGGATGGATGGACGGACGGACGGACGGATGGACGGATGGATGGACGGACAGATGGATGGATGGATGGATGGATGGACAGATGGATGGATGGATGGATGGACAGATGGATGGATGGACGGACGGACGGACGGACGGACGGATGGATGGATGGACGGACGGACGGACGGACGGATGGACAGATGGATGGATGGATGGATGGATGGATGGATGGATGGATGGACAGATGGATGGATGGATGGATGGATGGATGGACGGACGGACGGATGAATGGATGGATTGATTGATAGATGGATGGATGATAGTGGTCAGGAGGTCGACGCAACATCCCAGTAAATTCAACAGGTGCTCAAACAAAATAAATAAACTGTAAAAGAAGAAGTCTGCACATGTACCAGAGCGGGGGAAAAAACATATACAACGTACTCATACTAGTCAGGTGGTATATGTTTTTTCTGCTCTGGTAATTCATTTTGTTTTTGGGAGCTTATAAAACGGTGTGCAGACTTCCTTCTTCTTTTTTGGATGTATAGATGAAACAGCCTGACAGATGGTTAATGGTCTAGATAGTAGGTGGATGGATGCCAGACCGACAGCAGCACAGCAATAAGCATTAATGTATTGCTGCCACAATTTGTATCTCTTCCAGGTTTGGTGTGGAACACATCGACCGGAGCAAGCTGTAAACTCCATCAAAGTGGACGTACACAGTCCAGGAATGTTCAGGTAGGTTCAAGCTTCTGCAACATCTGCATCAATCAGCATTTTGAAAGCATCTACAGTATTTATAAGACTATAACCAATAAGTACTATGGCCAATTTCATTTATCAAATAAACTCTTTCTGGAACAAACGTTTGCCCTTACTCTATCTAATTCCTTCATCTGGGGTACAGGGTACTGGGTTCCCTCCAGAACTTCCCAGAGTTCGCCAAAGCATTCAGCTGCAAGGAGAACAACTACATGGTCCCTGATAATGTTTGCCAGGTCTGGTGAGAGACTGGGGTTTGGTGCAGACTGAGGTGCTCCCAAAGACTCCCAAGGACTTTCCCTCTGTTAGAGCACTAGTCTGGGCTAGGGATGGGAATGCTCCCCCCTTTAGTTCTCTCCTGGATGGACCACACTCTACCAGCCGTCTGCAGTTCACACTTCCTCAAACGATAGTGGACTGCACCTTTTATGAATAGACAGAGTACTGTGTCTCTGTGACTCACTGAAACTGTTCTTCATTCAGTCAGCCTCATTACAGTATGCTGTTCCCCACTGGATATGATCTGTCCTGGTCATTGACCATCTTCAATTTTTATATATATGCCATCAGTCATTTATTTTAGTATTTTATTTTTCTGTCATTGAAATGTATTCTTTTTGGAGGCTTCTGTGTATGTGTGTGTGTGTGTGTGTGTGTGTGTGTGTGTGTGTGTGTGTGTGTGTGTGTGTGTGTGTGTGTGTGTGGACTGTATGATGATACTATTATATTTGGCCCTGAACTGTTCACCTTTCATGTATTCTAGTTGGTTTTGGTCTTAATCTACCAGACCATCTCTTTACATAGCCTACATATGAATGTGCTCTAGGTGTATTCATTGACTGTAATGTAACAGTTATATTAGCTAAATTATTTCTATATTTGTTGCATATTTAAGGAAATCAGATCTATTTTATTGAATAGGCCAATAAGAATAACTAGAACAACATATTATTCTATATTTAATGTTACAACTTTATTGTAGTTTTAAACCAAGTGAGAACAGTTTAAGACCAAAATAATGGTCTACTCTAAAATGAAAACCAAAATGACATTTTTGCCTTTTAAGATGACGCCTCATCAGGAATTATAAAGCTGACAATCGACAGACATGAAACATGTATCCCTTTTTTCACTCTCTGTCTATTCTGTCTATGTTGCAATGTTTCTTTCTATGCCAATATGATCACTGCATAATGTCAAGCAAATGTGTACGCCTTACATGATGGTGTGTGTGTGTGTGTGTGTGTGTGTGTGTGTGTGTGTGTGTGTGTGTGTGTGTGTGCGCGTGTGCGCACGTGCGAGAGAGAGGGATGGGATGTTTTGAACATGCACAGTATGCAGGAGAGTAGAAATGGTAAGGAAAGTGTTAAGTGTTCAAAATAGTGTTCATCCTTTCTCAGTTATCTCATGTTCACCTTGCTTTTATTCACATAAACTTTAGTGATAATTCACCTCTTATCTCTAGATTCTCCACATGAGCCAAATGATACATGAGCCGATAATTGCCAAGGACTAAAGGATGAACTCTAGCCTTTCTCCTTGAGCTGGATCTTTACAAATCTACCTAAGTGTAAATGTAGTTTTCTCAAAGCTATTTGAAGGTAGTTTGCATCAAGTCAGTGGATCTCAAGCAAGGATTTGTGTTGCTTTATTTCATTTTTTTTATATGTAAATCGATATAGAGATTAATGTGCCATGATCTGATTGCATACACTTGCCACATCCGTTTTGTACTACACTGTCATTTCACTCTGTCTCCTTGTCTCTGCCTTTTCCTCCCTCTCTCTCTCTCTCTCTCTCTCTCTCTCTCTCAAAACACACTCCACCTGTAGAGGAACAGACAGATATACCTCAGTTGCCTGTATTTAGATACTTTGTAATAATGATACTGATAACAAGCATCTTGAGGAGCAATTTTTTTTGCTTTTAAAATAAATCTTTAAAGAAAATACTGTGTCTTCTCCAGGGTAATTGGAGGGATTGTTTTGTTGTGTGCTCACACACCGTACAAGTGTGTAGAAGGGAGTTCCAACCGCGCCTCTAGCCTATGGCAGGCCAGTCTGGTGCATCTCAGAAGCAGGACAGGTTACATGCGAAAAAGAAGGCACTGGAGCAGCTCAGACAATTCAGGCCCTTAATTTAATAACAGGGTGCAAATAAAAGTGACAACGTTTCGATGTTTAAGTTACATCTTCGTCAGGTCATAGCCCGAGGGGGCAACACAGTAAGGCTTAAGTACACACATGGTACAGGGGCAGGCCCTTAGTTAACCACATACAGTAGCCAGCAATCATTAGTTCATAGTTACATATTTTTCACATGGAGCATACAATTAAGGAATTGTCCAGATGAAAGTTAAAGTGCATTTGGACTATAAATATACAGACTATAAATACACAAATGTAGGAAAGATAGTACAAAAATAGATCTTTTTGTTTTAAGAGCCAGCTGTCATATTTAAGTACATATCATATATATATATATATATATATATATATATATATATAAAAGGTAAATGGCCAAGGACTTAAACTACAAAATTTCTATTTTTCCTACATCTGTGTATTTATAGTCTGTAATCTGTATATTACTATATTTATAGTCCAAATGCACTTTAACTTTCGTCTGGATAATTCCTTACTTCTGCTGCTTACTTTCTGCTCCACGTGAAAAACATGTACAGTATGAACTAATGATACCATGTGTGTACTTGTGTGTACGAGCCTTACTGTGTTGCCCCCTCGGGCTATGACCTGACGAAGATGTAACTTTACATCGAAACGTTGTCACTTTTATTTGCACCCTGTTATTAAATTAAGGGCCTGAATTGTCTGAGCTGCTCCACCATACAAGTGTGTGTTTGTGTGTGTGATGACTACCACATATTTGAGAAGAATTCAAATAACAAGAAATCATAACTTAATTAATTAGGTGTAGCGTGGGATAGAGAGATTATTGTAAAAGTGGTGGGACGATTTGAAATGAAGTCAATGGCAAATACAATAAGGATGCATCAATATGGAAATTCTTGACCAATACAGATGTTTTAAATAACAATTTAGCCGATAGCCAATGCTGATACCGATATATATTTATATCGTTTTTGGTATTATTATTTCCCCCTGTTGTGCTTGGGAAACAAATAAATCTTCATTATAATACATAACTGTTCAGAATCTGCAGAAACACAACATAATTGCCTTGATGCAAGTAACATTAACACAACAACGAGTGTCAGCTGGACAGTAACACACACAACTCAGCTGTGCTGAACTGAAAGTGACTGGAGTTAGTTAAAAACCCTTGAATATGAAATTATGTTTACTGTGATTATGGTAAGCTTACATTTCATATCACAAACACCATAGAAAAAGGTCCTGTGACTTTAACCAGCAAAGAAAATCACACCCGTCACCCGTGTGAAGTGAGCGGCCTCTTATCATACGTTAATTTGTGTAGGACAAAAATGCTCGTCCACATATGACGTAAATTCTCCATTCATTGTCAATGGGCATTTAATGTTTGTGTAAGACAAAAATCTACACTAGCTGAATATAGGAGGGGCTAGTGCCCCTCAAAAAAAGGAGAAAAACCCCATATTGAACGATAACGGCAAATATCAGCTGTTACCGATGTGGCCGAGTTGGTTGTACATATTCTTCTTGATAAAGATCACCCCCCCCCCCCCAACTGTAATCTAATAGAGTCTAAAGAGACATAAACAAGGTTTTTGCCAATTAGGCAATATTTCCATAGAAATGTATATCATTCAAATATACTAGAGTGCTGCCCGTTGGGCACTGGCCTACTTGGAACGATGCAAGTTGGAAATGCATGCCCCACCCAGTGCCCGGCTGTAGAGCACTGAGTCGGTAACGATGGAAGTTGGAGATCCATGCCCCACCCGGCTATGCAATACCCATTGGACCCATGTCAGAGTACCCGTTCCACCCATTTATAGATAGACTAGAGCGGTGCCTGTTGGACACTGGCCTATTTGGAATGATGCAAGTTGGAAATGCATGCCCCACCCAGTTATTATGTCTGTGTACCTGTATGCCCATACAGTATGGAGTTCTTTGTCAGGCATGGCCAAATATGGAGTCTGCAGATGTCAGAATGGTGTCAGAATAGGCCAGCTCCATGTCATGCCATGTCTAGCCACTCAGCTACAACTAACCAAATTAATATATCAATGTTTAAAGGACTATTTACTGTATGGCCCCTGCTTGCACTATTTGGGTGTATGAATTAGAGGTTGCTGTGCACATCACCCACTATCCTGGCAATTCTCAGCATGTCACAGCGTCCTTGTTATTAGCACCTGTGGTATAGCTCGTGCCACAGCTAACATTACAGCCCATCAGCGTGTTCCTAAGCTGAACTCTCTTGCTGTTTGTGCTAGGGGAATATACTTTACAGTAGCAGGACTTCCTTTCTTTTACTTTGACGTCTCTGTCTATACTATGGAAGAACTTTTACTGTCACAGCAGAGGCACCACCTCTGAATTTGGACTTATGACTCAGACAGAACCATATGACTGCCGGCAGCCCGTCACTGGGACTCAGACATAAATCTGCCATATGAGCATATACAGATGAAATCAGGGATCCCCATATATGGGCATAAAAGGGACAAGTAGTGACAGATACAGAGATCTCCATATATGGGCATATATTGGTGTGAGAGCTACCTAGCGGCCCAAACTCTAGATGTGAGGGCCACGTACTGTAGCAGGCTAGCAGCCCTAACCTCTAGTCACAGTGTCACAAAGAAATATACAGTATGTCCTTGTTGTCTTTAACACCATCACCTTCATTTTTTAATCAGTCTCCAAAAAATCACCTGGATTTGTTCCTGCTTTTGCTCCAACACAAAGTAGTTTTTCTCCTCCAATTCACTCTGGTCATTATCCTACTCATGTGCCCTTTAGATGACCCTGACAGTGGGTCCAGTGGTATGTGTGTGTGTGTGTGTGTGTTGGGGGGGGCATATAAGACCTTTGGAATGCCTTGTCAGTATTTGTGTGACAGCCCTTGGTGGTTTACACATCACATGGTTTATGAGCGGGTGGGCGCGTGCGCACGCACGCGCACACACACACACACACACACACACACACACACACACACACACACACACACACACACACACACACACACACACACACACACACACACACACACACACACACACACACACACACACACACACACACACACACCTTTAATGTTTAATGTGAGAGTTGTAACATGTATACAGGGCTCATTAGAGAAGTGATGATGTTGGGAAATAACTGTGGGCACTTATTATAGATTGCACACTTCATCGAAAAGGAGGACACTTACATTGGAGTGCACATAGATAAGTAGCCCTATTTTTCTGGTTATGTTCAAATGAAAGCTATGTGCTTGAAAGAAGAAAAAAAAGGAATTCTGTTGTAAATTGTGATGGTTGCTATGCCAAACAAAAAAAAGAAACAGGCCACAGGCTTTTTTTTCCAACACCCATGCTTTGTTTATTTGTGGATTCAGATGCAATAACTTTGTGGAAACTTACTGGTCCTCCTCTTAAAGTCCACTGACACATGCAAAGTAAATATTTAGGAGTACCATGCAGGGGTTGAAAGGGTCAACCATTACGATTAGAGAAAGAGTTTAATTCTGACCTACGGAAAGTAAGTGAGAGAGCAGAGAGACACTGACACAGCAAGCTATTTATGTATTTATGCAGGCATAATGACTCAAATTGTAAACACAGAAATGTTTTCTAAGGTATAACGGCATATCAACTTATCAACCTTACATACCTTAATGTGTCTGACATTAGCTCTATGTGTAGAGAGAGACATATTCTCTCTGTTAATTTTAGCAGTGCTAAACTGCTAAACTTTTAATACAGACCTACACTGTGTTGACACAGCAGCTGAACTTTGCCAGAAAATTAGAGGGTATATATTATTCAATAGTGTATGTAAAACAGTGACATCCTGTGGTGGTTCAATAGATCTGACCCACTCTAAACACTGGCATAACCAAGAAAGTTACAGCAGGTCGGCCAATATTGCCCAGCACTAGTAATCATCCAGTTCAAACAAGGCAACACAACACCATGAAAAAAGGAAACAAACTTATTTTTTTTGTATTATGCCCCTTGGTGTGGTTGTCATGTGCAATTTTCCCTTAATAAAATAAACAGGGATATAGTGACATCACAATATCATCCCCTCCACCTAACCCCTCTCCCTTTACTATACAACCCCTCTCCCTTTACTATCCACCCACCAGGCAAACTATAGGCATACTTCCTCATCAATTAACTCGTGTACCTGATGATCATGTTTTAGGAAATTAGGGTGGAAATAAATAAATAATAATGTATTTGACTGCAGACCCTCATCTAAAAACGTTTTGTGCCAGAGTTTGCATGTTCGCCCCATGTCCCCTAGCCTAGCGTAGGTATCCACTACCCTGACAAAAAACATGCAGTAATCCTGGACTCTATCCATTCGCATGTATAGAAATGCATTTCTGTGACTTTGCCAAAAAAAAAGGCAGAAAAGTGGATTGAGCAAATAACAATTTACTCATCGAGGTATCTAAAGTCAAAGGTGAAAAACGATAGCAGCCAATGATGACTACAGTAGGTCGTGTTTAGAGCCAGGACAACTCAAGAATGGATGGAATAGATATTTATTGAATATAAAATGAGCAATGTTTATTATGGTTTGGCGATTAATTTAATCTGCTTTTTAGGTACTCAGATGAAGCGCATCAGTCCCGGCCATAGGGAATCCCAATCCCCCGTACCTAAACAGTAGATCAAAAACGACAGGTGGTAGCTGGGGTGGAGGAGGGTGAGCAAAGTTTGCATACAGCAGCGCAGCAGAATCAGCAGCAGCAAGCGAGCAAGTAAGGTCGCATTCTCACCAGAGAGCTTTGCTGCGATTAAAACGAATCCTGCTGCGCATTTTCAGAAAGTGCGCTTCGTTTGGCAGGTGTGAAGGCTCTTTCGAATCCTAATGCGCAGCAAAGAACCGCATTTTACTCTGAGCAAAAACGGGGGTTTCGCTTCGCTTCCAATCGTGCTTGACTACGATTCGGTGCAGGTGTGAATGCAATCCGCAGCAAATAAAGGAAATGAAGCAAACAATGTGGCGGGTGAGGAGCTGAACACAGTTGGAGACGGAGAAGGCATATTTTACGCAGCGCAAAGATGTCCCGTTACCGTGGATAGACGTGGTCGAATGAGGAGAGTGGAGACTGAAGCCCTGATCGAAATGAGGACGAGTACATTAATAAATTGCTTAAGAAAACAGTGCAGTGTAATAGTATTATAGCCTACAGAATATTCTGTCTGTCTGTGCGTGCCGTAAACATGGAGTGCTGTCACTGTGTGGGGACTAGTGGGGAGTAGGAACTTTCATCTCGATAAACTTGTAAACATTTTGCGCTGCTGTCTGTTATATCAGTGCACTCAGCGCTGTGCCTCCATGCCCAAAAGAACAGTGCGTGGCTGCGTGCTTATAGTGAGAGAGCGAGAGAGGGGGGGGGGGCAGTCCCAGACGGCACGACACATATGCACGTTATGAGTATAATTTTATCACCATAGATTTATCATTTCACTGTGTAGGCTAGTTTATGAATGGAACACATTGATAAAGGTCCCCCCTGCTGCGTTTCCAATTGCTGCGGATCATGACAGTGTGAAGGCAAACCGTAGCCAATTAAATATGCAAGAATCCCATTTCTCCGCCAATACGCATTCGAGTCTACCGAAGTATTAGGTGAGAATGCGACCTAAGCAGGAGGAGGAGTGCAAACCTTCCAGTTCAAATAGCCGGTATGAAGATGGAGTGAGTGTGTGATTGGCTGAGTGAATCATGTGGATGCTGAGGTGGCCCAATTAGCGAGCGGCAGGTTTTCTGACTGAACTTGCTCTGTGCATGTCTGTGACAGGCGCGATGCTCATTTGTCTTTATGGTTTATGAAGTTCGTACCTGGCAAAAATAAATTAAGAAATTACAACATTAAAGGTGTAATTTAATATCTATTGCTAATGCATGTGGACTGGCATACAAAGGCTACACTCTCCCAAGGTGAAGCATTTCCACTCTCAGATACTGTATGTGGGAATTGAGGTGCTAAAATGCAGAGGGACAGAATAATTGAGTGCGTGTGTGCATGCATGTGAGTGTGTTTATTATTAAGGGACCAAGGCCTTCTTGGTCACTTATTGTTTTTGTCTTTTTTTTCTTCTTTAAGGGACCAAGAAGTCCCTTAAAAGACAACTTTCGTTTTTTTCAACCAAGGTTCATGTTTCATTTGCTGCTTTCTTTCGTTTTAGCGATTTTTGACAGGGGCCCCGCCCCATGTCCAAAATAGCCAAAATCGCATTCGAACATGGTCCTAAATATGTATTTTTTTTACAAAAAGATATGGTGATTTATTTTTGTATTATTTACTATAGTCCTATTAGACCCCAAGAAATGATATCTGGCCACAAAAGATCACGGGATCTATTGAATGTGACAAACTGTCATATTGAGCCTACGTCACACAGTATGGATTGGATTCCCCCTAGTACCTCTACCTCCACATGCAGTAGATCCTATGTGATTTATTTTGTGGCCAGATGTAATTTCCTGGGGTCTAGTAGGACTATAGTACATATTAATAAAGAAATCGCTGTAAAATGTTGTAAAAAAGGACGTATTTAGCCCCATGTTCGAATGCCGCATATAATTATTTTCCTCTGTCATGATAATGTATACTTTTATAAATAGACAGAGGCACTTTTTGGAATACAACTGAAATGTAAGATACCGTTACTTGAAATGTTTAGCTGTTATCTCCACATTTCCATCTATAATGGAATTTCTGCAGACTGATCATCGACATCGCTTCATCTATATTTGAAAAGCAGCCAATCAGAACATGCTGTGAATGTCTTGGGACACATATTGGAATGGACTGTATGTTTAGATGGAACATCTGTAGCCTTGGGGTTCCAACCACACATTTTCCCACCAATGTGCGCATTCCGCTGTAAAGGCAGCAGGGTAATAAACACATACTCTAAACTGTCTGCGCACAGAGTTAATGTGCCACACCTGGAAGACATCTCATTTCACTGTAACATGTGGTCTACCTGCCTAATGAAACTAATCTGAAGACAAAAATAACAAATAATTGACATCATACAGTAGGTCAGGTTTCGCTGTACGGAGAGGTGGAATGTGTTGAACGGAGGGGGTGTGCTTATTGGAAGCCTGGGGGGGTAAACTTTAATATCAGCATTCTGCTCTATAACCTACTCAGATAAAGAACCTCTAAGATCTTCCAATACTGTGTACAGTATGCACCCGCACATAATTGTGCATGCAAGAGCGTGCGTGTGACCTATGTATTATGTAAATGGCTGAGTCACTGTGTGTGTGCAGCATACAATAGCATGTGCACACAAACTTAAATGAGAGGATTTCACACGTTTCTGTTCCAAACAAAGTGCAGAAAGGGCTGCTTTCAACCTCGTTAGCCTAACTGACAGGAAATTCACATAAAGTTGCATGCTCACATCTGGCGTGCACATTCAGTAAGGCACCTGTTCACTGTATTATGTTGTTTTTAATTGTTGTTTGAATGCCATTAAGAAACACGCAAATGTAGGGCTTTTGGGATGAACATTCTACAGCTATAGAATAGCATGGCAACATATCCAGCATGGCAACAACAACCACTAGGCGGCACAACAGGACTACCACTCAGTTGCAAAGACCAACTTTTAATGGCCTACTTACTACTTTAGTCTACTTAGTCTGGACAGTAAAGTAGTAAAACAAGTGTCATTGATAACACTAGACCACCTGTGCCCGTCGGCCTCCGGCCTACATGGGAACGAAGCAAGTTGGAATTGGGAACAAATGGCCCTATCTTGGGCGCGCCTTTACCCTTTATCCCTAAACTTCTTTGCTATATTTTACTATCTTGAAAAACATTTTAAAATAGTTCAACTAGCCGATCTACATCGACATATTGTGAGCGTGTAGATCGTGTATTTGTGGTTGTGTGTCAAATTTGAAGTCGGTGGGGTGGACGGTTGTCGAGTTACGTGGATTACGTATGTACGTAGGCTACGTACAGTATACAGACGTACATATTGTGTTGCATTTATTATTGTAAGATGGTGCTTCACTACTTGCAGTACTTGCAATAACAACAAACCAATTCACAGTTTAGGATGTCTTCAAAACTATTTGCATTTCACAGATGTTGATGAGTTCATGTGCTGACATGTACATTAGGGCTTTTGGGCCCTAATGTACTTAGGGCCTAAAAGCCTTACATGACGGCATTGGCTTAGAGCCTTAGACAATGGCGAGGTCATAAGGGAGACCTTAAGGCAGACCTCTCGTTAGTCGTGTGGAGGGTTACTAATCACCTGTGCTGCAGGTTACAAATCACGTATGGCTTCCTGTTAGTTTAGGGTTAGGCTAGGGTTTGGGATAGTGTTAGTAATGGTCGGACTAACGGGAGGTCGGACTAATTTGGCCCAATACAGCAGTCGTTCTCAAACTTATTTGAGTCAGCTAGGGCACCCATTTTTCATCCAAGGCACCCCTTACCACCAAGTACAGTGCAAGTCAGGAAATATCTATTAAGTCTAAAGGGTCTAATTGGTTAAACGGAAGTAATATAATTTACAAATAAGTATAGAGCATATAGCAGTGGGTGTGATTTTCTGGAATCACTGATTCTGTGAAGAAAATTAAAACTGCTAAATTTATTAAATGTAATAAATAATATTTTTTCATGATTCACCAGCATCCTGGATGGCTGGAATCTAGGCTTAAAATAATTTATATGAATAATTTTGTAAATCTCTATAGGAATTTGGGGATTTTTCAGTGGGTCCAGTGACCACGGCCACTGTATATGCTCTATTCTGAGGCACTCTTGGACTTGTGTCACGGTACCCACTTTGGGTAATACTGTACTGATTGTACTGTACAGTCTACAGTTTCGATTCAACTTGTCCTCAATAGAGCTTTAGAAATGGCAAACTTTACCCAAACCCATTTCCATGCATGTTCCAGTTTTGATAACAAAGTGCTACACACACACACACACACACACACACACACACACACACACACACACACACACACACGTCTTGCTTAAGGAGTCAGCGACACAGCAGTAAAGTAGCCCATGCCAGGGTTAGGAGGCACACTAGTTGGCCATGAATGGCCAACTAGTGTGCAAGCAGAGCGCGCAAGTACTTTTGACCACTACAAACTGTCAAATCTCAGTAATGACTACTTGTGCCTGATACGGCAGTGGTGCCAGAATGAAACTAGAACTGCACTCTGCCGAGTGCATACTTGCTTGTTGCACACTAGTAGGCCATAAATGGCCAACTAGTGCGCAAGCAGAGCGCGCAAGTACTTTCGACCGCTGTAAACTGTCACATCTCAGTATCTCTGTGAAGGAACTATAGGTGTAACTATTTGCTACCTACCTACTTTTTTACAGAAAAATAAATCATTGATATGTGATGAAAAAAAAAGGTATATAAACTGAATTAAAATTACAACTACATATAGAGTATGTAGTTGTAATTTGATTAGCAGTATACTGTGGTTACTTAATTGGTGCCAAAAAGTGACAGCCGTCTTTTTCAACCGTTTTTATGTGTATGCAAATCTGTGCCTGGTTTGCTGGGACCAGATTACACATTACGTCATCGTTGAGAGCTGGGACCAGAGTACATGGTGTGTATATGTATGACTAGCTCTCAGTGATGACGTAAGAGAAATGGTCATCTGTGTAATCTGGTCCCAGCAAACCAGGCACAGATTTGCATACACATAAAAACGGTTGAAAAAGACGGCTGTCACTTTGAAGAGACCGAGCGAAATTATTACTTGCGCGCTCTGCTTGCGCAAGTAACAATGGTAATTGTTTTTATACACTTCAGAAACATAATGTTGTAATGAATACGTAAGTGACGACTTTGGATGGTGATGTATATGTCTATCAGTGCCTCCCAAGACTAAAACATATCGTCATTACGTCACCATCGAAAACCAATTACACTCTGGCATTGGGTCCTTTAATCCACATATTTATTACGTCATCATTGAGAGCTAGTTATACATATACTATGTATATGTATATGTAATTTGTAAGTTGATTAGCGGTATACTGTGGTTACTTTGCGCCGTTCGCACCGTCCCAGCGAACCCGCCACTTTTTATGCGTATGCACCGTCCCAGCAAATTGTGCCTGATACGGCAGTGGTGCCAGATTACATACATGTATACACAGGAGCATTACCTTTAATCCTCCCAACACTAAAACATATCGTCATTACGTCACCATCGAAAACCAATTACACTCTGGCATTGGGTCCTTTAATCCACATATTTCTTACGTCATCATTGAGAGCTAGTTATTGCGAAAGCAGTGAGCACTTACTATGAGACCTAGCAGATCATGTCTGTGTGTCCGTCCGTGTGTCTGTGTGTCACGCTTTTGTGCCCATATATGGAGCTGCTTTGGGGACTCCTTATATGGTTATGGCTCGGTTATGGCGAGTCCCGGGCGAAACTATTACTTGCGCGCTCTGCTTGCGCAAGTAATTATGGGATTGACCAAAAACTAGAAAGGGACGCACCGTGGAGCGCATGTTTCTGATGTTGCAGGCTACCTGAACTCCATATATGGGCATAAAAGAGACATGCATGGGTACAACAGATTTGCATAACCCGTCAGGGCATGCATTTCTAACCTGCATCGTTTGAGTAGGCCAGTGCCCAACAGTGCCCAAACTAATGTTGAGTGTGAAAATTGGGTCAAAGTTGAACATCTTCAGTATGCATGTGAAAATATTTTACGCTCCAATAGCTCCGCTCTTAGTTACACATTATACACATACAATTGGGTTAGGGATTGACCACTGAGAAGGGTTGGAATGAAGTGATGGGAAGTGTGGGAGAGAGAGATCTCTCAGTATGTAATTGACAACACTTGCTGATCCAAAGTGGAAAATAACCAGGGGCTGCATGCTTCTGAAAAATAGCTCTCTCTCCTTCAGTCTATAACCTCTCAATCATCTAATTTTAAATTACTTTTTCCTGATACATTCTTTTCAGTTCTGCACACACTTCGAGAAGCGTGCACTGGCCATATATGGAGCGTGTCTTGAGTGTACACTGTACAGGGTTTGGTGAGGTCAGATCAACATATGGAATGTCAGGACAGGTCAGCTCCATATATGGAGATCTAAGGTCTTGAGTGTACATGCAGGGTTTGATGAGGCCCAGGTAGGCCTTAATTTTCGGGACTGTTTTCACTGGCTGCCGGGCGCTGCTCCGCTATTAACTTGGCCTGTCTAGAGTTTAGAGTTTAAATGGACAGGTATCAGTCAGTCAGTCAGTCACACTGACACACACACACACACACACACACACACACACACACACACACACACACACACACACACACACACACACACACACAATGAATTGCATCTCAACATTATCAAGTTGAGGTGCCCCCAAGTTGCATACCGACAGGCCCAGAATACTAGAGGCCATTGTGATTAGAGTGTCTGCCCTGAAACTTGTAGGAGGTCGGTCTTCAATCCCCGGCCCAGTTATACCAAAGACATTTTAAATAAAATGGTACAGTACCAAATGCTTCCTTGCTTACTTAGCACTCAGCATCAAGGATTGGATTGGGGAAAGGAAGGAAGGAAACAGGAGATAGGCTTGTGATATATATGCCATAGGTTACTTACTTACAGAGGCACATAATAGTAAACAATACATTCTCAGTCATAATAACACGTTTAAAATTGAAATGTAGGATTGAGTCGACATGGTCTACAAACATTAACATGTGATTTGTGTCAAAAAAGTATTTTGTTCCCCCTTTTTTATTATTATTCTATTTTAAATGTTGTATTGAATCTTACTCTTACATGTTCCTGTTCCACTCAAATGCTGTTGCTGCTATCACACCTGAATTCCTGGGAGCAATACAGTACATGTTTTTTATGTTACAGTATTTTATCTTAAACACTTATTACATTATTTGGTTGAATTTCTCACCTCCAAACTCTTTTCTATGCTTTCCTATATGCTTTCTCTGTTGAGTGTATTGGTCAGGCATAGCCCAATATACGTCTTAAGCATTTTGTCAACTCATATAGTAGCAAACAATATTATACAGTAAGTGAGATCATTGCTAAAACCCTTCCACTATAAGAAAGTAAGGAGAATGAAAATACAATTTGTGTCAGCTGTTTTGAAACCGAGGTCCCTTAGCTATGATCTAAATTAGTGCACATGGGCTTTTCTCTATTACTGTCAACCTGAAATTACAGTAATCCATTTCTGCAATAACAAACTAATTTTCTCCACTCCCCACACGAGAAGCTGAACACCCTCCCTGGTGAGTATTTTTTAGGCAACATTTTCTCTATATCAGAATGTTTCTCCACCTTGTATGTGGCAACAAATGCAATACTGTCACACTTGAGCATCTGTTGCTCAAGTTGGTTAGGCCTCATTCACATTTGACAGTTAGTTTCAAGTTCTTAGTAAATGTATATGAAAACATGCAGTCTTTGGTCATTTTAGCTTTCATTATAAATGCAATGCTTGTGTAATATTACAACTTATGTAATAACACTTTGTCCTGATTATTATTTATTATATATATTATGTTATTTCATACAACTACTTTTGTGCGGAAAGTAGCTTTTTTTATCTCCCAAAGTGATGTGCGTATATGCCTGGCTGTGGCTGCTCTGCTCGTTATCTGGATCGGTTCAGGGGCTGAAGGAGGAGATCTGCCAACTGATGGCAAAGTCAATCTCAGGTAGTGTATATCAAGCAGGTGACATCGTGATCGGGGGCCTGTTCCCTGTTCATATAGAGGCACCTCAGTCAGAGCTGGACTTCAAGGAGAAGAATAGGAATGCTTCCTGTACAAGGTAAGTTGATTGCAGGATGAAATGCTTACATTTACCAATAAATGTATTGAGAATTGCTCCACATGACAGCAAACAATATACCGGTACTGCAATATACTACTGAAAATACAATTGCCTCAGCTGTTTTAAATGTTGATGTAAATGTTTATTAGGCCTACATGTTGTGTAATACTGTAATACATCATTATACATGATAACTATGTTTTATGTACATGTTCCTCAATTTATTAAGTTGTCTTCAATGTCCACTAATCTCTCCTTCACTGCACCTAAAATGATCCGGTTTCTGTAATTTTCCATGCCTAATTGACTTTTGCTATCCCCTTCTGTCTCTGACATAGTTTCAAGCAGCAACAATACCGTTGGCTCCAGACTATGATCTTTGCAGTAGAAGAGATTAATAATAATCCTGTCCTGATGCCAAATATCACTCTGGGCTACATAGCAGCTGACACCTGCCTGGCAGAGAGTACCACCTTGGGGGCAGCCTTGTCAATGGTGACAGGAGAGGAAGACTCTTTGGCAGGTACTGAATGTGGATCTGGCCCCAGAGTTCCAGTCATTGTTGGTGATGCAAGGTCATCAGCATCCATTGTGGTAGCAGACACACTTGGGGTGTTTGACATACCAATGGTAAGAAGTCATGTTACAATCAGTACACATTTTGTACTGCCTGGATTGTTACAGTTACATGTAGGTTGTCTTTTTTATTATTTGTAAGTATTTATAATTATCTAATCATCTCCACATCCACTCTTGTCTCCATCCAATTTATCTTAGGTAAGCTACTTTGCATCCTGTGTTTGCTTGAGTGACATTCACAAGTACCCATTTTTCTTTCGTACAATGCCCAGTGATGCTGAACAGGCACGGGCCATGGCCAAGCTGGTACGTATGTCGGGATGGACCTGGTTGGGGCTGGTGTCTGCAGACGATGATTTTGGGAGATTTGGGATTCAGATGTTGCTAGAGGAACTGAAGGGAACTGAAGTGTGTGTTGCTTACCATGAAGTCATTCCCCAAGTAATGCTTCTTTCTATTGCTATTCTGTATCTACTCTTCTCATTTTCTGTCTAATCCTTCATCACTGTTTCTAAATGTTTTCTTTCTTTTTCCCCCCCCCCTTCGTACTAAGGGCTACCAAAAGAATACAATTCAAAGGATTGTTGACACCATTCAGAAATCCTCTGCCAGAGTTGTGGTGACATTTATAATAGCTTTTGATTCTAAGGTCATTTGATTTCTAAAGCTTTCACCACTAACATTATTGTATTGATCTGTTATACTACAAACGGAAGATATGCTGTATACGCCCACATGTTGTGTTATGTTGTTCTACGTCAGGTTTTGCTGGAGGAAGTGGTGCATCGAAATATAACAGATAAGCAGTGGATTGCTAATGATGCTTGGCTCACCTATGCTCCTGTCTCTGCACCTCATTACCTTCCTTCTATGGCTGGGACCCTCGGATTTGCTCTACAGAGGGCTGACATCCCTGGTCTTGGGCCCTTTCTTGCTCGTCTTAATCCTGATTTAACTTCAGATAACAGTGACCCCTTCTTGAAAGAACTTTGGGAAGATCTGTTTGGGTGCTCTCTAAGGGGTGGCCAGAGACAAAGCTCATCAGGCAAATATTGTTCGGGTTCGGAGATCATAGGTAAAATTCATATCATCATAGTCAAATATTAGAAATATCTTTGATTATTTTATAATAATATTATTTTAGTTCCAGTTTCATTCCAGATACTTTTAATTCCTCTTTGTGTTGTCTTGTATCATCAGAAGTGGGAGAGAGCCTGTATTCAGATGTGTCACAGCTTCGAACTACCTATAATGTCTATAAGGCGGTGTATGCTATTGCATATGCAATACATGACATGTTGGCCTGTCAACCAGGCAAGGGGCCCTTCCCCAATGGCCAGTGTCCTAATGTCAAAAGCATTCAGCCTAAAGAGGTTATCTTTTTAATAATCAATCCACCTCAAATAATTAAGCTATAATGTCATCTAAGATTTTTCAGAAATGGTATGTGAAAAACCTCTCTATCTCTCAGATTTACCATTACCTAAAACAAGTAAACTTTACAACACATATTGGGGAGCAAATATTCTTTGATCAAAATGGAGACCCGCCTGCTTCCTTTGATATCCTTAACTGGAACGTGACTGCTGAGGGAACAGTACAATTTGCCCATGTTGGCCATTTTGTGTCATCCGAGGGAACAGATGGCACATTTCACATCGACATGGACAGAGTGGTGTGGGGAGGGGGCAGAAGACATGAGGTGTGTGTGTGTGTGTGTGTGTGTGTGTGTGTGTGTGTGTGTGTGTGTGTGTGAGACGTGTGTGTGTGTGTGTGTGTGTGTGTGTGTGTGTTGCACATTGCATCACTTCTGAAATGGTAAAAATAGTTGATTGCATAAATGTTGTTTCACCTGCCTCTACCTTTTCTATTCAGATTCCTGTGTCTGTGTGCAGCACTCCTTGTCTACCAGGTACCCGGAAAGCTGTGCAGAAAGGGAGACCAGTGTGTTGCTTTGACTGCCTGCTCTGCACCAATGGAGAGATCAGTAATGAAACAGGTATGCAGTGGTTCCCAAACGTTTTCATGTCAAGGACCCCCAAATTGACACTAATTAGCACGTGGACCCCCATTTGAAAATATATGCCAGGGACCACCATAAGATTTTTACGGCTTTAGCAGTGATTCCCAACCCGTTAAATTTCAAGGACCCCCAGTTTGACATGCATTAGGCATGTCATTTCTACCTCTGAGACCCCAATTGATATTGTGTACAGTGTACACAATATCTGGTCTGGCAATACTGGCAATACTGGCAATACTGACCCGATAGGGTCCATTTGGCAAGATTCAATTAGGCTATAGAATTATTGTTGAAGTATATCTATTTTCTTATGCTAATACACCTTGCCTTTGTAGGGTCTCTAGAGTGCATTCGATGTCCTGAGCGGTTCTGGTCCAACCCAAATCATACAGCTTGTATTCCCCAGCAAATTGAGTTCCTCTCCTACAATGATACCATGGGCATCATCCTCTCCATCATCTCTGTTGCTGGAGCAATACTGACAGCTGCTGCCTTTACTACCTTCTTCCATTACAGACACACACCGTTGGTAAGATGTAGATATACATACAGTGGAGAATTGACATGAATTTAAAATGTATGTTATAGTATCATGTACTTTAACACTTACATTTCCACATCATTTCTCACAACGCGTCACGATGAGATGCATTGTGACACTGTAGATCGGCAGTTTTTGCATTTGGATAACACCTCTTCTATAAAGACCTATTCTAAAGAACCCTTTAACACGATAATTTTGACATCTCGCTCTTCTCTTGCATAAGGTCCGAGCCAACAACTCTGAGGTGAGCTTCATGCTCCTGCTATCACTCAAGCTGTGTTTCTTGTGTGCTATGGCGTTCATTGGACAGCCAGTAGCCTGGTCCTGTATGCTAAGACATACCCTGTTTGGTATCAGCTTCGTATTGTGTATCTCCTGCCTGCTCAGTCGCACTGTGGTGGTCCTGGTGGCATTCCGTTCGACCCTGCCTGGAGAGAATTTGATACGTTACTTTGGCCCAGCCCAGCAGAGGCTTGGTATATCCATCTGCACTTTGGTACAGGTAACACATGCTTTCACCACTTTTTACAGGACAGTTCTGTCCTTAATACTAACTGAATATCTGTAAAGGGCTTCGCTCCATACTGTAGCTTTAGTATTCATAATTATGTCCTCCATCCCACCTAACATTATATTATTCCAGGTGCTGATCTGTATCCTGTGGCTCAGCTTGGCTCCACCACAGCCTAGAGAGAGGGGCATCCGAGAAAATCAAGAATCAAAAATTGTCCTTGAGTGTGCAGTAGGCTCTGTGGTGGGATTCTCACTGGTTCTGGGTTACATTGGCCTGCTGGCTTGTCTCTGCCTCCTGTTAGCCTTCCTGGCCAGGAAACTCCCTGACAACTTCAACGAGGCCAAACTCATCACATTCAGCATGCTGATCTTCTGTGCTGTGTGGGTGGCCTTTGTCCCTGCCTATGTTAGTTCTCCAGGGAAGTACACGGTCGCTGTTGAGATATTTGCAATCCTGGCCTCTAGTTATGGTCTGCTGGTCTGCATCTTTGCTCCAAAGTGCTTCATAATCCTCCTCAGGCCTGAGAGAAACACTAAGAAACACCTGATGGGAAGATAGCTTAATATGAAAACCAAGAAATACCTGCATGTCTATGAGTACGACTGGCACCAAACATACTTCAAATAAAATATGAGATTAATTCATTGCTGGTTCTAAGCACTACAATATATTTTTGCCAAACACTACAACAATCTAATCAAAGGAACACCACTTGAACTCCAGCATGCCTATTCTGGGCCTGGGGGGATAATTTGCTGAAAATAGCTGGTCACGACACAACTCGTCACGACAATGTGTTGTGAGCTTATAGCATGTTATGTAGACAGCACTAGAATTGCATTGTATATAGTCATAGCACGCCATAGTACATATGTATAGCACTAGAATTTCGCGCGCTTCGCGCGCACTCATCCCAGAGCTACTTCGCCACGCACTATGGGAAGAAATAAATTGCGGGAGTTGACTCCACATGTAGTAACGATGGGTTATTGGAAATGTACCATTGTTTTGTCTGTAACCATATACCCCCTTTGCCCCCCGTGGCGCCGGGCCTGCAAATCCAAACTGAATATTTCCACAGCCTAATTACTAATGGATTGTGACTGTGGGACAGACATACAGTCTGACATACAATAGGCTACACGTGTGCACAGTGAATAAACAATGACCTATATGCCCAGAGTTCTTAAATTAACATAGTTGGATTTTAACAGAAAGACAATGCCATAAATCAGTGAAAGTAAGTGACAGACTCAACAGTAGCACACAGCATGCAAGGCAGCGATGCATGCATGCAAACATGTTTGTCCAGCTGATATTTAGTGTCTCCATCTCTCTGTGGAAGAGGTTGCACATGACCTGTACGGCCACACTGAGGCGCTCCAACACAAACACAGACACAAAACAACACCACGCTGTTTGTCCAGTTGACCCAAATCAACACCAATACCTAGCCTGTTTGATCAAAACACACTATCTGCTCGCCACGTTTCTACTTCGCCACAACCTAATGTTAGTAACAAATGTATTAGTTTACTCACAGCACAGCACCGTCACTCCTGTCAGTTATTTCGTCCTGTATTGGTAGCCTATATTAGCCCAATATTGCCGTTACGCATTTCACTTGAATAATGTTGTGTGCGCACGTGCGCGTGCGGAGAAAGACAGTTATTTAATGAAACGCAAGATTATAACATCCTGTGTCGCTGCCGTATAGCCGGCATGGCTATTCCTGTGTGTGTGTGTGCGTGTGTGTGTGTGTGTGTGGTGTGGTGAGAGAGATCGTGGTTTCCAGGTGTGTGTGTGCACGCCAGGCGTGCGTGTGCGTGCAGGCGTATGTATGTGTACTGGGCAGTTGGCTGTCTGGCGAAAATAGGCAAAGTGATCGGTGTAATGGTGATATTTTGCCACAATCCAAGTAATGACAAAGAACAATGTTGATGTAACGAAGGGAATCGCCGAGTCATTTATTTTGTAAATACAGAGATTTAGATGGAATAAGCAAAATAGCGATCCTATAATTTCTCCTCTTCCTTCTTTGTGTTATCAATCTCCTGCGCGAGATCAGATTCTGTCCTGCGCGAGATGAGATTGTCAAGCTAGTGTGGGGGCGGGCCTGGTAAGAGAGGGCAGTGTTGCCAGGTTTGTGAATTGTAAGCGTGTTGTAGTGTATGTAAGTAGCGTGGTTGAAGGCCTTGTTTCTGGGCCTGTTGGGGCAACAGCATAGGCAGCAGTGCTTATTGTTCCGTGTAGGGAAGCCTGGGGGGTGTGGGTGTTTGGGCCGAGAATGTGTGTATTAAACAAATGCATTGGCGGCGTGAGTGTGGAAGTGAGCCATTATTAGTGCCAATGCAAAGACTATTGTTTGTCGGCTGGTGGTCAGCGTTGGCGAAGGACGCGTTATGAGGAGATAGGTCCCGAACACTGCGAAGGCCTGCGAAGGGTAAGTGTGTGACGTCACTGCCGTGTGAGTGTGTGTGGGTGTAGTGTGTAAGATGGTGTTGTGGGTGTTGCAATAGCGACGTAGCTGTTGTGGCTTTGGGTTTTTCTTCTGCTTTTGGGTACCACTTCTCCAATGTAATAATAGATAGTAGTATATATGTATAGTTTATATGTATAGTTTCATTATATAGATATTCCACTGTTACTTTCTTAACTTACGCATGTTTCATGATAAATGCTTTTATGTGATGTATTCCCATGCTTTTGTTCTTGCTTAATGTAAATCGCTCTGGATTAAGAGCGTCTGCTAAATGCCTAAATTGTAAATTGAGCTTGTAGAACGGCTATTTTCGGAGAACAGCGTAGACGGACAAAATCGGTCTCAGGTCTATTTCACTAAAATAGAGGGTTTAAGTGGTTAAAGTACAGTAGCAGTCATCGAACAGGGCCAAAACACGGTCATTATGCTGACTGCTGCCGCGGTATATTAAAAAGTTCTGAAGCGTACCGAGTGCTGATTGTTCTTTTGATAAGACTGTTTGAGTCTGGACCTGTCTTTCCTCTTAAGTACCTGGGATTTATTTTCGCCAAGATTAGAGTTTATTTCATGTCATATCCGACCAGAATGTAGCTGCTGAAACAGTAAAATTACACCTGTGTGAAGTGAGCGGTGCAACTATACATTTATTGTATAGGGGTCCCCGGAACATCCAGACCCCCAGGAACGCACCCAGGGAGCCGCCCCGGTTCCGGCAAGCCGCACTCGTCTGAGTGTGGGGGTCCCCGGGGGTCCCAGGCACATCCAGACAGGGATAGGGACAGCTCTGCGTATTAGAGCGTAGCAGAGTGAGTGGCCCGGTTTCCCAAAGGACACCTCTTACACAAGAGGTATGGTGTTACACCATGGTGTAAGAGCCTGGTGTCCTTTGGGAAACCGGGCCAATTGTTATTCCGCCACACTTTTCATATAGTCATTTTTTGTCCATTGGCCGTTGTTTGTATTCCCCATGCCAATCTGAAGCCCTTTCAGGTAGCAGGTGGCTTAGATTGCACATGCTCTTCAGTCAAGTCTCCTTCAAGTTAGTTTCTTATATTGGCTCCTAAAATAATTATTAAGCAATAATATCAGCAAACATTGTGCAAGCTAACCCCAAAGCCGAGCAGATGGAGGAGAGAGAGCAGCGCAACCTGTTGTTTTGTTATATTTTGTTTTATTATGGCTTTCTTGTGTTTTGTAAAACACATTGGAGAGCAAATATTTTTTGATCAAAATTTGGAGACCCACCTGCTTCCTTTGATATCCTTAACCTGCATGTGACTGCTGAGGGAACAGTACAACTTGTCGATGTTGGCCATGTTGTGTCATCCGAGGGAACAGATGGCACATTTCATATTGACATGGACAGAGTGGTGTGGGGAGGGGGCAGAAGACATGAGGTGTGTGATGTATCCATTGAATATGCATTATTTCTGAAATATTAAATCATGTGGATTGCAGAAATATTACAGTACATATTACATGTCTATCTTTTCTTTTCAGAATTCTGTGCAGCCATCCCTGTCCCTGTACCCAGAAAGCTGTGCAGAAAGGGAGACTAGTGTGTTGCTTTGACTGCCTGCCCTGCACCAAGGGAGAGATCAGAAATGAAACAGGTACCTTAGAGAGATCATTTATATTGTACTGTATATGCGAACGTCATGGGAGAATCATTCTTGCTGTCCCTTATAATGGTCTCTCTTTTGTAGGGTCTCTAGAGTGTATTCGGTTCTGGACCAACCCTGATCATACAGCTTGTATTCACCAGCAAATTGATTTTCTCTCCTACAATGATTCCATGGGCATAATTCTCTCCATCAGTTTTGTTGCTGGAGCAATTCTGACATCTGTTGCAATTTCCATAATTTTACAGACACACACCATTGGCAAAGAAGCTCGGCCGGTCTCACGTCTAGCGCGGTGCAACTATTCGTACCATACTGTACTGTAGTACTCGTGCTGTACTGTAATGTAGTACTCTTACTGTACCGTACTGTAGTACTCATACTGTACCATACTATACTGTACGGTAGTACTTATGCTGTACTGTACTGTACTGTAGTACTTGTACTGTACTGTTCTGTACTGTAGTACTTGTACTGTACTGTACCGTGTTGTACAAGTACAGTACTGTATCTACACGAGTACTGTAGTACTCTTAGTACTGTACTGTGCTGTACTACTCGTACTATACCGTACTGTACTACTCTTACTGTGCCGTACTGTACTGTACTACTCGTACTGTACTGCTTGTACTGTACTGTACTGTATTGTATTGTATTGTATTGTATTGTATTGTATTGTATTGTACTACTCGTATTGTACCGTACTGTTCTACTTATACTGTACTGTTCTACTCATAGAACTACATGTACTGTACTGCAGTGATACTCAAACCCGCGACACACTTTTGACTGGTCCACCAATCCGTGCTTAATGTCCTCAAAGTCACGCATCCATCAAGCCCACCAGAGGCTTGGTATATATCCATCTGGTTCAGGTAACCTGTGGTTTCACTAGTTGCAGAACTGTTGTGTAATCTATTCTAAAGGATATTATTATTATAATAATACATTTACAGTACTGTATGATTATGCATTACAGTATTTTACCTTTCAATATTATATTCCAGGTGTTGATCTGTGCCCTCGTCTGGCCCCACCATGACCTATATAGAGAGAGGTATCCACGTCCAAACCGTCCACACTCAAGGACTCAAAATTGTGGGCATTGGGCTCTATGGTGGGATTCTCTCTCGCTTGTCTCTACCTCCTGTTAGCCTTCCTGGCCAGGAAACTCTCTGACAACTTCAACAAGGCCATGCAAACTCATCACATTCAGCATGCTGATCTTCTGTGCTTTGTGGGTGGCCTTTTTTACAGTTTTGCACAATGCAAATAGTTGTATTAATTCTTATTGTCATTATCTTCCCCATGTTGACATGTTAATCCCCATGTTGCATCTGTTGACATCGGTTCATCAATAGCTCTGAAATGTTTGTTCTGAATATACTCAAATAAATCACACTGTAATGAGGGTTGAATAATTGCAGTATTGTTGTTCTTACCATTCATTAGCCACATTCTCTCATCATTCCCATAGAGGGTATGAATTGGAATACATTGTGACAGTTCAAACATACAGAACGACGTCTATTGCCCAGTGTGGGAAACTCAGTTACACCTAGGCATAGACCTGATTCCTCATCAGATTAGCAGTGGCAGCAGCTACCTGATACTGAATATTATGAACCCCAATGAATGGCTCTATTGTGGCAGAGAACTCCACGTTTATGCATTTATCCACATGTATGCTGCCTACCTCTTCTCTCTCGCAGAAGGCACATGAAAAGAGAGGGTAATGAGAGGGAGCACAATGTTGGATATGAGAATCCACGGTTCTGGTGCGGTAGTCAGCTATGGGAAATTAATGAAATGTCCATTGTGCATTCAATGTTATGTTTGATAACAATATGCTGTGAGCTCAGAACACATTGGTTAAGAGATCCATTTGGTGAGAGAATACTGCCTCATCAAAGTTGGTCAATTACTTGCATGCGAAGGAGAGAGGTGGTGGAGTTAGCTGTTTTAGCACAGTTTGAGGGTCCAATGGAGTTAAAAGGTTTTGGCCTATGTCCTATGCAGTACAGTACAGAAGAGCAGAACAGAGGACACACAGTACAGTACAGTACAGTACAGTACAGTAAAGTACAGTACAGTACAGTACAGTACAGTACAGTGGAGCACAGCACAGTCCAGTCCAGTGCAGTGTAGTGCAGGACAGTGCAGAGGACTACAGTACAGTACAGAGGAGTACACAGTATACTATTCCCGCTAGGTTGCCACATTTATGACATCCAAGCAACTTGGTATATAGAAACATTGCCACTTGCCAGGCTTGCTTTTAGAATGAAAACATTGAAAACATCATGGGTTGCCATGTTTGCCAAGTTTTCCAGGTAAAAAAAACAACCAAAAAAACAGTATAGACTAGTATCGCCCTCCCGCTATTGCCTTCTGCCTTCTTCCGCGAAATTCTAGTAACTATAACTAAAAATACATCGCATGGATGCACCTGGGACGTATCCACAGTGATGTATCCTGAGGTCAACAGGGTTTCGGGTCTACCATACCCCTCACTCAGGCGACCCAGCCGGGGTTGATCAAATCCCGACTTACGTCCCAGTAGCTACCCTCGATCAGTCCATCAGGGAATGAGCAAGGCCACACAATCCGTTGCTCCGGAACTACTAACCCCAGGACTGGGATAACCTGATTCTGGCGCGTGGAAGGACTAGGCTCTGTGAGTTGACTCCTGTCCCATAATAATAATAATACAAATCAACAAAAACAAATAAATAGTATTTTTTACACCGACATGAAAGGTGTGCGTTTGCTTTCATGAGATTATTACTTGGCCTTTGGTGTGCCTTGGGCACAAAAAGTTTGAAAACTACTGATCCGAACAGAAGATTGCAGGATGAACTCTATTGATTTTGGTGAACCCATGACCTTTCCTCTAGTGCAACCTTTCATCTATATTTTTCTGGTGGCGTACAATGAGCAGTGCCACCAGAGAGTCTTTTACTTCGTCTTGCTAGTTATAGTATCCGTTTCTCCCCTCTCTCTTTCTCTGCTGTGGGTCAGTGGCCACCGGGGAGCACAATATCTTTCCTTTATCCATCTCATACCTTTTCCGCAGGAACAACAGATCAATCAGTGTTGGATAATCAGTGTTAACCTTGGAGCAGCTGTGACAAGAAGGGGGAAATATACTGTATGTGACAATCGAATGTAATGTATTATTAGAGGGAACAGCCAGGCATGGATGGTGTTTATATGTAAAGGACTCTGGGATGTGAGAGTTTGACTAACCAATGACAGCAGGGATTTCCACATAGCATACCTCAGAGACCCTGTGCCTCATCATCGTTTGATCCTAAGGTCAGATCACTGAGGAATTTGCTGGCTAAGCTGCACTTCTACTAAGGAGGTGAAGTCTTAGGTGGTTCCTGTTGCTAAACCAAACCAAACTGATCAAATTGAACTAAATTAAGCTACGATTCTGCATATTATTCATACATTGTGTATCGTTGATATTATACAGTTACCCTTTGTCATTTCAGGAGATTATTAAATTACTGCCAAATTACAACATTGCAGTGACTTACAAAGCACAAGATCAGGGTAAGCGCCATGCTTGTAGTCACAAGATTTTGTGCTGGGGACACCCATAATGGAAGATCTTTACCGTTATATTAGATTTAGTGCAAAAGCCTGGAGTCTAAGAGTTGAGTTGGCTGACAAATGGATTATGGATATTATGATCAAGCTTCAGCAAGAAAAAACAGTCACTGTCGATGTTGTAATCTGATCGCCCATGGCTGTGTACTTGTACGTGAGAGCACAGTGTACTTGATAATGTATTGTGTACTGCCTGAACTGTAGCATACTTTATAGTTAGCTACTGGAGACATCTCAGACAGCAAGGTCAGCTTGCTGCAGTTAGCGGTTGTTATGTCTCAAGTGGTGTTGTCACGTCATTAGGATCCAGCTCTATATATTTCCTGTACAGTATGTGTGTAATAAACTTTGTGAACCTTTAGCCTGATACTGTCTCGTTATTGTTCTCCCGGGCCCGTCGACAGCTGCCGCCGTACCAAGGTATACTTCAACCGGATTGTCACACACCACCCAGCCGGCACACACTACCCGTCTGTCAAACCAGACGAGGGTTCAGTACTTAGAGTTGTACAACAGTCGGGAGCAGGGGGTGTAGCCTATTTGAGAATAAACTTGACTCAGGTTTGGATTATTTGGTGTTAGCAAATATTTATTTGTGAATGATCTGCTTATAGCAATCTTTGAGAGAAAATTCCCAGTTTGGAGGAGAGAGAGAGAGCAATTATGAATATCAAGGATAATATCAACAGTACACTAACACCATCCTGTGGTAAACAGTAAGAAATACAGGTATAGTGTGTTCATATTTAGAGTTCACATTTTATTATTTGTAATGGACTTAGATCTAGGCAGATTTCTGGACATATTTCATCTTTTATTGATGTGGGCGATGTTTGCTGCATGAAAAACATTACACCATGACACAGATTCACACAGAAACATCAGTTTTAAAGGCTGCATATCTTTTTGAGAGGAATGCACAGAATATTATGAATGAAGATGGTGTACTAGAACTTTTCCATCTTGGACATCAGGTGTTTCTTGGTGTTCTTCTCTGGCCTCAGCAGGATTATGTAACACTTGGGAGCAAAGATGCAGACCAATAGCCCGTAACTAGAGGCCAGAATGGCAAACACCTCAGTCGCTGTCGAGTACTTCCCTGGAGAGCTGACATAAGCGGGGACAAAGGCCACCCACACAGCACAGAAGATCAGCATGCTGAATGTGATGAGTTTGGCCTCATTGAAGTTGCCAGGGAGTTCCCTAGCCAGGAAGGCCAATAGTAGACAGAGGCAGGCCAGCAGACCAATGTAACCCAGAACCAGAGAAAAAGCAAGGGCTGAACCCTCATGACACAGGAGTATGATAACGGCACTCTCCCGTGGCATCAGGCGGTGTGGCGTAGGGGGAGCAACGGCTAGCCATACCGAACAAATGACTACCTGAGGAGAAAGATAATTTTGTTAACAATATTTGTTTACAAATCTCAATCGCATCAGCAATGCTTTATTTTGTCTTTTTATGTCTCTCAAAATAGCTGTCTTCACATCCTTACCTGAACCAATGTGCACAGGGCAATAATTGCCTTTTGCTGAGCAGGCCCAAACCATTTCATGACATTACTGCCTGGCAGTGTTGCCCTGAAGGCCATTAACACCACTATAGTTTTCCCCAGAACACAAGAGATGCAGAGGACAAAGGTGATCCCAAATGCTGTGTGACGCAGCATACAGGACCACTCTGAGGGACGGCCAATGAATGTCAGAGAACACAGGAAACACAGAGTCAGGGAGAACAGCAGCAGGAAACTAAGCTCAGAGTTGTTGGCCCTGACAATGGGGGTGTTTCTGTGACAGAAGAAAATGGAGATGACCATGCAGGTGCAGAAGGAACCAAGAAGGGCCACAGCAAGCAATGTGCTGCCCATAGTGTCATGGAAGGAGAGGAAATCCACTTGTTTAGGGATGCAGAGAGTCTTTTCCGCATTGGACCAGAACTCTGACAGGCAGCGCATACACTCTATGGCATCTGATGGAAGGACAGGTAACATTCAGTATTTGTAAATTCATAGCCTCCAAAACACAGATTGAGCATGAAGCCAATTCCCTCACCAGTCTGATTGCTAATCTCCCCAGCTGTGCAGACCACACAATCATGGCAGCAAATAGGGTGGTTAGGTTTGATGGCCTTCCGAGTGCCCGGAGGACAAATGCTGCTGCATACTGACAAGGGGACCTGAAGGAAACACACTACACTAATTACAATGCATGCACACATACACGCATGGGATAATATACGCCAATGATTAAACACAGAGGCGTAAGCCGAGGTGTTTATTCATCCTGAAGGGGTTTAAACTTATTTCTAAACAACAACTATAGGCACAGCGTATATTATCCGGCTTTGATTAGACAGTGTTCTATAGAGCCAAGCTCTATCATTATCAAAAAATAACTGAATTCAGCAATTGACCAATGAGAATCTAATATTCAAGCCATGTGATAAATGCACGTAATGTAAAGGCAGATTCAGCATAGAGATTCATTCTCAGAAGGTGGGCAACTTTTCTTTTTTTAACATATACTCATTTAATCAATTCTGACTATCTGGGGAGAACCTTCTTATGCACATCAAACCATAAATGGTTAATAATGGTTGTTTTTCAACTCAGTTGAAGCCCAATCTGATCACCTGATAGATCAAAAAGAGGGGGTTGCCCAACTTACCCACACCAATAGACCCTAAAGCTCACCCATACATTAGACTCTAATGCATTCATGATGTAACCTGACGCTGCCAGATGAGGGCGGTATTGGGGAAAAATATTCCCCAACACAACACTCATCTGGGATCTCTGACGGAGTTGAGCCCTGAGTCAGATCTGCTTCGTACCGAACCAATCAGCGTGAGCTAAGGGCGGGATATGTGCGAAACCGGATGTGAAGCTATATAGACACGTCAATATGATTGGTTGTGTTTGCACGCCCACACGGTGATAGACAGACGCTCCCATCCAATCATCTACCATGTATCTTGAAAAAAAGGAACAGCCCCGTCATCGAATTTGCTTCCGCGATCCCAGATCCCAATAAGCTGTGAAACAAATTTGTGTAGCAAGCTTTTTGGATCTGGCAGCGTCAGGTTATTCATGATGGTGTGCATGTACACTACACACGTACAGTATCTCTTGTCATTCTACTGAGATCCTTACTTCAGTGTTGTTGCTGTTCCACACAACGTTCTGCTCCTGGATATGGAGTTTCTTCTTGCCCACAGTTGTGGTCGCGTCAAACTTTCCAATGGTGATGAACTCCATGACCCCATCTGATCTCTGCTGCCAATTAACCAGGTCATACATTGCCACAGGGTCTCCATTCTCATCAAATTTGGTCTCATCACCGAATGAGTTGATGTATTTGACCCGTTTCAGGTAATGAAGCAACTATGGAGCGAAAGACCGGCATACATAAATAAAAATAACACAATACAATGCAATGCATTCATTCTGAAAGCATGTGGGTACCTGCCGTGGCTGTATGGTGTCCAAATCCGGACAAGTATGCAGTGGAAATGGCTCTGTCCTTTTCTTGCAGCTTCCCATGGCTTTAAGTGCATGGACAATAGCATACACAGCCTTGTACACATTGTAGGAGATCCTTAGCTGGGATACGTCTGAGTAGATGTTCTCCACATTGACCAGCTCCTCTGTTCCAGAACACAAAGGTTTTCTCCCACCCAGGACCTCCTGAACTACAGCTCCCCTACTCAGAGTGCATCCAAACACCTGCTCCCAGAAGGGGATCAAAAAGGGATCCTCAATGGCCTCTGGGTGTGAGGGACGCAGGCGAAGTAGAAAGTCTTGCAGCCCAGGAATGTCAGCTCGGCGGATAGCAAAGCCCATAGAGCCCTGGAGTATGTGTTGGTACTGGGTGGGGGTGGAGAGGACGGAGGCAGTGCTCCAAGCCTCACTAGCCAGCCACTGTATCCCCATCAACCTCTGCCTACAAACAACATGAGGATCGTTTCACTGCAGTACCAATGAGAATGCGTTGCTTTCCACTGAAACGATACAGAGGACAACATTTAAAGCAATCATAGCAATAATAGTGATAGAACAAAGTGTTATTATTAGCTATGAGCGCTCTCTCATGATACATTTGTGCTGTTAAGGAGGCTTATATATAAGGAAAAAGCTGCATGCCTGTGTACTTCTTTGAACAATGCTACAGCATCTTGCTCCACAGCAAACACCAGTATTACTCGAGCCCCAGAGGAGCGGATCCTGGACACAATAGCAGTCATTGTTGCCTTTGCATGGTTTTTAGGAATGATCTCATAGAGGGCAATACATGCACCAATCTTTCTAACCTTAGAAACAGGGAAAGATGATACAAATATTTCACTGCAAGTATTAAAAAAATAATACTGAATCTCTATTGATTGCAAGACAACATACATCTATAAAAAAACATTGCAGTGAAGAACTACCTCTTCAGCAAATATGTGCGCCCCACCACGGCCATAGTCATCATCTCCTGCAACCACACCCACCCAGGTCCAGGCAAAATGATTGACAAGCTGTACTAAAGCATCCACCTAGAGAAAGATATTTGTTTGGACATGCTGCAGGTACTGTGGCGGGCCATTACAGTATGTGAGGCTGTGAGCTAACCTGAAAGAAGTCACTGGGCATAGTCCTTAAGAAGGCAGGGAAATCTTTCTTATTACTTAGACAGGCACAGCTAGAGAAATAGCTGATCTAAAAGAGAGAAAAGTATTGTTTTTCTTAAAACATGTCATTCAGAATACTGTACTGTTGAAATGTACCTGACATTTTACTAACTCTTACGCATTTTATTAAAAAATAAATAAATCTTGATTTAAAAAGTCTCACCTGTGGCACATTGAAGACTCCCAGAAAACGAGCTACAACCAGGGACTGTGTTGAGCCGCCGTCCCCTATCACCACTGGCACGGTGCCATGACAACTGCCATTGTCTTGATTCACTCTCTGCATCTCTAATGGCTCCTCAGTGCCCATTAGCTCCATGGCAGCCTTCAGAGCCTGGTAGGGCATACTGCATGAATCATAGATCTTATATCCCAGCGTGATATTGGGAAGGAGTGTCCTGTCTTTGTTGATCTCCTCAATGGCAAAGATCATTGTCTGCATCCAGCGGAAGGTCCGAAAATTTAATCTTTTACGAAGACAAATTATTACAAAAGAGGTTACATAAAACGAACTAATCTAACTGTTTTAAGTGCTAGCTAAAATTACTGGAGATACCCCCTGCTTTTCTGTTAAACATGGGTTGTTTTAATGGGTTAAGTTCGCACCTATGAAGACTAAAAAACTTACCCAGTGCAGTGTATGGGTCGAGGCACAGAAGTGAAAGACAGATTGGGCTCTAATACTGAGTCATGAAGAGAAAAGAGCCCCCCTAAAATGATGTCCCCAGTCTTCTGTAGCACAGGCAGGGACATAGAACCTGGTATGAGACTACACTGTGTTTGATTAGATACCGTGGGAAAGGTACCCCAGCACAGGAGACACCGTGCCATAAACCCTAACCCTGACCCAGAGGATCTGACACGTAACATATTCATTCTCTATGAACTACAACTTCTTTAAGACCTACAGTATAACAATTCAGCTACTCTCTTACAATCCAACAATCCAACCATTACAAAAACCTTAACAGAAGAGACGACAGATTACAGTACAAGTACAACCACATCAAAAGATGTATAATAACCACAGCCTAAAATTTGATTAAAACACACTCAAAGACCACTACAGTATATCACCAGAGATATATTATCTATCAATTTCCAACAATTGAGGAAAAAGTCAAGCACTTCACAAAGCTACACATAAGTTTGACATACTATTTGATTTCAGCTCCTGTGCAAGTAACACCTATTATTTACAAGACATAATCGCACATACTTTTCCATAGCCCAGAGCCTTCAACCATCTATCATCACACCAACCATCCCATCCATATATCTAGCTCTCTTCAGAGAGACCCCGCTGGCTGATATATGTGCTGCCTTCCTCATAACACCAGTTGTCAGATAAGAGTCATCTCCCTGGGGCCTCTGATCAATGGAATGAGAACATATCTTATGCACAGGAGGTAATGGCAATAACAAGAAACTGGAGACGAAAATCTGAACATAATGGAAAGAGACATGAGCTGTTTTTCGTGTAGAAATACAATGTCATGCCTGACTGAGCCTCACTGAGCCTTCAGTGATGTGAAGAGGCAGCTGAGTCCCAGTTCGTTTCACATCAGGTTACACCTTTGAACACGCACGCAAGCACAAACGCATGCACGCACGCACGCACACACGCACATGCACACACACACACACACAGAGCAAAAGAGTAATAAAGAAGACAGATAAAAAGAGACACAATGTGTTTAAAATAATAGTTAATTACATTTTTTCAATCGATTACACACACCATGAAGCTTTGAAATTATGTATTTCTTTATTTTTGTCGCATTCCTATAAGCCAATAATTTGATGACCGGCAGAGCAGTTATCATGGAGGCGGTATCCTACCAGAGAAACCACCGCTCATCAAATTATTGGCTTAGGAATGCGAGAAGACAAAATAATCCATGAATTCAAGGCTTCATGGGGTGTGAACGATATGAAAGTTTTTTTTGGTGAACTACTCCTTTAAGGATGTTATGGCAAAAAATGTGAGTTTCTTGAGACATTTGCCATTTGACCTTCTGTACTACTAAGAGGGATATTTTTTCTGCTTCTGTCTTTGAAGCTGCCTACAGTGGGGAGTAATTAGGATGCTCTAATGTCAGCTGCATATTATCATTATTAGTGCAAACCCTGCAGGCTATATAACAAAGAATACATGTGTGAAAGAAAATATTGCCTTAGGTCACAGTTTGTCTAATAAAGTCCCTATAGTGAGTTCAAAGTGGTATGGGTATATGACAGGGGGACTTAGCAGTGTGATGTGTGTGGTGCTGCACTTTCCTTTCCACACGTAGCTCTGGTGGGGAGGTGAACACATGAGTGAACAATAATGAGATTTCTTCAGCACGGATATTCTTAAGGGGATATTCATCTCAGATTGAGAGTCATGAGTAGTTTCTTTCCCCAGAACATTTTATTACCGGTAGACTATACTATATAAGCTTTCCTCCTTGTTTGACTGTCCCTACTATTATGTAGTAAATTGTCCAACATCTGCAAACACGACAACGTCTTAGAGCACTGCATAAGGTGCGGCCAACAAGCTTGATGCTAAAGGCAAGGCCAACATCTACAACAGTCATCGCGTAACAGTTGCAGTTCTTTACAAGATGAACACTCCCAGCTGTCCAGTGGACCTCAAAGCACTGTTACCCCAAGCTAACACCCCAGGACGAAACACCCGGAGGGTACTACCAAGCCACGCCCTGGAACCCCCCACCCCCAAGTCAAACACAAAATGCCTTGATAGGAGCTTTCTCCACTCTGCTACTGTATAACAATGGAACAGCCTTCCCTCCTTCCCCTTTGGCTGTTGGAGACATTACATTTACATCAAGTAGTGTTCATGACTTCAATAAGAGGCTGAACAAACACCTCCTCAGTATGTGACTGTTATCCCATAAAGCTCAAGGACTTTTAATCATCCAACATTCAGTTCATACTGTACTGGCCTGACTGCTGCAGATCACTGATATAAGGCTCTTTGAATATTCTTCTCATACAGTAGCTGGCTGTTAACGGTTGTAACTGCCAAAGCTTAATCATTAAAAAATCTCACACGTGTGAAGTGAGGGGCGCTCTTATTGTCAATGGCGTTTTTAAAACAAACATTGAACTAAAAACAAACATTAAACCTGTATATAGTTCAACTAGCGCACCTCAAAAATGTAGGGACAGTCAAACAAGGAGGAAAGACAGCCAGCCAGAGGGATGGGTATTCAAACGGCAAGCGTGTGATTCACATTCCAACAGAGATATAGCCAGCAGAGAACTGGCTATAAGTGTAGGATTTTATAGCTTTGGCGCCCCCTTGTGTCCTTAAACTACATTCACACCCCCAACATTTTTATAGTGAGACACACACACACACACAGGCCATCTGGGGATGGGCAAAGATTGTTAATAAAAGATATACGAACTTCATTGGGGCCACTAGAGGCCTACAAATGGTCTCCGTGGTTTGCTTCTCCACCCAACAGATTGCTGCGCAATGTTTTGGCATTGTGACATAGTCAATCACTCTTTATATTGAAAAAAACATGGTGTTGTGAATGACCTGATTGTGAATGTGAACGTTAACATAGTGCACACTGATAATAGGAGAAATAACATGGGAAATGTCATGATTCCCATTTCCCAAATTAATGAGCGAGTACCCTGTGTGCGTGCACTGTAAAAACACATTGAGACTGCGTCTCTTTTTACAAGTGGGAACTGGCCAAGTGGCAGAAATAAAATTACACTTCAATGCTACATCGAACATGTCACATTATAGAACAGAAAATAAAACATCCATGATACACCTCAAAATACCTGAAATAAATACAACAAATCACATCGTTTTGTGCATACAGTAGGTCAGTGATACTCAACCTCAGGCCCGCGGGCCACATCAGGCCCATTATGACTGGCCCACCAATGAAAATCTAAAAAAAAGAAGAAAAAAAATCTGGAAAATGAAATAAAAAAAAAAAAATCTGAATGAAGTTATCTTTAATTACATTATTATAAGTAATACTATTAGAGTTGTACTATTACTCGAACGAAAATAAAAGCTTGGGGGGGGGGGGGGGGGGGGGGGGAGATGCAATGCAAATGAAAGACATATACTGTGTATCCCTATTCCCTGACATAATTTTATAGCTAAACGGACAGAATTCTATTTTATTTGAATGATGAAACCCAGCTGCCATTAATAGTTGGAAATGGAAATGGAAATTGCGGAAATGGAAATTGCGGAAATTGTAATTGCGGAAATGGTGGAAATGGAAATTGCGGAAATTGTGGAAATACGGAAATGGAAATTGCGGAAATTGCGGAAATGGTAATTGCGGAAATTGCGGAAATGGTGGAAATGGAAATTGCGGAAATGTAAATTGAGGAAATTGCGGAAATGGAAATTGCGGAAATGGAAATTGCGGAAATGGTAATTGCGTAAATTGCGGAAATTGCTCTTCACTTATAGCTATCTATTTTCAGGTAGATTGTTTTATTTTACTCAGTCAGCCATATCACTACTAACTTTTTCCATGAAAAAGGTCATAGCTGGGTAATCTATTTTCAGGCAAATTGTGTTTATTGTATTTTATTTTACTCAGCCATAACAATTTATTTTCTGTTAACCAACTTGCTGGCTGGCAGGCAGGCAGACAGCTACTCATAGACAGGCAGACAGACATACAGCTACTCATGGAGAATTGGACAGGCAGGCAGTCAGACAGCTACTCATAGACAGGCAGACAGACAGCTACTCATGGAGAATTGGACAGGCAGGCAGACAGCTACTCATGGACAATTGGACAGGCAGGAAGGCAGACAGCTACTCATAGACAGGCAGACAGACAGCTACTCATGGACAATTAGGCAGGCAGGCAGACAGCTACTCATAGACAGGCAGACAGACAGCTACTCATGGACAATTAGGCAGGCAGGCAGACAGCTACTCAGACAGGCAGACAGACAGCTACTCATGGACAATTGGACAGGCAGGCAGGCAGGCAGGCAGACAGACAGACAGCTACTCATAGACAGGCAGGCAGACAGCTACTCAGACAGGCAGACAGTAAGACAGCTACTCATTGACAGACAGACAAATAACTACTCATGGACAGACAGACAGACAGACAGGCAGGCAGGCAGGCAGGCAAAGAGCTACTCATGTTATGTTATTATGTTATTATAACAGCTACTCATGTTATGTGCAATAATTTGTGCAGTTATGGAAACAGCTCTTTGTGTTTATGCAATAAAATGTAACACATTTATTTATTTACATATTGTGTGCATGCACATTGTACTTTGATACATTTTGCGAAAATAAAGCAATTGAAAGAGAGAAGTTATCAAGTATCATTAATGTGGTAATTTTATCTACTGGCCCCTGGCCCCTTGCCATTTTTGTAATGTGGCCCACAGGTAAATCTATTTGAGTATCCCTGCAGTAGGTGTATGTTTTGTGTGTCACTGTGTGCGTCTGCGGCTTGTGTGCTCGCATATGCATGGGTGCAGCACTGTGTAGTCAACAATGTGTGTAGCGTGAGGTAAGTATAGTCAACAGAGCTTTTGGCTCTGGGTTGATTAAACCATCCACGACATGTCATTCAAATTCGGGATGGATTGGATGTTCCGTTCTGTGTAAAATAGGCCCCTCCCACTAACTTTGGATGACGATTATGGCCTAACGATACGCACTACCAAAATCCTGCCTGTGGTGTTTTAATCGTATAGGTCCAGAGATCATGTTTACCGATTTTCGTGAGATTTGGACAAAATCTGGATCAAAAAGTGTGTTTTGAAGAAAATTCAAAATGGCGGAAAATCTATCCTGACAGAAATGGGTGTCATGACACAAGGAATCCAGGGGAAAATAGTTTTGATCTTACGACCTACGGTTCAAGAGTTATAAGCCAAAACGTAAAGTGGGCTGTTATAGCGCCACCAAGGCAGACCGATAACATTATAAGTTAATTAATTTGTAGTAATTATTATGAAACTACCCTCCAAGTTTTGTAACTATAGTGCTTCTCATTTTCCCATTCATGCCAATGGGGAAATTTAATGCACAAATAAATTAATATCCTTTAAACTATAAAACATTTCTCTTAGCAAAAAACAAGCACACCATTCCCGATGAAGCCGGTCAATTTGAGATATGGCTCAAGTGCGTGCTGCCAAAACTGAGTGAGGAGTAGCGAATGAAAAAAAAGGTTACTCTAGAAGAATAATAAGTTAGTGAAAATAAAGTGTTATGTACCTGTAAGCTACAGCAGAGCCATCTAATAGAAGACATTGACGGTCAGGTGGTTCACCGTTCATGTACTCGCATGAGCCCCATAGACAATGCATTCTGTAAACTTCAGGTTGTCCCCATGCAATACTTCCGGTTGTCCCCATTCAATAGAAGTCTGTAGGCTATATAGAAGAGCCGCCATTGGACTGGCCCCATGAAGTGAACGGAGTTTGCGTAACTCTGTCTTACTCTATGGCTCTGGCAACTTGCTGATAAGGTATATCGTGTCGATCAGCAGGTTAGGTATTGACCGAGTTATTGTGTTTGAGGAATACTGGAATAGTCTCTCTCTCACGACCTCTCCATCCCTCCCTCACTCCTCACTCTCCCTCTTCATGATGGGTCGATTCGAGGTCAAGGAACCAATGTAAGATTCGAACCTGGATGGAGTTCCTACGCACGTGGGGTGTAGTTAAAAGATTTTCTTTTTTCAAGGGGGAGGGGTTTACCAGGCTAACTCTGGAAAAACAACTATGTCCATACTAAAATGTATTAATCATGAAACCTTTTTCAAAGCAGCCATTTGAAAGGTAAACACAGTTGCCTGAAGGAAACACCCACATACTGTGGGTGTTTCATATTTTGATGTTACTAGTACTGTTCCGAGTACAGCTTGGACAGCTCCTGTAAAGTTAAAAGCAGCCAATATGAAATAGGAATACTCCCTCACAGCTGCATTTACCTGGTTGCCGTGAAACGTGTTCCATGTCCCACAATGTGGCAGGGAGAGAGCAATTTACAACTGAAAAAGGTCCAACCCTCATGGGCATGGTAGCCTATCTGCTGTCCCAAAAGAGTGCAAAAAAAATAAAAGTTTATACCAGTTGATAAAGTAATAATAATAATAATAATAAAGGATAGGCCTAAAACGGATTGCATGCTAACAGTATACTATATACAACATTAGTATATGGAATTGGCACACAGCACTAAGAGCATACAGATAGCATACTGTAAAATGGAAATTTGTTATGACTAGATTGCTACAAAAAGGCAGAAAGAAGGTTGTGCCATCTGGCTGGCAGGACTTCCCAGCATGCAAAGGGAAGTTCATACACATTTACTGTTGTTCCTGACCTGGAGTTATCATACCCATTTGCTATGGGGTAACAAGTGGTGGGTATTAATGTATTAATGTGTTATGTTGATACTGTATATGTCATTATTTATTTTTGGCAAATCCGGTATACTGTCTGAGTCTGTGTAATATAGGGGTTGTTGTGGTGAGCAGTCCCCCCCTCCCTTTCTGTTGCATGAAACTTTGTTGGAGACACTTTCATGGCTTAAGGTTTAAGCCAATCCTGTAGTCAAGCGATGTATGGGGCACGGGTTGGCATGTTTTGTGGAGAGGTGTCTGTGCCACAAATAAGAGTTTGCTGTATGTAGAGTAGTTGCCATGTTTCTTGTTTTGCACAAATGTAAGGTTATTTAAATGTTCTACTTGATACACTACACATTTACACACTGGACATTGTAAGTGTGCAAGTGTATACATTTCACTGCACATACTTGTATGAACATGTGACAATACATCCTCTTGAATCTTGAATATATTTTCTTTGGGTAATATTATAAAAAGTACTAGTAATTGTATTGGCTAAATGTATTTAGTATTTTTTGGTCAATCAAACCATCAAAGCATTTCCTGCTGCAGGTAGCCTATATACTAAAGCAATTTCTTCATAATTACCATTTTGTTATACTGTAACAAAAGAATGGGATCAACAACATTTTTCAAATATAGTCAGTGGATATAGGGTCAATATTATTAACTGCATATTATATTTTATGTTTGTTCGGTTTTGATACAGTCAATGCAATCCCTTGTGTCCCTAATAGGAACAGGTTGTTTGTGAGCTCCAGCACCTGGAAAATTACCAGTGCATTGCAGACCCCAGACTAGCTTGAAGTGTTTTAATCAGTCACTAATTAAAGGTGCAACGATGCGTAACACAAGCTTGTAAAGCTGTTTAATTTGTTGCACTTGCCAACCAACGTCCCTGAACTGCCAATTTATGCTTTACCCAGGTGGGTATGAAACGTGAGACTTGCTGGGCAAGCAAAGGCAGGTACCTCTATGTGTTTCCCAGTGATGACATCTGGGCCTGGGGTTATGAAATAGTGACTCATGCAACGTTGGAAAATAATACATTTTCAGGTTTAATGAGAGGCTTGAGTCACCAGAGATGTTTTCAAAACATGCTAAAACTAATTAGCCATGAGCGGCATATTTACAATCGCTGTAGCTAGGTCTATTTTACAGGATCGTATTACAGAGTAGACAAGGATAGGCAACAATACATAAAAAATGGTTGTTGATACAAATCAATCCAAATGTAGATATATCAAAATAAACTACAGTACTGTAACGACCAGTTGGTTTCAGGTCTTTTATTTGTGTATCACTGCACACCAAACACCAAATCAACTCACTTGCATGAGGAACTGGAGGGGGACAGGACCACCACTACTACCCCTCTGTAGACATTTACACATCACAACACCAATAACCCATGAACCCCACTACTAATTAAACTCAATTCCCCATTCCCCTGCATACTAACTAAATAATGAGCACAATGACACAGTGTACCCCAAAGCATACTGGCAAGCATGCTGGCAAGTCCCACTAAGCCATTAACAGCAGGGGCCACTACACACTACAGACAGATCACACCTGAGGGCTTCTATCAGTAGCGCCGTCGGGGCGTAAAAAGTGGGGGGACAATATTCGAGACAGAGAGTTGAGACTAGAGAGCAACTGCCAGTACTGCACGTAGGGTAGGAACGGTCATTGCTGCCAGAGGCAAGCATGCAGCGGCAGCCAATACACAACGGCGATCGACGACAAAATTGGAACGGTGCTAGAGAGACCACCAGGCCAGTCGGGAAAAATAAATAGGTCATTCCCCAACAGTGCGCCTATGGCTTCTACTGTCTCCATTAACATGCGCACCCAACACAATTAAGTACCAGGATTGGCGTGGATGCCTCTCTTGCGTCCTCAAGGCCTGGTGGCTCTGATGTGCCAGTGCTAAGATCACGTGGAGGAGTCTCACTGTCTACACCTGGTATTCCTCGAAAATAGTCTGAGGCCAGAGCTGTGCTTCCATGGCAATGTTTTCTGCTGTGCACCGTTACTCACAGACCCGTTTCTGGTACTGTTGTCGGTGGGCATGTAGGTGGTTATTTTCTGGTTGGTGCAGCAGTCCCACCTGTGTCTGCACAGTCCTATGTCTTATCGAAAGTGTGTAGAACCAGCTGGGCTGAAAGTCAGCACAGGGTCTTGGCTATCCTGAATTGGACCCCCACACCACCACCACTGAGCCATAAACTATCTGAAACTATCCACAAGGAGATTTGGGATATGTTTGATGTGACACATTTATTACAATACATGACACATGAATGAATACCCAATAAACATATCGCCCTGCACATATAATAAGAACAATAAACATAACAGACAGCCCGGGCCACTACACAGCGCCCATAGGAGGGGTTCTACTGTCCCCAAATGGTAAATGGTGCATTTATATAGCGCCTTTATCCAAAATTGGAACAGTTCATTTTGTAAAAGAAAAATAACCAGTGGTTTTATAACATAAGAGGAATCATAGCAAATAGCAAACATCTTAAGCGAGTTGATTTGCCTGGTGGAGGCCAAGAATAGTCTATATTGTTTTGATCTTTGACTGTGGTTATTCATTTGCATATTTAGCATAGATAGGATCTACAGCTGTAGACAGAAGCATGCAGGATACTTTTATCTGGAAAAAACATAGGGTCTAAACAGGGCCGGCGATAGAGGCATGGAATCAACTCCACTCTGACTACCGTCCAATAAACGGACAAAAAGAAACAACAGAGCACAAAAAAAGGAAAAAAAGAGAGAAAAGAAATCACTTGGATTTACAAAAATAAATAAAAGCAAGTAAAAGTAACATAGTTATTTAGTATATTACCGGTATATCGTCAATTATATTTTATGTCATAGTAAAAGATTATAGTATAAATATAATATATAAATTATTATATATTGGCTTGATAATTGTTTTGAAGTTGTTCCCCCATACTTGCGCACAGTAACTGATGTATGGCAGTACGAGGGAATGTATAGTGGTTTCTGGTTTAAAATACATTATAGCAAAAGTTTTGGAATGTTTTCTCCTTAAGTTGTTTATATGCGGTTTACAGTTAATTGCGAACGCAGTGATTGCGAATGCAGTGAGCACTTACTATGAGACCTAGCAGATCATGTCTGTCTGTGTGTCTGTGTGTCTGTCTGTCTGTCCCGCTATCCAAATATGGAGTGTGTTGCATCAGCAATCACTCAGCTCCATATATGGGCACAAAAGGGGCCAGGTCCACTCAGCTCCATATATGGGCACAAAAGGGGCCAGGTCCACATATACAGTAACAGCGGGACAGACACACAGACAGACAGACATGATCTGCAGGGTCTCAGCTGCGTTCGCTTCCCGCGTTTGCGCGTCTTATACTGGTTATCAATTATAATACCCCAAAACTTATTATCAAACACATTTTACATGATGATTTTAACGTGTGAATTGATCTATTACCACACAATAATACTTTTGTTTTTCTTAAGTTTAGTGACAGTTTATTGATATCAAACCATTTAGCTGTATGTATACTAGTATTGGCCCACTAGTATTTCCCTCTACACAACGCATTGCACCACGATGCATTGCGAGCTTGTAGATCTGCTATTTTCACTGAATGTTCGCCCCAGATTAGGGACGCTATAGGTTAATGTCGCCAAAATAAAATACATTAGAGATGATAGCATTTCCTGCAGGCCCATGATGCAACAGACCTGAACAGCAGGGTCCAGTGGGAACTGAGATGGAAAACACTAAAGAGTGGAGAATTAGGACTTTAAATTCAGGCGGGAAGCAGTTAGCTAATTAAAGTACCTGGGGTGAGAGGGAAAACAAGTAAGGAGCCTGAGGCATCTTCAAACCACCAGATGTGTTCCTGCAGTAAGCTCTGCTCCCTTAGCTGAGTGATGTAATCTAACGGGCAGCTCCACAAACACGCAAACATGTTATTTTTAATTAACTCACACCTCAACAGGCATGTCAACAGGTCATTTAAAATGTTACAATTACACTGATTAAATACCACTTGCTAACTCAGCCATTCTGATTTAATTATTTGTCTAATTCCCCCACAATGATGTTGTAACATGTATAGAGTAAAATATTTTTTCTTGATATGAAAACATGCCAAAATCATTTGCCATTTTTAATTTACCATGAATATGTTACCACCATTTATGTGTTTTCATGAACACATTAATTAGTAATTTAGTAGTAATTTTATTGGTCTCAGTACAATACATTGTTTGGTAGATCTTCTAGATAGCATATAAATTTATAATGGCAACTAGTACTACATTCATTGTAATATAATTTGTAATATTAATTAATAAGTAACTTTCGTGCTCTGACTTTAGACCTTTAGATCACCCGCCATTTTGAATTATATGAAAAACAGTTACAATCTATCTCCTCCCAGGATCTTTGATCAAAATGCACGAAAACTTCTACACGTGAACTTTGGACCTATACGGACAAAAAAACATAGTAAATTGTTTTTAAGTGAAAAAGTTTTATGAGCCAATGAAAATTGCCGTTTTGTGAAAATTCTTCTACTGCCCCTAATGCATACATGCAGCGTCATATGCTTATGACACTTTAGTTTACAGTATGATAGAGGGTCATGCCAAATTGCACTGAAACCAGTCTTACTCTAATTGGCCAAAGGGGGGCGCTATAGCATTTATTTGAAAATGAAACCCATTTTGAGCAGTTTTGAGCTGAAAAATGCTTATACCTGATTTTCTGCCTGGAACAGCGAACACACTGTAGTAATCCATAATGACATGCCCAAAGGCAGGACACATAATTGTCATCAAAAACACTGAATGATTTTGCTGTTAACAATAGAAGAACTGATTGTATCCAATTAGCTCGGTAGGTAGAGAGCTCTTACCTTTGAAACACAAGGTCATGGGTTCAAATCCGGGCACCGCCAACTCAGTGTATGAGTCTTCAAGAACCCTGCTACCCCACAGTAAAAAAACAGTCACAATTCCATGGTCTTTTTCTCAAGTTTAGTCTTCCATTTTTCTATGGCTTATTTGTGCATATTGTTCTTATTGCTTATTGCCTTATTGCTTGATCCCGCCTTATCGCTGCTTGCAGCTATATTTATTATTATTATAATTATTTGTATAATGATATGTAGCTAAAACTGGCAATTTGACTATGCAGGTCAAATCTCAAATGCATAATTGATATTCTGATTTCTTTAAGTGAATCAGAATGAGGAGCCCAAAGAGAAGAATATAGGAATCAACTGATGTTCAAGGAAGGTTTAGTTAGTATTTAGGTTAATTCCTGCTCATAATACAGGATGTCTCTTATGAGACACTACAATAGTTTCATTGCACAGCATATAAATTCTAAACACGCCAATGTGAATTAGAATCTGAATCAGCTTTATTGTAGTAAAGTAAAGGGTTTTCTTCTGTGTGGATCTTGCTTTTGCTATAAACTGTACAACAGAAAGGTCTCTTAGCTATTTCCACATGTGTGTCCCATGTGTACAGTTCAGACTAAACATAAAATAAAATAATTGTAACCATATGAACACTATATGATATAGCTACAGTATCATCAGATTATGCTATATACTAAACATATACTAATACTGAGCACCCAACTTACTCAGGCCTACCCGATATGCCACCTGGTGTATTATGATTACAGAGACAATGACTGATCTTTTAGGACTACTGTCCTAAAATATCTACATGGTTACAATGGTTCCAGACGGGTGAAAAATAGAAGGCAAAATGAACATAAACAAGTATTGTTCTTTGTGTTCTTTCTGTCTTGCCCACAATGAGTTGGTATTTTGTCCTGTTTCGATGGGACCACAACTCCACAAAATGTCCATGGTTCTGGTGATATGGGTCCTCAATGACCCTACACACCGGCTGCAACATTTTTATTTAATACACACAATAGACTTGATGATTTTCTACACGTGATCACATGATCAATATCACATACTGTAGGACATGCTTTCCTGTCATTATGCCACCCTACTGTAAAACTCATAGCAGCTATGGCACATTAATCACGTGCACGTTTCATAATACTCCATGGAGATAGCCCAAGCACACTTGTCACTGATTGGCTAGCAAGATGCCAGTGAGCAACGTTTAAGATAATAAAATGCAGGAGACCACTCTGACAGTGGTGAGTTTGGCGCTGCCTTGTCAGGGTATAGTGTTTACAAGATGTTATCGGTGGGTCTGAGGCTTGTCATCCTGGGCCTAGTGGGAGCTTTGAGGGAAGACCAAGAGACTCCTTTCTGTCAGATACGGGGGAGTCCAGAAATCCCACTGCTGTCCAAAGAAGGAGATGTCACCATCGGAGGAGCCTTCTCCATCCACAGCAAAATCACAGAACCCCCACTCTCCTTCACTGACACTCCTACACGTCTTACATGTTCCAGGTATGGTATGTTTTAACATCAGCCACTGAAATTCGTCAAACATTAAGATTTTGGATCCATGTTGATCTATTCACAAATCAAAACTGCTGTCCATGTGTCAATTCTGTTCTTTGCAGTGTGAATCTCAGAGAGTTTCGATTTGCTCAGACCATGATATTTGCCATAGAGGAAATCAACAACAGTGACTTTCTTCTTTCCAATGTTTCTATTGGGTATCGTATCTATGACAACTGTGGTTCAACGCGGTCTTCTATGCGTGCAGCCATGGCTCTAATGAATGGTGAGGACAGGACTACGGGAAAAGTGTGCTCTGGGCAATCAGCTGTTCATGCCATCATCGGGGAGTCTGAATCCTCTTCAACCATAGTGCTAGCACGCACCACAGGGCCTTTCAAAATACCCGTGGTGAGAAAGAGAGATATCAACAGTAAGATACAGTAGTACAGTTATTTTGCACATGGCATGCACAACATTATTCTTATCTTTCCACTATTCTCGTACTCCGTTTCACAGATCAGTCATTCAGCAACATGCGAGTGTCTGAGCAACAGGAAACAATATCCCTCTTTCTTCCGCACCATTGCCAGTGACCTCTACCAGAGCCGAGCTCTTGCCCAGCTAGTCAAACACTTTGGCTGGAGCTGGGTGGGGGCAATTAATAGTGACAGTGACTATGGCAATAATGGCATGGCCATCTTCCTTTCTGCAGCCCAGGATGAAGGAGTATGTGTGGAGTATAGAGAAAAGTTCCACAGGACAGAACCAGAAAAGCTGCTGAAGGTGGTAGAAGTGATTCGCAAGAGCACAGCCCGGGTCATTGTAGGTTTTCTTGCACATGTAGAGATGAACAATCTCCTGGAGCAACTGAGCCTCCATAATATCACAGGCCTGCAGTTTATTGGTGTGGAGGCATGGATCACTGCCGACAGCCTGGTGACCCCCAACAGTTTCAGTGTGTTGGGGGGCGCTCTGGGCTTTGCTGTGCAAAAGGCCAATATTAATGGGTTTACAGATTTTGTAATGAAGCGTTTCTGGGAGACAGCATTTCAGTGCACAGAGACAACAAAAGACAGCATGACAGTAAAGGTACCTTGTAAGGACAACCAGGATCTGATCGAGCTAAAAGATTACAATGAAGACGTGGCAGAGCTGAGATATTCTGGCAATATCTACAAAGCCATTTACGCTGTCGCCCATTCTCTACACAGTTTACTTAAGTGCACAAGTCAGGGGTGTGACAAGACAGTGAAACCTTCACCCTCACAGGTAATTGAGGTCAAATGAGCTCACTATTAAAAAAAAGTATTTACAAAGTAAAGATAATCAGTGATGTATTTCTTGACTAGGTACTGGAGTCTCTCAAACAGGTGAATTTCACCATTAAGAATGGCGACAGAGTGTGGTTTGACAATACTGGAGCAGCTGTGGCCCGTTATGAGGTTGTTAACTGGCAGCGTGGACATGACGGCTCAGTGCAGTTTAAACCAGTGGGCTACTACGATGCCTCTTTACCCACTGGACAGAAGTTTGTCCTCAGAACAGAAGCCATAATGTGGCCTAATGGAAAGACAGAGGCAAAGTTTCTAATAATAATACAACATATGACAATAATTATAATACCCTCATTAAATGTAATGTAGTACCTAATGGTAAAACTGCATAATTACCAGTGATTATGCATTGTCATGTCATCAATTGCATTAATTTTGACATAATGAATGTACTGAGTCATATCAAACTATGCCCACTCTCTGTCTGTCTCTGTCAAAGTTGCCTGTCTCTGTGTGCAGCGAGAGCTGTCTCCCAGGAACTCACAAGGTTCTCCAGAAGGGCAAGCCGGTCTGCTGCTATGACTGTATCCCATGTGCGGAGGGAGAAATCAGCAACACCACAGGTATAAGTGCAATCAACCTGACATGTGTTCACATGGGCATAACATTTGCTTGTCACTGCCTTTGTATCTTGTTGAAGATCGCCATGATACGATCTCTGTCCGGCGCTATCTATATTTGATTCATTGCAGTGCTACTAACAGACTTTCCATTACAGATGCTAATGGCTGCACCAAGTGTACCGAAGAATATTGGTCCAATCAAAACAAAGATAAATGTGTACTAAAAACAGTTGAGTTCCTGTCCTTTGCTGAGGTTATGGGCAAGGTGTTAGTGTTTTTCTCTTTGTTTGGGGTACTCCTGACTTTAAGTGTGGCCACCATATTCTTTATTAGAAAAGATACACCTTTGGTCAGGGCTAACAACTCTGAGCTGAGTTTCCTGCTGCTCTTTTCATTGACATTGTGTTTCTTATGTTCTCTGACCTTCATTGGCCGCCCGTCTGACTGGTCCTGTATGCTGCGACACACAGCATTTGGGATCACTTTTGTTCTCTCCATCTCTTGTGTTCTGGGGAAAACTATAGTGGTGCTAATGGCCTTCAGGGCAACACTTCCAGCCAGTAATGTCATGAAATGGTTTGGACCGGCACAGCAAAGACTCAGTGTTCTGGCTTTCACTCTTGTGCAGGTTCTGATTTGTATACTTTGGTTAACTATCAACCCTCCCTTTCCTTTCAAGAACATGGAATACTACAAGGACAAGATTATTCTAGAGTGTGCATTGGGGTCACCTATAGGCTTCTGGGCTGTGTTGGGGTATATAGGACTCCTGGCTCTTTTATGTTTTATCTTAGCTTTTCTGGCTCGAAAGCTGCCTAATAACTTTAATGAAGCCAAATTTATCACCTTCAGCATGCTGATATTCTGTGCTGTGTGGATCACCTTTATCCCAGCTTATGTCAGCTCTCCTGGGAAGTTTACTGTAGCTGTGGAGATATTTGCAATTCTGTCCTCAAGTTATGGCTTACTTTTCTGTATATTTGCACCTAAATGTTTCATTATTGTGTTAAAACCTGAACTGAACACAAAGAAACGCATGATGGGGAAAACACAGGCCAAGTCCTAAAACATGTCTAAATAAAAATCTCAATTCACTATTCAATTTGTGGTGTGGATTTCCAAGGCTAAATTATCTAAAGTATTGCTTTATTCATTTGTTTGTTTGTTTGTTTACATAAATGAGTAAAAATCGGTATCACCTGACACCTAGGCCACATCTAGGCCACATCAAATTTTTGGCATATAACTTGAACCACATTGTATAAAATATATCACTTGTGTGAAGTGAGGGGCGCTATTATCATCATACATCATTATAGATCATCACATTCCGTGATCAGCCAATCAAATCATCACATTCCGTGGTACAAATAAAAATCACACCCGTGTGAACTGAGTGGTGCAACTCCCCCCCCCCCCCCCCCCCCCCCACCACAGTGCAGCACTCTCTCTCTCCCTCTGTTTCTGGCACAACAGAGCCCCTACTGGTACTAAAAGTCATGGCTACTGGTGCTCACAGGTGCATGGGTGGGTTAACGTCACATAGATATGCGGACACGGACATCACTGTTCCTTGGAGTGGTTGCACCACTCAAAAAGCTGTACATAGGAGGGGATAGCGCCCCTCAAAATGAGAAAGAAAAATTCTACTACTAATACGGTTTTTGTGCAAAACTCACAAATCTATTATCTCAGGAGTGATCAAGATGTACAGTAGGCCTCAGGCTATATTATGGAACTCCTTCCAAAGTTTGTGGGAGTGGGCCCAATCCTTGTGTCGTGACGGCTTCACCCCATGAATGACAAAGCCATGGGTGGGCAACCCGGCCTGGCAGCCTGTGTTCAGAGAAGCGTATTTGTGTGGTTACATGTTATGCTAAAGGCCCCAAACTTGGTGTAGGTGCTCTAATTAATGTTGCAAATTATTGTGTGTGTGCCGGCGGTGGGTAAAATAACATTGACAGGTGATGGAAGCTTGCCTGACCATATGACAGCTCAGCGTCAGTTGCTAAGCTAGCATTGGACAATCGCTTTTGGGGTGGGGTTTAACAAAGGGTCCATTTCATAAAAGATTACCATGTCCGGATTGTCTCTATACTACCGGCTTGTCGGTTTGAAATTTCACCCACACACTCTCTGAAGGGTGTGGAGTTCAATGGTGCAACCATGAAATGGATCTGTTCACTTCCGGTTTTACCAGGAAATGTTCATAGACAATTAAAGGCGATGAAGAAAGAAAAATCACACCTGTGTGAAGTGAGGGGCGCTCTTATCATCGTACATCATCATCATTTCCTCAGACACATGACGTAAATTCTCCATTCATGTCTCCATGCATGTCGACTAGCATGTTGAACTTTTCATGGGTATTCATAGACCAGTGCTTTTCAAGCCACTAGTAAAAATAAACTATTCATAAACTATGTCTGTGTTGTATTGACAAAACATGATCTCCTACAATGTGTTATTATATTATGTACTCGCAAACTGATTGTAATTATACAACGCCATATCAACAAAAAGCGAAATAGATGATGAAAAATATCTGATAATTTCTGAGCTACAGTAATTCCCCCAAAGACATGCCCATGTTTTGAAGATTGATCACACTGAGCCATTGGTTATTCCAAAGACAAATAAAAATATACCAATTTAAACAAAATCTCATTGGCCAATGGCTCTGTCAGTCACCACATAAGTGATATCATTGGTGGATAAAAAAACATGATAGTCACTCAGATTTCATTCAAGCACCTAAATATGAGGGGTTTGGTCAAAGGGCCCTGAGAAGTAAGAATACAGAGGAGACAGTTATGCTGCTCATAGCAGACTTGCTACTTCTGTCTCTGCTGGCGGTCAGAGTGGTTAAGTGCGATTGTCAAACATACGGGGCCGGAGAACTGTCTCAGTTTTCCAAGGAAGGAGACATCAACATTGGAGGCATTTTCTCCTTCCATCAGAACCCAGTCGATGTCGACCCAACTCTTCAGATGAACCCAGGAATCATCCAATGTAAAGGGTAAGGAAGAGGCGTTAAAGAAACAAACACAACTGTAATTATAAGTCTTACTATCAAGCGTATTGTTATGACCCGGTTTTCAAATTGTAGCACTGCACCACTACATCTACTGGATGCATAGAGATAGTTTGAATTACATTAACCTGTGTATGTTTTAAATTATTCATATTATACTGTGATTTGCTCTATGTTCTTTCTACAGACTGGATCCGGGTGAGCTTCAGTATGCCTACACCATGATGTTTGCCATAGAGGAGATCAATAACAGCTCAGAGCTGTTGCCTGGACTGACACTGGGCTACAGGATCGAGGACTCGTGCCCTAGCATCCCTCTCTCTGTCAGAGCATCTCTAAACTTAATGAATGGCTATGAGGTGGGGGAACGCAGCTGCACTGAACGCTCCACTGTTCATGCTGTCATAGGGGAAACCACCTCCACCTCTACCATAGGCATTGCACGTACAATGGGGCCCTTCCATATACCGGTGGTGAGTATTGAGGACGTGAGGTTAAGACTCATTCAAATGCTGACGTATGCACATTCATCTTGCTTTTCTCTATATGCATTCATGCACTTTCTGCGCACTTTATGAGCACTGAACCGGGAAATAAGCTAAAATATGAAAGCATCTAGCTACTTATGGTTCAGATAGAAGCAGGGTTTGATTTGTTGGGTGGTGAGGGGGATCCAATTCGCCACTTTTCATAACCCTGCACCTGGTCATTATCACGAGTGGGGATATGGGGGGGGGGGGGGGGACTAGATCTGATACATTATAAATGTTTGTTTCACAAATTAAATATGTAATTACAACATTTGAAAATTCAAAATGAACGAAAATAGACAATTTATAAGCTTGTGCATCCACTAGTTTTGCTATTTGTCATACAAAGAAATGGGGTTTTTTTTCGGGGGGGGCGGGGGTGGTGGTGGTGGATAGAAAACACTTCTGGAGAGGAACAACATTGCTCTCCTCTCTTTCTGTCTCAGCTCAGTCATTCAGCCACATGTGCATGTCTTAGCAACAGAAGAGATTATCCGTCTTTCTTCAGAACCATCCCCAGTGACCTTTACCAGAGCAGAGCCCTGGCAAAGCTAATGAAACACTTTGGCTGGATGTGGGTCGGGGCTATCAGAACCAACAGTGACTATGGCAATGGTGGCATGGCCACCTTCCTGAAAGCAGCCGAAATTGAAGGGGTGTGTGTCGAGTACTCTGTGGCCATTTACAGGACTGACCCGAGGAAATCGTTCCTGGAAGTTGTTGACATCATTAAAAGGTCCACTTCCAAGGTAATTGTGGCATTTGCCGATGGCACCGACCTTGACATTCTCATCAAGGAGCTGTATGAACAGAACGTGACAGGGCTACAGTGGGTGGGCAGCGAGGGCTGGATAACCTACCGCTACATCGCCTCTCCAGTAAACTATGCAGTGGTACAAGGAGCAGTTGGCTTCGCTGCCCTCAATGCCCACATCCCTGGACTTCAGGAGTTTCTGGCAAACAGAAGGCCATCCACCAAGCCTGGGGACCGGGGACTGGTAGAGCTGTGGGAGGCAGCGTTCAGATGCACCCTGTCTCCGGAGGCTCAAACTGAGGGCTCAGTTGCAGCCTGCACCGGAGATGAGTCTCTGTGGGACACAGCCACTCGCTTAACTGACGTGACGGACGCAAGCCTTTTGAATAATGTGTACAAGGCCACATATGCTGTAGCGCATGCACTGCACCTGCTTATTACCTGTCAAGATGGACTGCAGGGGCCTTTTGAGAACAACTCTTGTGCAGACAGGCATAATATTCAACCATGGCAGGTACAGATATTCATAATGAGCTGGTCTGGTGTCAAACCTAAAATGTTGACATGGGAAAGCAGATAACACAAAATGTTTAACCTGCAGGTGCTGCATTATCTGACACAGGTGAACTTCACCACCAAGATTGGTGAAAGCGTTTTCTTTGATGAGTTGGGCGATCCTGCGGCCCGCTATGCACTGGTGAACTGGCAGATGGATGAAACGGGCTACATACATTTTGAGACGATAGGCTACTATGATGCCTCGCAGTCCGAAGGTCAGCAGTTTGAAATGAAGGCAGGTGTGAGTGCCATCTGGGCAGGCATGCAGTCTGAAGTAAGTCATGGTGCACTGTGATCTGTCAGCTCTGATGAATTCTTGGTCACCTTTTTTAATAATATAACATAAATAATTAAAAAATGAAGATAAGTGACCATTAGTTGCGTGTTCCGGTTGCAAATAATTGTAATTATATGAGTCATTGCCAATTATTCTGTGTAATTCTGTCACTGTGGTGCAGGTGCCCAAATCTATTTGCAGTGAGAGCTGTCTGCCCGGAACCCGCCGGGCTTTCGTTAAAGGCAAGCCGATGTGCTGTTTTGATTGCATCGCATGTGCAGACGGAAAGTTTAGCAACATTACAAGTGAGACCGCTGGATACATAGCTTTTACTCTTGCTTGCATCATGTTCCTTTTGGGCAAAATAACTATCAGTACCTTACTGGTCTATCTGAAGATGTGCTTGCTGCACAGCTTAAACACGTTTATGCTTTCAGATGCAGTAATATGTGACAAATGCCCTCCTGAGTACAAGTCCACTGAAGCAAGGAATAACTGTGACTTGAAAGATATTGAGTTCCTAACCTTCAGAGAACTGATGGGCATTCTTCTGGTAACTTTTTCTGTGTTTGGAGCCTGCCTGTCAATGATTATAGCACTAATATTTTTCCACTACAGACAGACTCCTATAGTGAGGGCCAACAACTCTGAATTGAGTTTCTTGCTGCTGTTCTCCTTGACTCTGTGTTTCCTGTGTTCTCTGACCTTCATTGGCCGTCCCTCAGAGTGGTCCTGTATGCTGCGACACACAGCATTTGGGATCACCTTTGTTCTCTGCATCTCTTGTGTTCTGGGGAAAACTATAGTGGTGTTAATGGCCTTCAGGGCGACACTGCCAGGCAGTAATGTCATGAAATGGTTTGGACCTGTACAACAAAGGCTTAGCGTTCTGGCATTCACTCTGATACAAGTCCTGATTTGTATCCTGTGGTTAACGATCTCTCCTCCTTTTCCTTTCAAGAATTTCACACATTTTAATGAAAAGATCATTCTAGAATGTGCACTCGGTTCAGCTATAGGTTTCTGGGCTGTGTTGGGGTATATCGCTCTCTTGGCAATCTTGTGTTTTTTTCTGGCCTTTTTAGCTCGAAAGCTGCCCGATAACTTTAATGAAGCCAAATTTATCACCTTCAGCATGCTGATATTCTGTGCTGTGTGGATCACCTTTATCCCAGCTTATGTCAGCTCTCCTGGAAAGTTCACTGTAGCTGTGGAGATATTTGCCATTCTGGCTTCAAGCTATGGAATGCTTTTTTGTATTTTTCTGCCCAAGTGTTACATTATGTTATTGAAACCAGAGAAAAACACAAAGAAACATTTGATGAGTAAAACAAACTCAAAAGGAATTTGAACATGATACTAAAATACTAATGATACTTTTTAACTATATGCTTCGTACATAAATTCTTAGATGCAAGGCTTTCAAATAACTGAAATTAGTTCAAATGGTTGAACATAAACAAATGTTTTGTTCTTGTGCATTATAATTGTATTGTTTATTTACACCTCATTCTGATCTTTACAGTTATTAAATTCAGAATCATAAGTTTCTGTGTATTATTTTTGTATATTGTATACGGCATGTGTCTTTTAATTAAACAAAGATAAGATGTAAGGATAAGATGTAAAAAGGTTCTTTATGCAAGCAGATAGGCCTAGTACTGTACATGAGTGTTGTCCTGGTGATAATGCACAATCCTGTACTACTCGTAAACAGATGCCATTGAACTTGATGTAATGGAAGGGAACAAATATCAAACTTTGACATGCAATATAATAAACCGACCGATTACACAGTAAAATCCTAAGTGTTCATTTATCAATTTGTAATAAGAGAGTGCACAGATATGTAGTGCATAGATAGTGTACATAGTTAAATTAGTTAATTTAATGAATTAATTATTAAACGGTAAAGGAATTTACAGAAGGCATTATAGGCTCTTTCCCCCTTTCATCGGATTTAGGTGGTGTCCACATGAGGAAGTATTCTGCTTTACCCAGGCAAGTATTTAGCCGTTTTGGGGGACTTAACTGGCACTTTTTGAAACCACCACCCAGAGTGGCAAACTTTGGAGACGCAACTTTGTCGTCTCCGTGTCCTATTGGATGACATGGCAATATACTGCATTAAAGTATTTTGAGCAAATGGGCTTCAAATTTGGGGTCAATCAGACCACCATTTTAAAATGTTGGCAAACTTTGGAAGACAATATAGCCAACAGAAATGGAATATGAAACACATGAAAGCATGGCCCATGGGGAATGAGTCATCATCCAATGAATCTAGATGGTGAACACAGTCGGCAAGCTGCATGGCAAAATACCCCATTCCAATTTGAGATATCTTCAGAAAGTGAAATTAGCACTTTTGGCCTAAGACACTAGAGGAAAGGCTATTGGATCAAATCCCTGGGGATCATTGAGGACTCCCTTGAAATGAGATGATCATTTATTTTCAAAGATAGTGCCTGATTATACACGGGCATAGTACACATAACTAAGACTGTACTGTCTAGTAGTATAGTCAACAATCTTCACATAATGTGACATCCATTCTCAGATTAATCCTGAGGTCCCAGGTGCATCCATGCGATTTTTTTGTTCTAGTTATTCTATTCATAGTGACTCATAGGAATAGACTACGTGACAACCAGGAATAGTCTGGTGACCACCGGAGAGACGGGTGACAGCCGAAATGTAGACGGCACCCGGGAGCAGTATGGGTTGGTGCCCCAGCCTGTGTCCACCGTGAGGAGGAGGAAACACAACAAACCCTCGGTGAGACCTTTAGGAGGGTCATTCAAGCCGCAAGTGGAGCCTGCAGCACCACCATTGCTCAGTGGTGCTGGGACTCTGGTGCAACGCACAGGTTCTGGACCTGGTGAGAGCAGGAATTGGACCTGGTGAGACGTACGGTAGGAGTAACCTGACTCCGCCAGATGGGGCAGCAGAGAGTACAGGTTAACTTAGGAGGGCCCCGGACAGGAGTAAAACCACAGAGCCTATAGTTCTTCCATGCGCCAGAAATGTACCTCCCAGTCCCAGCAGAGTAGTTCCGGAGTAGTTCCAACGGATTGTGTGGCCCTGGTCTTGCCCTAATGGGACTGATCGAGGGTAGCTACTAGGACGTAAGTCGGGACGTAGTATTATGGCAGATTCATTTAGAGGAATGAGACCATATGCAAAGATGTTTTTGATGATCAATATAGTAGCATTACAATGTATCAAATATGAATTCCACTAAACAATTTAATCTCAAAATAAAAAGCTATACAATACATTTTCTGTAAAGTCCTGTAAAGAAATTGATCCAAACTGAATGTCTAAACACTGCACAGTTATCTCTTACACCTCTTAGAATCGTACTGTTAAAGAATATTCCGACCTACAGGGAAATGGGATATTCCTTTGATGTCAGAAACCAAAATACCATAAATAAATAATCCTCTGACCCAATAGGAAAAAGGTAGGCTTTAATGCCGTCCCGTCCCCCCATGTCATCAAACTAAAAAACTACTACTACTACTTTATTTTGTAACTTGTTAGGTGTCTGGTCTCCTGAGGCCTTTCCTGATCATTAGAGTTCAAACCTTGGCCACTTCCCCCTGCAACTGAAACACTATAAATGTTGCAGAATCCTTTAGCCTGACCTGTGGAACAGAGCAATGCCATTGTTGAAGCTTGCCCTTTTGGTTACACTAATAGGGAGGGGAGACTTGGTATGTAGGTTGCAAGGCATGGCTGAGCCACCTGAGCTGTCCCAAGATGGAGACCTTGTTATTGGAGGCATTTTCTCATTCCGCACAGGACAAGATGGTGTCATTGACACATTCCAGACAATTCCGCAACGACGGAAATGCAAAAAGTACGTATTGTTCCTAATTTGTGAAATATGGCTGAATCTGTTTGCATGTTAGATGTCAATGTATTAATATTTTTTTGCCTTATAAGCTTTAATTTCAGAGAATTCAAATTTGCTCAGACAATGATCTTCGCCATAAATGAAATCAATAGAAACCGTGAAATGCTCCCTGATGTTGAGCTTGGATATAGGATCTATGATGACTGTGGAACTATGGATATATTGAGAGCTGCAATGGCACTGCTGAGTGGACAAAAGACAGATTCTTTTGAAAATAACTGCACTAAAAGTGACACTGTGCAAGCTATCCTTGGGCATTCAGGATCAAGTCCTACCATTTCATTTGCACGAGCTGTCGGAAGGTTTCATGTACCTGTGGTAAGACAGTGATACAAAACTGAATTCAGTGTCAATTAATTGACCTTTATACATAGATTACAGCTTTTAAATGTATTTAAATGAATTCATACAGTACTGTCTTGTATGTGTATTGCATGTATTGTGTGTGTGTGTGTGTGTGTGTGTGTGTGTGTGTGTGTGTGTGTGTGTGTGTGTGTGTGTGTGTGTATATATATATATATATATATATATATATATATATATATATATATGTGTATAATAGTGAAACAGTAAACTTAGCTACTATTATATGCTGCCACTCGTTAACACCACTTTTTTACCTGCAGGTCAGCCATTTTGCCACCTGTGCATGTCTGAACAACAGAAGGGAATATCCAACTTTCTTTAGAACCATTCCCAGTGATTATTACCAGAGCAGAGCCCTGGCAAAGCTGGTCAAGCACTTTGGCTGGACCTGGGTAGGGGCTATATGTGTTGACAATGAATATGGCCTCAATGGCATGGCAGCTTTCATCCAAGCTGCATATGAATATGGAGTATGCATAGAGTACTCTGAAACATTTTCACTATCAGGGTCAGTTCATGAGCTGCAGAGAATTGTAAAGATCATCAGGCAATCAACTGCCACAGCCATCATGGCATTTTTGTCCCACAGAGAAATCAAGGTTCTGGCAAAAGAGTTGTACAAACAGAATATTACAGAACTGCAGTGGCTGGGAAGTGATGCCTGGATCACAGACCACTCTCTCACTGCCAGTGAGGGTCACCACATCCTGCTGGGCTCCATAGGCTTTACTGTCAGCAGAGCTCGGATTCCCGGGCTGGAAGAACACCTGAGGGCGCTTCACCCCTCACAGTTCCCTGACAGCCAGTTTGTCAGAGACTTTTGGGAAGGCGTGTTTGACTGTTCTCTGAATGTGACTTCTAAGGCGCAAAAAACACAGTGCAGTGGCTTTGAGAGCCTGCGAGATGTTGACTCTCAGTTCACGGATGTTTCTGAGCTGAGATTCACTAACAACGTCTACAAATCAGTTTATGCAGTGGCTCATGCTCTTGATAATCTGTTCAAATGTGAGGATGGTCAGGGTCCATTCTCCAATGGGAGCTGTGCTGATGTTACACACATACAGCCTTGGCAGGTCAGCAGGCGTAACCCAAGTCCAATTCCTGGCACATAATTAAAAAAAGTATGACAGTTGCCTTTAATGATACTTAATTTCATTCAAAGGTCTTGCATTATCTGCACAATGTGAATTTCACCACAAAGGAAGGGGAAAGAGTTTATTTTGACAGAAATGGAGACTCTCCTGCAAGATACGAACTTGTAAATCTACAAATAACTAACAAGGGGACAATGGAAGGAGTTACAATTGGCATATATGATGCCTCTCTTCCAGTGAGATATCAGTTTATGATGAATAACATCTCAGCTGTCTGGAGTGGTGGTGTGACCAAGGTAAAACAGGGAACCAGAACAACATATTTTCACACATTTTACTGATATGGGAATGGGTTGAATTCTATATTGTGTTTATGTTGCAGGTACCGTTGTCAGTATGCAGTGAAAGCTGTTCCCCAGGAACTCGCAAAGTCCTGCAAAAAGGAAAGCCAGTCTGCTGTTATGACTGTGTACCGTGTCCAGCAGGTGCCATCAGCAATGTAACAGGTGAGATTACAAACAATAATACGGTACTTTATTTAGCATTCTAAAATAATTCATGAAACACAGGTATAGCTTGGTGTGTGCGTGCCGTGTGTGTGTGTGTGTGTGTGTGTGTGTGTGTGTGTGTGTGTGTGTTCGTGAGTATGCGTGAGTGCGTGCATTGTGAGTACGTGTGCATGTGCGTTCGTGTGATGTTGAATTTTGTGTTGACTAAACTGTTCTGATTTGTTTCTGACAGATTCAATCCATTGTATGAAATGCCCTGCAGAGTACTGGCCCAACAGAAACGGAGATACCTGCCTTCTAAAGGACATTGAATACTTGGCTTATGGTGAAATCATGGGAACTGCCTTAGCTCTGTTTTCCCTGTTAGGAGCATTTATGACTGTGGCCACAATATTGATCTTCTATTGCCACATAGAGACTCCGCTGGTCAGGGCCAACAACTCTGAGCTTAGTTTCCTGCTGCTGTTCTCCCTGACTCTGTGTTTCCTGTGTTCTCTGACCTTCATTGGCCGTCCCTCAGAGTGGTCCTGTATGCTGCGACACACAGCATTTGGGATCACCTTTGTCCTCTGCATCTCTTGTGTTCTGGGGAAAACTATAGTGGTGCTAATGGCCTTCAGGGCAACACTGCCAGGCAGTAATGTCATGAAATGGTTTGGACCTGTACAACAAAGGCTTAGCGTTCTGGCTTTCACTCTGATACAGGTTCTGATTTGTATCCTGTGGTTAACAATAAACCCTCCCTTTCCTGTTGAGAATTTCACACACTTTAATGAAAAGATCATTCTAGAATGTGCTCTGGGTTCAGCTATAGGTTTCTGGGCTGTGTTGGGGTATATCGGTCTTTTGGCTATCTTGTGTTTTTTTCTGGCTTTTTTAGCTCGAACGCTGCCTGATAACTTCAATGAAGCCAAATTGATCACTTTCAGCATGCTGACATTCTGTGCTGTGTGGATCACTTTTATCCCAGCTTATGTCAGCTCTCCTGGAAAGTTCACTGTAGCTGTGGAGATATTTGCAATTCTGGCCTCAAGTTATGGAATGCTTTTTTGCATTTTCCTTCCAAAATGTTATATAATATTATTGAAACCAATTAAGAATACAAAAAAACACATCATGGGGAAGACATCTAATGGTAAATAATGATATACAGTACATTATTAACCATTAAGTTAATTAGGTTTTCCAGTAGAACAGTACATATTCTAAACTTGACTTCCTAGTGTATATTTTCATTTATTTTAATACATTGTCTTTCTTTCTGATATGATCTGTTGTTGTATAATCACTATTACTATGTCGTCGCTGTCGGGAGGAAACAAGTAACCAACCACCTAACTCCATTTTTGAGGTTTTAGATTATTTATTTATTTTCTTAAATCAATCCTATTGAACAACGGTGTGTTGGTTAAAAAAAATCACACCCATGTGAAGTGAGGGGCGCTCTTATCATCATACATCACATTCCGTGCTCAACAAACCATCACAAATGTCATTCCGGCCAATCACTTTTGTGACACATGCTCAGCCAATGAAATCACCGCTATGGGGTGATCAGCCAATGAATCACAAGCCAATGTGTCCAAAACTCAGAAAGCTGGGCATAGAAGGGGCTAGCGCCCCTCAAAAATATTGAAGAAATGAAAGTATTATAAAGTGCTTAGGACAAAACCTAAAACTTGATTTCCTGAAAAAAGAAAAAAAAAAGATTCCTGAAAAATGAACATTCTGGAGTTAGGTGGTTTCTCCCCGACAGCAGAGATATATTAATTTGTTCTAATGACTATTAAAAGCTGTGGTATAATTCTGATTAAAATGATCATCTTTCCTCATATTCCGCACTTCCAAGTTTGAAGCAACAGTAAAATGGCTGTGTGAATAAGGTCTAAATTACTTTTGTATCATCATTATAATTCCCTGTGAATAAAAATACAAATTTCACTCTGATAAAACTACGAAATCATGATATAATGCTAAGATGCCTTAAATCTTTCTAAAACATGCAGGCCGACTCTCATTGCCCCCTGATATTCTAAGCTCAATGACGCAATGCATTGAAAGACATGCATACACACATAATAATAAATAAAGAAACAAACACACTGACAAGTCTCCATCTGGTGCCAACATGTCCTTATTAATTGATTCCAGACACAAGGGATACAACAGTACAACATACTGTATTGCCTCATCTTCGTTATTACACACATGTGACACATGGCCTCAGGGTGAACATCTGGGTCTATGTACATTTTCACTGTGATATTAACACAATATATTGAAATTTGAAACCTAATGCAGAACTATGATAAGCTACTAGGTAGCTTGTCTGACCTACTGTAACGATTGAGATTTTTCCTGGGACGTTATCTGCCAGCTACGTACATACAGTATTCGCACCCCTTTACACCACATATATGAAGAGGTTGAGCCGAAAATCTGCTTTTAAAACATTGGTCCAATTGCTAGGCAACGCCTCCGTCACCCCAGCACCACAACAAGAGCGAGGTCAAGAATGGCGACTGACGTAGTCGGTCGCTAAGTCTCTGATTTTGTACCACATCGCTCCCGACATTTCCAGACGTTTCTGGCGACAGATAAACAGTGTGAGCTAACGCTAATAATAGCCACTGTTACAATTGTTCTCCAGGCTGGGAAACGGAATTAAGTTTACAAAAGATATTAGCATAAAGAACCCTGGCAGGGTTGACCTATACACTCTGCTGCCACCTATAGCGTGGCACAGAAAGAATGAATAGGCAAATTCTAGATGAAAAAAATCATCATCATCATCATTGTACATCATCGTATATCATCATACTCATCATCTCATTCAGGCCAATCAGAATTTGCGTCCTCACCTTTGTCATCAATGTTTGTGTTACGCAATGTTTGTGTTTACACAAACACTCAAAATTGTCAATGGGATTTAATGTTAGTGTTCAATTCAATTCAATAATTTATTTGCCATGTCAACAAGTTGATAGGAATTTGTCTTGGTTCATACTCAACATATACAGACAACCATAGATACACAAACAAGAAGGTGCCACAGAATACTCAATGCACACTCCCAATTATTGTGCAGCTTGTATAAAGGTGCTAATTCCGTTGATTCCATAATCATTATTGCTACTTATTGCACCCACCCAGGTCCAGCCAAAGTGCTTAACCAGCTTTGCTAGGGCTCTGCTCTGGTAATAGTCAATAGGGATGGTTCTGAAGAAAGATGGAAACTCTTCTCTGTTGCTTAGACATGCACAAGTTGCAAAGTGGCTGATCTGTGTAAATATAATGTGTGATATTTGGTATTAATTTTTTTTTTTTACATGCTGCTCATAATAATTACAAAATTACAAATGTGGAATAGTTATGCATCTCTATTATTAGCATATTGACTCTAAACAGGGCCAAGAAAGTGCTATATGCATATTTCTACGAGTTCAGATGTCTAATGGCTACGGGATAAGTGCTATCTCTGAAAGCGAGATGTTGAGCTCTTGATGCTTCTATATCTCCTGCCTGATGGGAGGAGATTGAAGAGGTGATGTGCAGGATGGGAGTTGTCTGTAATGATTTTATTTGCCTTCCTAATTATTCTGGTGGAATAGAGTGAGGAAAGTGTAGGGAGGCTACATCCAATGTTTTGGATTGTTAGGACAACATTTGGGTTACATACAATTAAAGCTGGACATAGCCTCTCAAAAATCACACCCATGTGAAGTGAGGGGCACTCTTATCATCGCCATACATCACATTCTGCGCTGAACCAAGCAAATCATCGCGAATGTCATTCCAGCCAATCACATTTGGCGTCTTCACTTTTCTGTCCTCACTTTTATATTATATGTATTTACACAAAGCCGGAAAGCTGGGCATAGAAGGGGCTAGCGCCCATCAAAAAATAAGAAATCCCAAACAGATGGTTATTTAACAATGTAGTAGGCCTATATTTGTCATCTTATCACAGTAGCCCGGTGGTTCTCAAAGTGGGGTCCTTGGGGGTGTTCCAAGGGATCCCCAATTAGTAACAGGATAACAATCATTTTCACCACGTTATCCATTTCAGAGCCATAGAAGAGATCCCACTTCGATCTCGCCGCAAAGCTTGGTGCTATGAGCTATAGTTCCAAACATTGTAACTATCCCATTGAGATAGAACGAGCACTTCCGCATTGCATTGTTGCAATGGGGTAACAGAATGGCTAGAGCCTCATAGCCTGATGGCCTTAAAAGTCTAATATCTCCCCCAGTCCATATAGGGATATCCCTTTGGTCTAGTGGTCAAGATTTTGGACTTTCACGTGGGAGACTCAAGTTCGTTTTGTGGATTCATTTACTTTTACTGCGTGGCCCCAGTGCACCCCACAAAATGACCAGAACTACTTAATATTCACTAAAACCAGAGCAGAACTCCCACCACGGAACTCGGGCAATCAATTAATACAGTTGCAACCACTATATTAATGACAAGTATTTCATACAACTTAAGTTAAAAAAATCTGAACTATCCCTTTAAAGCCGCAGAATCACTTGGAGTAAACCCATAGGCTTAAAGGGCCACTTCACCCGTTATTTTAATAGTTTGACTGCAGAACACGCTAAACCTGTCTTTTTGTCGGTTTTCATGAAAGCTCATGAAAACTAGACGACCTGTTCTAGCCCTAGTCTGATTGGCTCCTCTGGCCAATGGGACACCAAGCCACTTCAAAGCTGCCCTCTGGCCAATAGGAAGGGGAAAGGCAAATATCAGACAGACAGTGCTCATTGCTCACAGTCACTCAGGAATCCAGGAATCCGTTACAATGCTCAACAGACAATATGAGACAATATTCTGAATAGCCTTGAAAAAAGCCTCTTATCAAGATGAATGGAAGGCTTTCTAAAAATATATATATAATAAAACCAAAAACAACATATCATTGTTGTCCGGCATAAACCAGCTTACTCCATTGTTCAGGTGTTTGTATTTTTTCCATAAATCAATGCCATTGAGCACCCTTTACGTATTGAAGCAATGAAAAGTGTAAAAACGTGCTTCTGACAAAAATAACTCCATTGGACCCTCAAACTGTTTGCAAAAGCAGAAACTACATCCCCTCTCCCCCTCTCATGCAAGTATCTGAGAATATAAAGTCACAATACCAACTTTGATGAGGCAGTATTGCTTTGTTTTGAAAGGTTTTCTTCCTTTCCTGAAAATAGTTTTCATTTCCTTTTTTTTTTTTTTTAATAATTTTTATCCCACGATTTTGTAACCCATTTTTCACCCCTGTGTCAATTATCTAATGTGATCCTGGGCTCTACACACCCTCCGCCAACCTGGTGAGAGCAACGGACTTGAACTCATGCTTAATAGTTTTCATTTCCTGAAAAACATTGAAGACCCCTGGTCTATATACTTTGTATATAATATTAATATGATATGCTTTGGACTTTAGTTAAGGTGCAAGAAAAAACTAAAGATAACTCCAAAGTTAGGTCCATGCAAAAGAAAAACAAATCACTTTGCACTCATAAGCATCACTTTGGCTAGGAACATGGACATGAATGTTAATTGAGAGATACCTGTAGCCATGGCAGCCTACAGGGATTATAAAAGTGTGTGCACTACAGGGTCACAGACGCTACACCCCGGGCTGGAGAGCAGTCATGCCAGTGCTGAGGTTGGTGCTTTTGGCCCTGCAGCTCAGGATGGTCAAGCCTGTGTGTAGACTGCAGGTGAGGCCACAACTACCTGAGCTCAGCAAGGATGGCGATCTCTTCTTGGGAGGCATCTTCACCTTCCGCACTGGATTTAGAGGGAATGTTCCAACTTTCCAGAGTTTACCGAATCCTCCCAGATGTTTAAAGTGAGTATTAATTTTCGTATAGTTTGTATATTTCTCTTTAATATGAAAATGAATGTTGTGTAGTTTGCTTTTTTTAAAGTATTGTATTCATGCCTTTCCTTCCAGTGTCAATACAAGAGAATTCAAATTTGCACAAACCATGATCTTTGCTATTGAAGAAATAAATCAAGACCCTTCTATCCTCCAAAATCACAAATTGGGCTACAAAATCTATAATGGCTGTGGATTATCAAACATCATGCAGTCTGCCATCAGTTTAGCCAATGGACAGAGGGAAGTCATAGATGACAGGAGCTGCACAAAGTCTGAAACTGCTCTGGCTGTGCTAGGCCACTCTGGTTCTACACCAACCATTGGATTTGCCCGGATTATTGGGAGGTTCCAGATTCCAGTGGTAAACGTTTTTGTTTTCTTAACACAAAAGAGCCTGTTTAGAGTCAATATGCTAATAATAGAGATGCATAACTATTCCACATTTGTAATTTTGTTATAATTATGAGCAGCATGTAAAAAAAATCACAAATTATATTTACACAGATCAGCCACTTTGCAACTTGTGCATGTCTAAGCAACAGAGAAGAGTTTCCATCTTTCTTCAGAACCATCCCTAGTGACTATTACCAGAGCAGAGCCCTAGCAAAGCTGGTTAAGCACTTTGGCTGGACCTGGGTGGGTGCAATAAGTAGCAATAATGATTATGGAATCAACGGAATTAGCACCTTTATACAAGCTGCACAAGAATTGGGAGTGTGCATTGAGTATTCTGTGGCCTTTGAGCAAACAGATCCAATTCACAAACTGGCAAAAGTGCTTGAAGTCATAAAACATTCCACTGCTACGGTCATCATGGCCTTTATGACCCACAGAGAAATTAAGGTCCTTGCAAGAGAACTACATAAAGAGAACATTACAGGATTGCAATGGGTTGGCAGTGATGCCTGGATCACAGACCACTCTCTCACTGCCAGTGAGGGACACCACATCCTGCTGGGCTCCATAGGCTTTACTGTCAACAGAGCTCACATACCCGGGCTGGAAGAACACCTGAGGGAGCTTCACCCCTCACAGTTCCCTGACAGCCAGTTTGTCAGAGACTTTTGGGAAGGCGTGTTTGACTGTTCTCTGAATGTGACTTCTGAGGCGCAAAAAACACAGTGCAGTGGCTTTGAGAGCCTGCGAGATGTTGACTCTCAGTTCACGGATGTTTCTGAGCTGAGATTCACTAACAACGTCTACAAATCAGTTTATGCAGTGGCTCATGCTCTTGATAATCTGTTCAAATGTGAGGATGGTCAGGGTCCATTCTCCAATGGGAGCTGTGCTGATGTTACACACATACAGCCTTGGCAGGTAAGAAAGACAATGATCAAACTGTAAACTAATTTATGTCTACAGTTATTTGCATTCTTTATCATTTGAATACACAATTAAATCCACATTGTTAATTTAACTCTGAAAGTTTAAAAATCTACTTTCACACAATTGTTATACTTTCAGAGATAAATTACCATTCCAAATGATGTTGCTTAGAAAACTAAGAAAATTAAGAAAAGAAGATAAAGGCTAAAGGATAAATAATGTGCACTGCTTGTTCTCTACAGGTTTTGCATTATTTACAAAATGTTGATTTCTCTACAAGACAAGGGGAGAGAGTGTTTTTTGACAAAAATGGTGATTCACCCCCAACATATGAACTCATCAATTTACAAAGAGTCACCTCTGGAATTATGCATGTAGCCAACATTGGATTTTATGACGCTTCTCTGGTCAGTGAGAATCAGTTCACCATGAAAGGGCTCCACCCAGTGTGGGGAGGAAGTAGTAACACGGTACATTTTAATTTAGCTTTATTGTCTTATCTATGGTTTGTGGGCCAGTATGCAATTTCATGATTCACAAATATTCATGAATATTATTTTTGTATGTCTTCCATTAAGGGCTCGTTTTAAATAAATGTGTAAATAGTAACATGTAAAATAAAATAAAATAAAATAATATAACAATATATAATGAGGTACAACGTTCGTGCACCAGATGCCTGTTTCAGTGTGCAGTGAGAGCTGTCTCCCAGGAACTCGTAAGGTCTTGCTCAAAGGAAAGCCTCTCTGCTGTTACAAGTGTATACCTTGTACAGAGGGAGAAATAAGCAACACCACAGGTATGCTTCGGCAGGAAAGTATTTCAATAAAATATATATAATCTTCTCATTGCCACAGCATCAAACTGTTCTTTTTGTCTTTCTCTAAAACAGATTCAACAGAATGCTTCAAATGTCCTATCAAATACTGGTCCAATGCCAGAGGAGACGCATGCATCTTAAAAGAAATTGAATTCCTTTCTTACACAGAAATCATGGGTATCATTTTAATATTTTTTTGTTTAATGGGAGTGATTTTGACAATGATTATAGCACTTATTTTCTTCCAATTCAGGGAATCTCCTGTGGTCAGGGCCAACAACTCTGAGCTTAGTTTCCTGCTGCTGTTCTCCCTGACTCTGTGTTTCCTGTGTTCTCTGACCTTCATTGGCCGTCCCTCAGAGTGGTCCTGTATGCTGCGACACACAGCATTTGGGATCACCTTTGTCCTCTGCATCTCTTGTGTTCTGGGGAAAACTATAGTGGTGCTAATGGCCTTCAGGGCAACACTGCCAGGCAGTAATGTCATGAAATGGTTTGGACCTGTACAACAAAGGCTTAGCGTTCTGGCTTTCACTCTAATACAGGTTCTAATTTGTATCCTGTGGTTAACAATAAACCCTCCCTTTCCTGTCAAGAATTTCACACACTTTAAGGAAAAGATCATTCTGGAATGTGCTCTGGGTTCAGCTATAGGTTTCTGGGCTGTGTTGGGGTATATCGGTCTTTTGGCTATCTTGTGTTTTTTTCTGGCCTTTTTAGCTCGAACGCTGCCTGATAACTTTAATGAAGCCAAATGTATCACTTTCAGCATGCTGATATTCTGTGCTGTGTGGATCACCTTTATCCCAGCTTATGTCAGCTCTCCTGGAAAGCTCACTGTAGCTGTGGAGATATTTGCAATTCTGGCCTCAAGTTATGGAATGCTTGCTAGCATTTTCCTGCCAAAATGCTATATAATATTATTGAAACCAGAAAAGAATACAAAAAAACATATCATGGGGAAGACATCTAATAATGATATACATAATTAAGTCACCTGGCGCCATTTGCGTCTTTTGACGCCTATATTCGTATGTTTCTCCACGCCGATTACGCCTTTTTTAATATACATTAATTTGTGAAGCCACTAAGGAAATGAAAGTTCATATAATGGCCTGTTGTGGCGCTGTCATTGGACCCAGAAAAACCCATAGCCCCATAGAAGTCCATGTATTTGGGCCCAACTTCACCTAGACTGTATTACCTTAATAAACATGGTCATATACTTTCTGCTTCCAGTCACTAGTTTAAAGTCTCATTTCTAATGTCATAATATTCTTTTTGGAAAGTTATGGTCCCATTAATTAAAAAAATGACCATAAAGTGGCGTATGTTCTGAGGGGCGTGGCTACCGTTACAGTCTATGATAGGGATTCCCCTCCCACTCGAGTAAAAATAAAAACCAACGGAGAAGAAGGGGGGAAGTCCCGCCTCGTTGTCTGGGCCAGCCAATGGCCAGCTGGACCAAAACGGATTTAGAAAGATGGCGACTTCCATTGCAAGGACTGACAGGCTTCATTTTACGTTCATGTTAGACCCGGGGAACGCTTTGTCCATATTTTTTACAGTCTATGGTCAAAACAAGCTTGAGTTGCGACTCATTTCTCTAAACGATATGATCCTAAGTTACAAATATGTTTTGGGTGGATTAAAATGACAATCGCGGGACATAGCAGATTCTAACATCTCGGTTTCAGAGTGAAGCGGCTTTCAAACTGCCATTATAAATGAATAGACGGCACTCCAAGCCACCTACCAGCTGGTACTGTTGGCGGAAAATGAATTCAGGGCCTTCAGGGCGACACTTCCAGGCAATAATGTTAAGAACATGTTTTGACCTGCAATTACGCTTGTTCTACATGTCTTTTACTTTCATACAAATCCTGATATGTATCATCACCCCCCCCCCCCCCCCCCCTCCTTTTCCTTCAATAATGAAGTACTTTTCAGATTAAAGTTATTTGAGACGGTGGTCTTGGTTCAATTGTATTGTATTGTATTGTATTGTATTGTATTGTATTGTATTGTATTTGCATTGAATTGTATGTTCGTACTAAATTGATCAGTATAATATTATTATTACTGATGAATTGAGTAATAGAAATAAGCCACTGGGGCTTTTTGTGTTATCCTTTTAGCTTAACCTTTGACTGTACTACATGTACTGTTAATACACTTGTTAATAAAGTAATTAATCAATCAACCAACCAACCAACCAACCAACCAAATCAATCATATTCATACTGCATGAGTTTTCACCTCATACTATTATTGAGATCAGAGGCACCGCCACTCCGTCTATATGTGGCTTCCGTGTGCGGTTATTCCGCGTGCGGTTAGGGTTAGGGGTAGGGACAGTTAGTATTGAGTGTTAGGGTTAGGGGTAGGGACAGTTAGTATTGAGTGTTAGGGTTAGGGGTAGGGGTAGGGACAGTTAGTATTGAGTGCGTTGGGTTAGGGGTAAGTACCCCAGCTAGGCTGGGTCAAAACCCAGATACAACTTGCGGAATTGTAGGCAATTTGTTAAAGGGATAGTCAGTGGTCAGGTCTCTCTTGAAAAATGGATTTTAATATCAATGATCTCAATTATCCTTGTTAAATAAAGGATATGATACTGTGTATTGTGTCAATTGATTTTTGCTGAAAAAAGTACAAAAAACTAAAAATCTGCAATGGTGCCATTAATGTGTGTTGTTAAAGTGTAATGTAATATATCACAGGACATATACTGTAAATGGAGGGGGGGGAAGTGAGGGGCGCAGCGAGGGCAGTATGTATATGAGCCAGATGATGCCTTACGTTGTCATTTACTGTGCAAAACATATATAGACTTGGCTGGTAAACAAATTACTTCATAACGGTCCTAAACTGTCCATAAAGTCCATAGACTTGGCTGGCAAACGTTTTTTGTAAAAAAGGGTCTAAACAAACATGACGTTATTTTGGAAAGCCATGCACTGGAGGGGCTGGCACCCCTCAAAAAATAAAAAGTCTGTGGAGATATTTGCAAGTTATGGAATGCTTATAGTGCGGTGTGTTATAGGCTCAATACGTCAGTTTGTCACCTCCCCATTCACATTCAATAGATCCAATGATATTTTTTGGGCAGATGTAATTTCCTGGGGTCTAGTAGGGTCTAGTACGAGTGGACATTTTGGCCAAAGGGTGGTGCTAGAGGAAAGCCCATGGGGCCACCAAAATCAGTAGGGTTCATCCTTTGGGGCAGAGGAGGCTGAAAACATGAGGGAATTACTGCATCAAGGTTCATGGCAATCTGGATATTAGATCTTAAAATATCTCAAGTGCAAGAGAAGACATTACATTGTTGGCATACTGTGTACAGTATGTGTGGAACTATATGAAAAGGCAGCATGGAGGTGCACAGCGCTGCATAATCCATAACATTACAGCCAGATAGCCATACATGGAGAGGACTGGATCATGCATATATGGAGCCGGCCAGCAACTCTACATCTGACCTCAAACCCTTATAAAAACTCCCCAAAACCAACAAGTAGGGGTTGGAAGTGACAGGTAATACAGCGTAAAATAGGTAATAATAACATGGGGCATGACAAATTAGAAAGAAAATGAAAAGAAGAAAAGAAGAAAGAGATATCCTAATTATTTAGGACTAAAGTCGTCAACCGACCAACCAGCATGCATTGGAGCCGCCACTATATACTGTAGTAGTGGGATAAAAACAGAAGGGTGCACGATTAAAAAATATCTGTAAGACTTGTGAAAAGTTGCTGTGGGAAAATAATTTGTATTGACTATACTGTATAATTAAGTAGACCTTTTGTTTTTAAAAAATACAATTATCAGCACACAATATTGATTGTTTGGCTTACTGATTTATTTAATCAGTGTCCTACTGACTCCTACTGTCCTACATTTATTAAAGATGCCCAGGCATACTGGGCTAATAGACAAGTGTATTTTTTATTCTCTTGATAATTCCTGTTGGCCTTATGCAATAATTGTTTTTGCATGTGCCTCTGAGAATGGTTCATTGGTATGCTTCCTTCACCTGGGTGGCCAACAGTAAACTATAAAACACACATCATTTCAGGTATCCAGTCTGTGCCAAGGGACATAAGCTCTGAGATGAGACCAGTCACACTTGTGTTCTTAGCACTGTTCACAGGGATAGTGTCACCCTGCACATGTCTCTGCCTGAATCAGAGTAATGAAGTCAGTCATTATGGGTCTGAAGAAAAGACAGTGGCCTTCACTTCAAATGGCTCCATTAGAAAACCTGTCAGTCAGGAGAAAGAGAAGCTGACACTGGCATGTGATAGGTGAGTACATTTCTCCTCACATCTCCACTTTATTTTTTATTTTTCTTGTAGTATTTCTAACCTTTACTGTATTTCTTACAGTGGTTTTCTTTCTGTCTTTCCAAAGCAGAAGAGTGGGATTATATTATGATTAATCACCACTGTAATTGTTAGTAATTCCTCTGTCGGGAACTAACCTATCTAAACAGACAATTAAACAATATCTAGAGGAATTTTGAGGCCAATGAGTCAATTACAGATTCCAATTCAAGTCATTTTATAGCAATTATGTGTATAGTAATTGCCTCTCCATTGGGGCTTTGCATTTTACCAAGGCCTCAACTCAGCTTCAGCTGACTCAAAACTACTGAACATTTTCAGGGTCTCTATTTGGATAATGCTTGCCTTGTTTGATAATGTCATGACTGGGAACTTGTCTTTCTGTTGCTTAAATCGTTTAGGAAGACCTCTGTCTACATAACCCCTTTTTGTGAGGAGATCAAAAGAGATTCTTCATTTCTACCTGGTATCACTGAGTGCTTCATGCTCTGCTGCAACAACTGTCAGACTGATAACCTATTGCAGAAAGATATATCAGAGGCTGTGAATAGTGATAAGGAAAAAAAGCAGGGCTGCAAAAGTATAATTCAGATGTTTCTGAAGGAGCACCCCCCTTGTGATGTCAGGTGTCTCACTCACATGGTGCAGGTGAGGATAGGGCTCATGTATTGCAGGAGATTGGAGTCATATTTGCCATAGAGAAAATGTGATTAACGGTAGCTTATGTTGTGGTTTTTTTTAGCTGAAATGTAATATATGTAAATCTAATTAAATGTATTATGTGTTCCTTCTCTTGGCACAGATGAGAACTGATACTCACAGCTCATGTTTGAATGAAACCTTTAGCTACCATTCATCAATTAATCATACAAATATACCTCAGCCGGTCATTGCATTTGTTCTGATGGACCAGCAGAACAGGCAAAGTGTCCATATGAACAAGGCATACAAACCGGAATGGAAAGTTCAGTACATTGCATGGACATTGTATGCCCATCGGCTCTCCTGCTCCATTCTACCTGAGTGCAAAGTGTGTCTTAGGGTAGTGTGTTTCACAGCACTGTCACGTATCCCCACTGGGAGAGCAGACAAAGACAGCAAGGTGAATCAAGGTGAATTTGCATCATGCCAGGTGTGTGTGTCCATCTATATGTGCTATAATTAATCAATGACTAATGAATATTAATTGTAAATTACAGATTCATGTACTGTATCTCTTGTTACAGCAGGTGCTTCTGATATTATATGCAACAGGTCCAACAGGAACAATAAAATCAGGTAAGGCTGAACAATGAGAAAATTGATTTACTGTAGTAGTGGTGTTTACTACTTACTGTAGTAAGTAATCACTAACTTTTGCAAGACGTTACCGTTACATTTACTCCATGTATGTCTTCACAGAATTTGAAGAGAATGGCAACCGTATACACACCAGCAGAGCTGTTGGGAGATTGCTGCTGGCTGCTCTTTTACTGCTTGGAACATTTCTAACAAGAATATTAATATTGCCACTTAGATACAATCCTCCCCGTGGCAGGAACACCACAGTGGTGGTGCTTTGCAGTGTGACATTATACTCATTCCCAACACCATGCTTCACTAGCCAGCGACCTGAGTGGTCCTGTATGCTTCGCCACACTGTGTTGGAAATCACCCATGTCCTCTGTATGTTTTGTGTTCTGGGGAAAACACTGCATGTGTTCATTGCCTTTAAGGCCACACGTACTCTCGTGAAATGGTTTGGACTTGCACAGCTGCAGCTTGAGGCTCTGGCTTTTACTGTCATACAGAGCCTGATACTTGTTCTGTGTCTAATCATCATCCCTCATTTCCCTACTAAGAATGTGAAGTACTGCCATCATTGCCATGAAAGCAGCAGTCTTGAGCGTGATGGTGGGCCTGTGCCAAGTGCCTGGTCAGGGTTAGGACATATAGAGCTCATGGCTATATTGTTCTGTGTGTTTGCTTCACTGACTGGCAGAATTAAATCCATACAGGTAAAAATTAATGTATTGAGTGTTCTCATACACATGCAATTGGTGGTCTGGCAACAATGTGCCAGAGTTAAAAAAAAGTATATACTGGTTATTAAGATTGACAGGCCAAATTGAGTATATTTTCCAAAAATGTAATCATAAAAGCACCCATAAGTCACATTGAAAAGGAACAAACAAAACAACAATAGTTACATTCAAATGTATAGTTTGTATTTTATTTCGCAATATTCAATGAGTTACTTTAAGTGTAATATTTTAAGAACAGTAAACTAATAAACTCATCTCCTGTGTCATCATTGTGCTGTTATGTCCTACAGAAACGATTAAAAATAGTATGAAGGAAGACATTACATAATTTAGCACACGCTGCAGTGATCAATATATTAAAGATTTTTCAATATCATGGAATGATTGAAAATAAATAATTTTAAAAAGTAATATTACAATTATAAATAATAATGGAAATACATATCTCTTCAAAGTTTAAACACAGCTAAGACCTTCCAAATTACTACTCCTCAACAAACAAATTATGTTGTCCTTTGAAGTGGAACTATGTTGGTTATTTTAACACATTGTGTTCTAAAATGCCAGAAAAACACTGAATGTATGCCTGAATTTTGTATGCCTGCTATAGTACAGGATAATACATAGATATTTGATACATACAGTACATGATTTACAGCTGCTAAGGGATTGGGTGGACATTTAGGCCAAGACTACATGTTGTATTCATGATGATCTTCTTGACAGACTCTGTATTCCTCTATTATATTGATGTTTACGTATGTAGAGCCTACACTACAATAATGCCTGGGTTGGGGTTTTTCTGATGAAGTAGGTCTTGTTTTGGAATGGTTTGACTCACCTATTTTTACACAGCAGTGCACGCTTAAAAACAGGCCACTAGAGGGACCATGTCTGGCTGGATACTCCCAGAAACTTGTTAGTTGAAGAGGTACCAGGACAGAACTGGGTTTTATGTGTTACAGGTATTTGCATTTCATATTGGTTTATATGTTTGATCTGCCAGCTTCTCTAATAAAGATTAAAATACTAATTCTAATACATTGAGTCTACAATCTACATCTGACTTTTATGTAGCTATACTATGCAAGCGCAATAAAAATGACAGGCAGCCCACTTCACAATGTGTGCTAGGCCAGAATGTGGCACCAGTGCCAGAGAAATTCATGCTATGAGCTTACAAAACGGGTCACTTCCGCCCACCCCGGAAGCGATAGCCGTCCATATTTGAGCCACCTTCTCATTCCAGGCTGTGTCCACTTTTTTAGCGTGATCAAAGTTTAGACTTTGATCTTCGCAACCTAACACACACAAACACACACGCACATATGAACTGTATATATGGTGATTTCGGGTGTGCCAGTACAGTACAGTGACAGTACAGTACAGTACAGTACAGTAGAGGGATCCCCACAAGGTAACTCTGTCATTTCTCAACCGTTTCGGACGTGGGGCGGCTCGCCGGAATCTGGGCGGCACCCTGGGTGCGTTGATGCGTTCCTGTGGATCAGTACAGTGACAGTACAGTACAGTAGAGGGTACAGTAGAGGGACCCCCACACGGTAACTCTGTCATTTCTCAACCGTTTCGAACGCGGGGGGCTCGCCGGAATCGGGCCGGCACCCTGGGTGCGTTCCTGTGGGTCTGGAACTTCCGCCCCCCCACCCCCACACGGAGTTGCACCACTGACTTCACACGGGTGTGATTTTTTCTTTTTGTCAAGACATTTGTTAAAAGTACTTTCATGCATAACAAAAATAAACTACCGTATTGTGCATATAAGACGACAATGATTATAAGACCACCCTCATTTTTCAAGACAGTTGTGGAAAAAGAACGCTGAATGAATGTCAAATAATCTAGTCCCTGATTATAATACGACACAGTTTTTTCAGATATTTCCTTTGGGGAAAAAAACGTAGTCTTGTATTCAAGCCAATAGGGTAATTTCTTTTGAGAATTGGGCGTGTGCTCACATTAGCTGAATTACTGAAGAAAAACTGATAAATATTGGCTTCCTGGTCAGGGATGCTACAGTATGGGGAAGAGCCCCATCATGGGATGGATCATTATTATCCTGTTTTCTGTACTGGCAAAAACCAAGTCTGAAAAGGAAACATGCAAACTGATAGGGAAAACAGGGTTCATGGAGTTTTTTAAAGAGGGAGACATTAATATTGGAGGCGTTTTCTCTATGACAAGCTCACGTGAGAAGGTAGATTATGACTGGAAGGCGGTGCCACATTATTACTGCACAAAGTAAGTGAAATTACATATATTTATGAAATGTTCTACTGTGGTCAAAAAATATGTGGACTTCGCTGCCGATATTCATATTCTACTATTATTAATGGCAAATGCAGCTATTGTTATTTTTGTTAATTGTGCTGAATCTGAGAGCAACCATTTCATTTCCAGGAGAAATGACAGGGAATTGAAGTTTGCTCGGACAGTGATTTTTACTGTGGAGGAGATCAACACAAACCCTGAACTTCTTCCTGGTGTATCTCTGGGCTACGTTCTCTACAACGGCTGTGGCAGTGAAAACCTGATACGGGCGTCTATTGAAGCTGTAAACAGAGAGCAGTCCCACGGTCAGGGTTGCACAAAAATAATTCAGGCATTGTTGGGGCACTCATCTTCAGGAGTAAGCACTGTGATAAACAAAATAATTGGTCGATTCTCAATACCACAGGTGAGGGCAGTGGTTTACTGCACCATAACAATACATTATTCTGCCAATTCAGTCAGCCCTAGTTCAAGTTATAATATCTTTGTTTCTTTTTTAACAGATCAGCCACCTTTCAACCTGTGCTTGTCTAAGTGACCAAAACCTCTATCCTACATTCTTCAGAACTGTTCCAAGTGACCGCTTCCAAGTCATAGCTCTGGTGCAGCTCATGAAGCACTTTGACTGGCGCTGGGTTGGCGTTGTTTATTCATTTGGCACATACTCAAAGGAGGGTACACTTGAATTCAGTAAGGAAGCAAAAAAAGAGGGCATCTGTGTTGAATACTTTGAGAAATTCACAAAGTCCAGTTCCAGCAAAAGGATAGATGCCATTGCAAATTCAATAACAAAGTCTTCATCAAAGGTGGTTCTGTTGTTCATGTCCGCATTCTACACAAAAATGTTCTTAAGGAATATGGATGGAAGGAACATATCTGGGAAACAATGGGTTGGCAGTGAGTCTTGGATTACTATTGTAGACCTAGCTTCTGCAAAGCGAAAGCATATCTTGCAGGGGGCATTGGGTTTTGCAATCCCTCAGGCAGCCATCCCAGGTCTCGCTGAATTCTTACTAAACCTGAAACCATCAGATGAACCGCATAGTGCTCATATTAAAGCTTTTTGGGAGGATGTCTTTCAATGCAGCTTCACTCCTTCAAACACCTCTGCAATGTGCAATGGCACAGAGGATCTAAGAACAGTCTCCATCTCCAATGACTACACTGATATGACAGAGTTCGGGACATTGAACAGTGTCTATAAGGCTGTGTATTCAGTAGCGCATGCCCTTCATGCATTATTGCAATGTGAAAGTGGCACAAATTCCACCATACTGGGAAAGCGCTGTACAAAGGAGATTGATGTCCAGCCTATACAAGTGAGTTCATGTAGCCTATTTTTCATACCACATGAAAGGGGGTACATTGTAAGTAACATTCCTTAATGATTACTTGTTTTGTAGCATGGGATGAAGTTGATTGTTGTACACATGTTTTCCCCTCTGCATGATTGTACAAGACACATGTCCTAATTGAAAGGTTAATTCATCATCACAGTTATCCTCATACCAACTTGACCAACTGTCTCTGCAGGTATTGGAGCATCTGAGACGGGTGAACTTTACCACACAGAACGGAGACAACGTTTTGTTTGATGACAATGGAGACTCTGTGGCACAGTATGACCTAGTGAATTGGCAGATGCGCGATGATGGCACTGTGGATATTGTCAATATTGGCTACTATGACAGTTCTTCTCCGGAAGGGAAAACCTTAAAACTAAAAAGCAATGTCAAAATAATATGGGGTGGAAACTACAATCAGGTAAAAACAATAATAATAATAATAATTACAAAATATGGCACTTTTAGTATTTTCTCTGAAAAAGCAACACGTTTTATATCCAATATTCATAATTTTGTATTCTGAAATGACTACATTTTTTACTGTAACAGGCTCCAAGGTCTGTTTGCAGAGAGCCATGCCCACCAGGGACTCGCAAGGCCATAAACAAGCGTAAACCGGTGTGCTGCTTTGACTGTTTTGAATGCCCAGAGGGGACAATAAGTAATCAGACCAGTGAGTGTGTATTTCAAATGCAATCCTTCTCATGTCATGTGCTTGCAAACATTATAAGAAAACAAGGAATAATAATAGGCTTAATAGTTTTAATTAATACTTGCTATGAATTGGTTTTTTTGGGAGTGTTTCATAGTTTATTTTTTATTATAGTAACTGTAATTCTTTTGCAGATTCTCCTGACTGTTTGAGGTGTTCCTCTGAATTTTGGCCAAATGAAAAGAAAGACAAGTGTATTCCAAAAGCTGCCGAGTTCCTTTCCTACAAAGAGATCATGGGTGTAGTATTGACTATATTTTGCTGTCTTGGTGTATTTTTGTCACTTCTAATATCAATAATATTCTTAGTTCATAAGGAAACTCCCATTGTAAAAGCCAACAACTCTGAGCTCAGCTTCCTTTTGCTTTTGTCATTAAAGCTGTGTTTCCTGTGTTCTCTGACATTCATTGGCCGTCCCTCAGAGTGGTCCTGTATGCTGCGTCACACAGCATTTGGGATCACCTTTGTTCTCTGCATCTCTTGTGTTCTGGGGAAAACTATAGTGGTGTTAATGGCCTTCAGGGCAACACTGCCAGGCAGTAATGTCATGAAATGGTTTGGACCAGCACAGCAAAGACTCAGCGTTCTGGCTTTCACTCTTGTACAGGTTCTGATTTGTATACTTTGGTTAACGATCAGCCCTCCATTCCCCAAAAAGAATATGAAGCACTATAAAGAAAAGATTATTCTGGAATGTGCCCTAGGTTCATCTGCTGTTGGTTTCTGGGCTGTGCTGGGTTATATTGGACTTCTTGCGCTCATGTGTTTTATACTGGCCTTTCTTGCGAGGAAATTGCCAGATAGCTTTAACGAAGCAAAGTTTATCACCTTCAGCATGCTGATATTCTGTGCTGTGTGGATCACTTTTATCCCGGCTTATGTCAGCTCCCCTGGAAAGTTCACTGTAGCTGTGGAGATATTTGCTATCCTTGCTTCTAGTTTTGGTTTGTTGATATGTATATTTGTCCCAAAGTGCTATATCATAATCTTCAAACCAGAGCTAAATTCTAAAAAACACATGATGAGCAAGATTGCAACTTAAGCTCATAATTAAACTTGTGAAAACATAGAAATTCAATAAAAAAAATGTTATATAAAAAAAAAACACTCCACATGTATGTAAACTATACCTGACAGATGTGATGGATGTTTATTACTGAATAAATCTATAAAATCCAGTGAAATGTAACATTTCTGTCCATGTCTATTATGACCTCAGTGATGTTTTGTCATGTCAACTAACTGTGTAAAGTTTGGATACACATTATGTACTGCTAGTAACATATTATTCTAGAAGGTATACTGTATGTATTATTTGACATGGGTTGTACTGTATCAATACACATTTTGGTGCAAGGATATATGTAAAAAGCATTTATTCTACTTAAACGTCCCCCCAAATGAGTGGGAGTGATGATAATTGTGATTAAATATTACAATAATAGACTGCCAGCTACAATATACTCTTACTCTCAGATTATAGTCATAATACTTGGTTCACTTCAAACTGAAAATAAAGCTGTTACAGAAGGTCATGTGCACTTTTTTCTCTAACCACATGGTGGCACATAATTGCAAGAGTTATTGCCAATGTTCAATACTGAGCATTTAAATATTTCAGAAGAACAATAGCTATTGTTACGTTATATTCTTAATTTCTTATATGCAGACTATATAACTGTTAAACATCTCTATATTCTGATACTGTAGTAATCATTATTAGTTTTTTTTCAATTGCATGAAAACTCATGAAAACTCAAAAGGTTTTTGTCCAGTTTTAGTAATCAACAACTCAACAAAGGGCCCTATTTTTCATGGTGTCTTATGTCTAATCTATTAGGTATCAAAATAATTATAAAATACAGAAGATTAGTCATAGGGCAAAATACGGCCCAAAATGGTTCAGTCCAGTCATTAGCTTTATTTTAAGAATGTCTTTGTAGGATCTTGATGAGAAACAGGGAGATGTCTCTTCAGTAAACATGGTTTATTAGAAAAGGTTGCAAGTCAATCTGGCTGACATGACATGGTGTGTCCGGTGCAAGGGACGGGCCATCTGAGTCTGCTGCCAGTCCGCAAGTTCAGTTGCAGTCCATCCCCATATGTAGTCAGTGTCTCTCACCCCATCTCTATCCGAGTCTGAGTTCCTTTGTTCAACCATACTATTACTTATATATTACCATGAGTGTGTACTGTATGTACGGGCAATGCATGTATACACGTGTGTTGGACACGCACAGAGTTAGACTAGTGGGAATATGCGTGCACAATGTCACCGCAAACAGACGCTGTGTTCATGTTTTGGAACATTTGGGCACATTTGGGCAAGTGGCTATGGCCGAATTTAGCCCAAGAGGTGTTTTCGTGCAAAACTAATTATTGGAATGGATTCAGCATCATGAAAAACCCCTAGTTCAGGGGTAGGCAACCATTATTATCAGAAGAGCCATTTTTGGCCCAATAACGTATTTCAATTCTATTTGGAGCCACAAAATAATGTTTGTCTTTCAATATTACATTTTATTGTTTGCTAATTTCTCAAAGCATATCATAACAAGTATACTGTACCAGTAAGCCAGCAGCATTGGTGGTGAAAGAATAACTTTATGCCTCCTACAAATTCAATAATACATTTTATGATATCATAAAAATATCATTTTTGCTTGATTTGTTGCATTTTAATGTTTTACCTTCTACTGTTTGTTTCTTGCCCTTGTTTTAACATGATTGTTTTACCTGTTGTACAGCACTTTGTAACATGTATCTCTATAAATTACAATCCAAAGAGGGAACAAGATATAAGACATACCAAGCCATCAACCCAGATCTATCTGTTCACCCACTCTATACCAGCACCAGCAGTACACCTTACATTGAGGACTATTTGAGGATAACCTTTACACGGTTTCGGTTGTCCGCTCATAGACTGCGTGTGGAAATGGGAAGATGGAGCCGCATACCACCTGAACAGCGGTTTTGCCAATGTGAGACTGGTATACAAAACGAACAGCACATACTGGTGTGTCCCCTCACACAAGATATCAGAGAGAAATATGGACATGAGGGTATTGATTTGAGCTCACTCTTTGTGGGCACTAACAGAGAGACTTTGCATATGCTACATGCCTGCCTGTCACTTGTGGAGCAATAGAAAGCTCCTGTTGTAAAGGGTTTCTGTATTGTGTATTGTATATTTTATTGTATTGTACCTTTTTAAAGTTTTTGATTCATGGGTTTTTTATTATTGTTTGGACCCAATGTTTTATACATTTGTGTCAATAAAGTAACTAACTAACTAACTACTTACTTACACCACAACAGACTGCTGATTCACTGACACACCACAACACACTGCTGATTCACTGACACAACAGACTGCTGATTCACTGACACACCACAACAGACTGCTTCAATCACATTAGTAATGAATTATACAAACAGCACACACAACGCAAGCAGCAGCAATGTAAGGTCTGTGGATTTTTCGGCCATTTGAATTTGAATTTTATTTTTGATAGACGGTAAGGTAAGGTACAACGTCTCATGCAGACCTACGTATATATGCTCTGAGGCGGGGGTGCGTATAGACAGGGCTTAATGTATTCAGAACAATGCACACAAAGTGCACAAAGACCAGCACACCGTCTGCACTGGCAATACGAACTTTATTTAAAGGCAACGTTTCGGTCAAAGGCCTTCTTCAGGCATCCGTTTGATATTTGATAGATGAAATTCGAAAAAAAAACTTTCCGTTTTCTATTCTAAATGCAATTCAGAAATGGTTAATTAAAACTTAATTCCTGATTTTCATTGGTGTGGTTTTAAACACAATTAAGATTTTAAAATTCAAATTTAAATCAAATACACAGACCCATGAAAAAAAGGTTCCGTACGGACCGTACCTTGAGCCGTCTTCTGCCTGAAGCTCCGGGTGTCGATGGCAGTGTGGGGGGGGGGGGCACGGTCTCTACCTCCTCCTGGGTCCTCCTGGGTCCTCCTGGGTCCTCCTGGGTCCCGCTGGGTCCTCCTGGGTCCTCCTGGGTCCTCCTGGGTTCTCATGGGTCCCCCTGGGTCCTCCTGGGTCCCCCTGGGTCCCCCTGGGTCCTCCTGGGTCCCCCTGGGTCCTCCTGGGTCCTCCTGGGTCTTCCTGGGTCCCCCTGGGTTCTCCTGGGTCCTCCTGGGTCCCCCTGGGTCCTCCTGGGTCCTCCTGGGTCCTCCTGGGTCCTCCTGGGTTCTCCTGGGTTCTCATGGGTCCTCCTGGGTTCTCCTGGGTCCTCCAGCGTCCTCCTGGGTTCTCCTGGGTCCTCCTGGGTTCTCATGGGTCCTCCTGGGTTCTCCTGGGTCCTCCTGGGTTCTCCTGGGTCCTCCTGGGTCCTCCTGGGTCAGGGGTAGGCAACCATTATTATCAGAAGAGCCATTTTTGGCCCAATAACGTATTTCAATTCTATTTGGAGCCACAAAATAATGTTTGTCTTTCAATATTACATTTTATTGTTTGCTAATTTCTCAAAGCATATCATAACAAGTATACTGTACCAGTAAGCCAGCAGCATTGGTGGTGAAAGAATAACTTTATGCCTCCTACAAATTCAATAATAAATTATGATTAAATGTTAAAAAAAAAGAAAAGAAAAGAAAAAGAAAACTTCTTATTACTTTTCATACTTCTTTTCCATAGCAACTGGGAGCCACGGGAGAGGGCCTATAAGAGCCACATGTGGCTCTAGAGCCGCAGGTTGCCTACCCCTGCCCTAGTTTGACATGTCACATGGATGCTACTTAAAGCATAATGAAATCTTGGGAATTTTGCCTTATATTGGATGTTTATGGTACCCCAACTTTCAGCAGCTGTCACAAAGTTTCCCAAGGGAGTTGGGTTGAAACAAATGTATATGTGATTGTAGACACCTTTATGAACACGTTTGTGAAGAAAGCTAGTGGTAAGCATTTCTTTTGCATATTTGCCACACAATTAGCTAATTTTCTCTAACTAGTGCGCAAGCCACCTGTTTTTAAACTAATAACAAATTAACAATACTAGCCTATTATATTATGCACACGTGTTACATTTTCATAAAATACAGCATGTTTACGTTTACAGCACGTCACAGCTTTATTTTAATTTAGTTTTTTTAAGATATATATATATTTTTTCTGCCTTTTTATTGATAGGATGAAAGTAGTCACAGCTTTGTTTAATTGTTGCAATATTTTTTTTTGTTTTTGTTTTTTACTTCACCGCATCACAGTCACACGAAAGCTTGTAACTCTATTCAACTAAAACTTCACTCCCCTCAACTAGGCTGCATTTCCATCAGGCCTTACTGGGTCAGTTAGTTGGAATGTCAAGTTGACGTGTTCTAAGTTTTGTAAACAGAAAAACATGTTCTGTGCGGTGCTGGGGTCTCCCCCACAATGAGGGGACTACATACATCAACACGTCTGTCTGAAATAAATCTGTGGCCACGTTACACAACTGTTGCAAATCAATCAGGGGGGACAACAGAAACAAGTCCAATCAAAGATCAATGACAAGTCACAATTATACTGCAAAGCAGTTGGTATTCACTGTTGTAGAGAGAGAAAGAAAAGGCCTACAAAATACATTTTTGCCACCATGCCAGTCATTTTGCTGATGATCTAGCACTCCTATCACACACACACCATCAGATGCAGGAAAGGTCATTCAAGCTTGAGAAAGCAGCTGCTTCGCTTGGGCTCAAAATGAATGCATCAAAAACAAAAGTAATGAGAATCAACAATAAAAACTCAATAACGATGGACCAAAATCAACTAGAAGAGGTAGACAGCTTTACGTATCTAGGACGCATAATTGCTGTGGACGGAGGAACGGAGGAGGATGTCAGTGCCAGAATCGGAAAAGCAAGGATCACACTCAACATCTGTGGGACTTCACTTCACAAGACACAATAGGAACACAAATCAGGAGGAGGAAATGGACATGGATAGGACACACACTGTGAAGAGTCTGAAGACACAACAGATCAATCACAAAACATGCATTAACATGGAACCCGCAAGGCAAGAGGAAGAGAGGAAGGCCTAGAGCCACCTGGAGAAGAACCACAGAGCAGGAGATGAAGGCACAAGGGCTGTCATGGCAACAACTGGAGCGGAGGGCACAAGACCGAAGGGGATGGAGGAGACTCATCAATGGCCTATGTTCCTCAGGGAGTTTAAAGGCCTAAGTAAGTAAGTAAGTATGCCAGTCATGAACCAAAGCATCCACCCAACAGTCACAATGACCCCCAGCAACTAGCCGCAATTTGCAACACTATCTTTTTTTATAATGGTTGCAATACCTTTCATTGACAGCCCATTGATCCACATCGAATTTCCGATCTGCTTGTATTAAACAACGTTAAACTCACCAACATTGCATCTGTAGAGCATGCTTATCCTCTTTCAATCTACAAAGCGACATGTTATGGGCTACTTTCAGTCAAGAAATTCTGTGATAATTTAAGTGTTGGATTTGGAAGCACTCGTTTCGTTTTTATAACGGGTCGTGCTGCTGCCTTATGTGCAAATTTGAAACAGGTGGTAGGCCGGGCCGTTCAGTGACTTTGACGAGCTCTTCCAAACTCCCAACACTTAAAAATAATATCCTGCACAGAATTTCTTGAGAGAAAGTAGCCCACAACTCACACCTTCAAGGCAGCTGCAACACAACAACTGTAGATTCAGATCAGCATTCAATTCCAGAGCCAGATACTGAACATGTTTCATTAACATGTTTCATTAACACCCAGTCATTGGGTCCCAAAATGGCAATAGTACACCAGCTTGACTCACACTAGTATCCACACAGCATACAACACAAGCAGCAGCAGCAAAGAAGAAGAAAAACAAACTTGAGCCGTCTTCTACTAGTTCATGATGAGCCCTCCAGCGGTGTCTCCAGTCATCTCCAGTCCACATCTGGCTAGCTGGTCAGTACTTTCCTCCCAGTATCAACGGCACCGACCAGCCTCATTCTCCTGGCTGCCATCTTCTCACTCAGCCTTGGATGTTTAGTCCTGCACATAGCATTCTGGTGTTGTGCAGCGGTCAGGGATTTAGGGCAGGCACTCGGGTCCAGCATTCACAGCATGTCAAAGGAGAATGGACTCTGGAAGCTGAGCTTGGGGGGTCTGGGGTCATTACCCTGGCTTGTGTACCTGTGGAGCAGGTTGAGAGAGACACCATAAGCTTTGAGTATAAGTAAGTAAGTATGGTAGAAAGAAAGAAAGTGAGCTGACCAAGAGCCACACACTGTACACTGACTGTCACAAACTCACTAGCAAACCCTTATAGGGATAGGCTAGCTCCTTTCGGCTCCCTTGGTTACCGTTTTTGTATTTTGGACGGCGGGTTTCCGGTGTGTCAGATTTGGATGAAATCAGATCAAAATGAAATGACATCATCCGTCGCCGTGGAAACGGCGTCTTCGGCGCAGATGTTCTAACGGCGACAGAACGCGTAGCTGTCCTCGCAAATGAAACTAGGGGCTACTAATATATACTATTCTCTGCCTATCGGGACGTAACTCGGACGGCGCTGAGTCGGGTCTGGTGGCCGTCGCAACGCTCGGCACGGCGACTCGCTCGGCTAGCGCCTCGCTCGGCGGTGCCTTACGTGGCTCAAGGCCACCAGACACGGCGCGCCTCCGTCGCGAGGCGAGGCGATTTCAAGTTGATCTGCTCTCACGTTAAACCGGCTCACCGGTTACAACATATATACGGCCTAATAGTAGCCATCAGTAGTACTAGTACATAGCCTATTCTATTCTGTCACAAAATACGCAGCCTAGGCTATAGTTGTACGTATATACACATAATGTTAGTTTTATATCGGATATTTAATATGTTTTAGGAAGGACGCTGTGCGGACTTTGGACATGCCCTGGAGACGGAAATCTAGATGTGCAATTCAGGCTGTAACAATTGGTTTAATCTTTATCACTTTCAACTAAACCATCATTGGTAAACAGTTAAGAATAATTTATTCTAATTTGGTGCTGTTGCTGCGACACCCCCAAACAAAACATATTTATTCTATAAATGTATAGGACCCATGCACACAGCACTTCAATCACCTGTGTAATGTTGGTTCATTTCACCATCTCGCCCTCACTCACTCTCTCACGCATGCACGCACGCACTCACGCACGCACACACACACACACACACACACACACACACACACGTTAATGCTAATTGATTAGCATAGATAGCTAACTCACCAGAATAAAACCAAATCGACCAAGCAGTTTATGACGATGAATTAACGTTCAAACTACTTGTGACTGAGCAGCTAGTTTTCACTTCCTAACAACCCAGACTCCACTCAACTTCCATGAGGTACTATAAAGTTATAAGTTGTTTATTTCACCGTTTTTTGTTTTTACTACTAGCACTGTCTGTCTGTCTGTTTGTTTGATTGCAGCAGGCGTGTGGAGGGGGAGGGGGCGTGGCTACCAGAGGATTTTAAAGAGCGTGCTTCTTATCTCAGGCCAGGGAGTGTCAAGCTGTGTCAAGGCCAGTGGTTTTCAACCATTTTCATGTCAAGTAGTCTACTGGAAATTTGGTGATTAGTATAAACTCTTATGATAGAAATGTTATCTATAGGCCTATTAGATCAAATTCAGCTTGGTTGCTAAAAGTTGTTGAGCAATTTGAGTAATTAGCATAATATGTGACCATACCATTAACAACCTATAAGGCAAATAATTCAAAATGTCATCATTATTTATGTAGCAGTGGCACCATTCCAAGCATTATTTTTGCACAAAAAAACACTCCTTGGTCTAAAAAAAAAGACAAGTGGTTTACTAACCAACATTTCTGGGTCTAACATGGGACCTATGGGGGCTTCCATTATTTAATCTACATTTAAACCATGGACCGTGACTACACCATTTGATGACATAGCCTCTCAGACCCAAAATTTGTCTTTGTTTCCGTTGTAGCTGGGTCCCAATTCGTCCGAAATCAACAAGATTGTGCACGTTTTTGATTTTTGGCATGGTGTTAGGTATGGTTATATTATAAGGTTTTCAAAAACTATTGCAAGCGAGTTGGGCTCGCCCCTTAGTGGTCTGTTTGCAATGAATCCTTATGTTAAATAGGCCAGCATTGGATTCATTGCAAACAGACCACTGCATAATTGTTATGATTTTCACACTTTGGGAATACTATTTCATCAGAACTGTCTGTCTAATCAATTTGATTAGTTAACATGTAATAATTAATTAGTCATGACCGGTAGACAAATACCCAATCCAGTGGCACTCTATCAGTAATGAGATGCATCGTGGAGCAGCAGGCGTTACATATAGCCTACAGGTAATTTGTCTCCTGACCTTGTCTCCCTCTGTTTGGAGATGGGTGCATAACACAATGACTTGTCTATTTGTATTTAATCTGATATATCCTGTCTATGCCATGACTTTAGCTGTTACCTCAAGTTCCCCTTACAGCTCTGACCTGTCCCCAGCAAAGGAGTGCTCTCTGCAAAGCAGCTTTGAGCCAAGCTTTGTGGCTGAGGGTCACTATGTCATTGGGGGAATCTTCCCCCTTCACTACAACCAGGAGATGCCTGACCTCAACAGCACCTATAGACCACCAGCAGTCAAGTGCAATGGGTGAGCTTCACAACAATTTGCAGTGAAATTATATATAGGGGATATAACTTATTGTAAAACAAGTTAGTCATGCCATTTAATTCTAATATAGAAGGTTCAGCTATAATTCTTTCCTGCATATTTTCTGTTAACATGTTATTTAAGCAATTAACCATTAATACATATTATTATTATTCACAGCAATAGGTTGGCATTGTCATTAAGAGGCACAACCTCTTTACATGTACAGTAGGCCTATGTCAAGCTAATTAACCTCAGTCTCTTCTAAATTTATCTTTTTCTTCCAATTGTGCTCAATGTGTGATAGATTTGATCCTAGGGCTTTCCGCTGGGCTCAGACTATGAGGCTGGCAGTTGAGGAGATTAACCAGAGTAAAGAGATATTGCCCAATCACACTCTCGGTTATAAAATCTTTGATTCGTGTGCTTACCCTCTGACGGGTCAGAGGGCTGCTCTGGCTGTGCTGAATGGACTGCATGAGGTCAATTCACCAAAGTGTTCTGGTGCCCCCCCTCTCCTCGCTGTCATTGGAGAATCTGGCTCTGCTCAGTCCATTGTGGTGTCAAGAATCCTTCAGCCCTTCAGGATCCCAATGGTAGGGTTAATAATGTTGCTTTATAATCGGAAACAAATATAGCAATAGCAATTTGGATCTCAGAAACCCCCCTGTCGTGAAACTTGACCCATGTTGTATGGCCCTTTTTAAGTCACCCCGAGCGCCTGCTAAATGCATACATGATACATTATGACTAACTTCCCTGCACTATTAACTGTTTATTTTTACTTCTGTCCCAGATCAGCTATTTTTCATCCTGTGCGTGTCTCAGTGACAGGAGAAAGTATCCCACATTCTTCAGAGTGATCCCTAATGATGACTATCAGGTGAGAGTGTTTGATGAGCAGTTGTCAAAGCAAATATCACATATCTAAACATACAACTTGTTGATTTGTCCAGCCTATATTTCAACGTTTTATGTTTTTCTTCTGTACATTAATGCCATACTTTGTCATACAATTGTCTTACTCAAAAGCAGAAAATATAACTTGTAGATCTGCTTCTTTTGCTATATCTGAAACATTGTTAAAGATACAGTGGTTAAGTCTGCCTGTGGGTTTTCTAATATTGAATCATCAATGAAAAGTATTAACTTAAATCATTTTACTAAAATAATAACCACATTTTCACCTCAGCTACATTAGAGTTTCAAGGAGAATTCCAGACTAACATTTTCTTACGTAAGAAAACTGTTGGTCTGGAATTCTCCTTTAAATAATAATATATTATAATAATATTATGACATTGGATCCATTGAAAGGCAGGTTATTCTTTTCCATGTCCTGAAAAATTATGATTTTGGTTGACATACAAGGTTCCTGCAGCAACCATATACTGCAGTGGTTCCCAAACCTTTTAGATTGTGACCCAAAACAGACATTAGATGTTTGCCCGATCTACAAGCTCACAGCGTGGTGCGAAGCGACGCATTGTGAGCTTGTAGATCAGCTATTTTCACTATTTCTTAAATATTTGTGATCTTATTTATGGATTTCTTTGATTTTTCTTTGATTTCTTCATGACATTAGACATTACTAACAAAAATCATTGAATTGAGTGGTTTATTCAGGAAAATCTTTGTTTTGTTTGGAATGTTTTTTTTAAAATGTTTTGAAATAATAATTAAAAACTAAAATGTAAGAACCAGCAAATAAAGGGACGCATAAAAATGTGTCCGCGACCCACAAATGGGTCCCGACCCACTGTCTGGGAACCAGTGGTATACTGTACCAACACTTTTTTCATATATATTTTTAACTGATCTCAGGTCAAAGCCATTGCCCAGCTTCTGCTGCGCTTCAACTGGACATGGGTGGGGCTGGTGCGGGGGGACCATGAATATGGTCGCTTTGCTGTGCTGGGCCTGCTTAGAGAATTAGAGGGCACAAGTGTGTGTGTAGCCTATCAAGAGATGATCCCCCTACTTTACAACCGGCGAAGGGCCCTGGAGATTATGCAGGTAAATGGATGCTGAAAAAAATGTGGCACAAAAAAAGATATAAATGAAAATATAATGATTAAGTAAGTTGAAAACATACCAAATGGCCCTGGAGATTATGCAGGTAAATGGATGCTGAAAAAAATGTGGCACAAAAAAAGATATACATTAAAATATAATGATTAAGTAAGTTGAAAACATACCAAATGGATGATACAAAAAGCCATGAGACTTGTTTCCATAGTGGTCCATTTTTGTATGGATCACAGACAGCAACTATTTGTTTTCGATCAAAACCACTGATATTGTACTAACATATTCTAACTTAACAACTAATTACTAAACTAATAAGCCCACAATACCTCACATCATGATGCATGATGAGCTTGTAGAATGTAGATCTTCGATTTTCAAAACATCTTCTATACATTTTATGGATTTGTATTTATTTAACTTTTAAAATTCAGATGCCAGGCTTAAAGTGGTTAAATCCTGATGAATTGTAATGCTGCTGCTTACGCTTTCTCCAAGTACGCCATTATAATTAATTTAATTTAGGGACGAGGGTCGTTTAATTTCCCCCTACCCTGGTCATTCTCATTCTCTTGCTTCTTCCCTCCTCCACGGTAATGATAGTTTTGCATTTTTCATTTGTTTTTATTGTTATTTTGTTTTGAGTGTTTGTTATCCATTTCAGTTTAGCTTGGATTAGTTTTTTATTGAAATATGGTGTATTTGTCAGAGGATTGATTTAGAAAGATCTACAATTGCTGCTCTTGTAGCTCTTATAGCAGTGATGGCAAGCTCTGGTAGATCATGCTATTTTCACTATTTTTCCAAGATTGTTAGTTAGTTTTGTAAATACAATACAGTTTCAGTTATAATTTTGTATCTGTATTTCTTTCTATGCATATATATACAGTATGGATGTCAAGTCACAGGTTCATAACATCAGATTTTAGTGTCAGTGACTCAGAGGTAATAAACGTATAAATCACAGAGATCATGGGCAGACTATGACTATGTTGTGCAAAACATGCCCCGTCAAGACAAAATAAAAACATTTTCTCCCCTTCAAGTCCCAATTTAGTAAAGCCAATTCCCAATTCCCCAACAGTTATTTTGATCATTTCAGTTAACTATTATAAGTTAATAACCTTGCCCTCCTCTCACACAATGTCATTCTTTGTGAAAGGTGATGCGTAGCTCCGGGTCTATGGTGGTGGTTGTGTTTTCAGCGGAGGGAGAAATGACCCCTTTCCTGAAGGACTACATGGAGCAAAACATGCCAGTGCTTCAGTGGATAGCCAGCGAGGCCTGGGTCACAGCCTCCGTCTTCGCAGGGCGTGAGTACTACCCCTACCTGGGAGGAACCATCGGCTTTGCCATCCGACAAGGCCACATCCCAGGCCTCAGAGAATACCTGCAGACAGTCGATCCTCAAATGTACCCCTCTAACACACTGGTTCAGGAACTGTGGGAGGCTCTGTATGGCTGCTCGCCATCGCCCTCCTCTGGCTCCCCGTTGTCACCCTGTTCAGGGCAAGAAGCTCTCTTGGAGCAGCATTCAGCCTATATGAATACCTCAAGTCCCAGGGTGGCCTACAATGTCTACAAAGCTGTTTATGCAATTGCACATTCCCTGCACAACCTCGTCTTGTGTACACCAGGCAGAGGGCCCTTCTATAACAGTTCATGTGCTCAGAACAGCAACATACATCCCTGGCAGGTATGAGTGTGCACTAAGTAGGCCTACTGATATACCGTAGTAAATCGAAATAATAATGTGGTTGTCACAAAATCCCAAGGCACATCTGAACTTGTCTCATGGTACACCAATGAGCAATACAGTATATGCCTTGGCAGACACAACATTTAGACCTATAGTTGCTGTCGGGCAGAAACCTTGTATTTCCATATTACACCTTTTATGTTTATTCATTTGGAAATTAATGCTGGACCTCCAGGAAGCGTTGCACAAAAGTTGTGAAAATAGCCGATTGACAAGCTCACAACACATCATGATGTGAGATCATGTGACGCGTTGTGAGCTTTTAGATTTTCTATTTAAAAAATGTTTTTAAAATAATAATGAAAAGGGAAGGGTTTTGGACAGGTTTCCACCTGACAGTGCCGATTTGGGTAACAATGTTGTAACATCTGGTTAACCAAACTAACACACTACTTAAAGTCCTACTGTCTTTCATTTTAGATAAAACACTATCATTAAAGTGTTTTGTCTTTAAGACTCAGAAAGGAATGTTGCAGGCATGCAGGGTCCTAGTGCCCAGGTGGGGCCTATACTTTCCGAAAGTCAGACATTGGAGGTGATAGTGCCCCTCAAAAATAACTTTAGTTAAAACTATATATCATTGCTTTTTCCCCCAGCTCCAGTACTATCTCCAGGAGGTGGCATTCAGCATGGCTGGGGATGAGGTGAACTTTGACCTGAAAGGCGACTCCATACCCTACTATGACGTCATCAACTGGCAGAGGGGCACAGAGGGAAACATTGAGTTTGTCAACGTGGGGTTGTTTGATGGCACCAAGGATGCAGGGACGGAGCTGGTTATCCACCAGGAAAAGATCACATGGGCGGGGCATCAGAGCGAGGCAAGCTGCTCACACTGTGTATTTACCTACATCAGATGTCAACTGTTGAAGTTCTGTAGATTGAGATGGAGGTAAGTCAGGTCAACAGGTTAATCTAGATTAGATAGGATGACTTTGACACCATCAGGAGGTTAATTACCATCGGATCTTATTATCACATGTATTACTGTTTTATTCCTTATGGGTACGAATTACTGTAGGCTACAGTTTATAAACTGCCACATTAATTTGTACGCAAAACAGACTAATGATGATTTATGGCATATTCATGGCAGAAATATTTAAATTTGAGAAGTATATATCTAAATATACTGAACATTTATATAAACATTTTCAAGGCAAAAGGCACTAAGACTATGCAAGTTGAAACTATGTCTTTACTTTTGGGATTTCGTAGGTTTTAGATGGTCTGCAGCAAGCATATGAATTCATGAAGCTGAACCTTGCAAGTTGAAAGCATGTAACAGCCATGTATCCCATGTAGAATAGATATCTATATTATTGTATAGGCTCGGCTGTCATAAAAGCAAGCACTAGTCGATAGAGACAACATTTGAGCCACATCTCTCTGTCCCCCTCAGGTACCTGTGTCTGTGTGTAGCACCAGCTGTCACCCAGGATCCAGGAAGGCTGTTCGTCGTGGTGAGCCTGTGTGCTGCTTTGACTGTGTACCATGTGACAGCGGTAAAATTAGTAATCAGACAAGTGAGTTGTATTTGTATTTGTCTTGATAATATGGCAATAACTGAAATTGGGCCTGTCTGGCATTGACTTAATATAAAGAGAGAGAGAGAGAGAGAGAGAGATGGACAATAAAAACGTTGTCCTAAGCCTTACTCTTTTCTTTATAGATTCTATAGACTGCACAGTTTGTTCCGAAGACTTCTGGTCAAACACAGAGAGAACAGCATGCATCCCCAAGAGAGTGGAGTACTTGGACTATGATACATTGGGCATAGCCCTGACAGTGATCGCTGTGGTGGGTGCCTGCCTCACCGTAGCTGTCCTGATAGTCTTCCTCTATCACAGGAACACAGCCATCGTCCGTGTAAACAACTCTGAGCTTAGTTTCTTCATCCTGCTCTCCCTGACCCTGTGCTTCCTCTGTGCACTGGTGTTCATTGGGAAACCAACCGCCTGGTCCTGCATGCTGCGTCACACAGCATTCAGCATCACATTCTCCCTGTGCATCTCCTGCATTCTAGGTAAGACGCTAGTAGTCTTGGCTGTGTTCACTGCCACCAGGCCTGGAAATAACATTATGAAATGGTTGGGGCCCAAACAGCAGAGAGCCATTATATTCACGTGCACCCTGGTTCAGGTGGTCATCTGTGCTGCCTGGCTCATTGACGACCCTCCCATTCCTTACAGAAATATGCAGTATGAAGTTTCTAAAATTATTTTAGAATGCAGTGTGGGCTCCAGCCTAGCCTTTTGGTGTGTTCTAGGCTATATTGGCCTGTTAGCATTTCTGTGCTTTGTTTTGGCCTTTCTGGCTCGGAAACTGCCTGGCAACTTCAATGAGGCCAAGTTCATAACTTTTAGCATGTTGATCTTCTGTGCTGTGTGGGTAGCATTCATACCTGCGTATATCAGTTCTCCCGGGAATTATGCAGATGCAGTGGAGACATTTGCTATTCTGGCTTCCAGCTTTGGCCTGCTGGTCTGCCTGTTTTCTCCAAAGTGTTACATTATTCTATTGAAACCAGAACAGAATACTAAGCAGCATCTCATGGGGAAACAAAAGAAATAATACAGAGTAAAACTACATATTTAAAAGGGTTAAATATCAAACCTCAAAGTTGAAAAGTTGGTTTTTAATTAGTATCTTCTGGTTTTGTTATGGTACTATAATTACATACCATCAAACAATTGCATGTGCAAAGAAGCAGAGTGTAGCCGGAGATTTTTACTCTACTGTAGTTTAGATACTTGAAGGAAAAGTGGTGCCAGAGCAGCAAGTGCTGAGAAATACCAGAGGGGACTGCAATAAATTGAACTCATAACGCAAAGACACATTGAACATAGAAATAACTTATTGATGCAGGAAAGTTCACATTATTGCATAATGAGGACCAGAATGGAATATCATTTTTAAAAAGGTCTTTTAAAAAAAAGTACCTCCTGGTGGTGCTATAATAGGGCAATGTTAAAAGGGTGGCAGTAATTGTTGAAATGTGCATACAAAGTTTCACAGCAATTGGGTGCTGTGTTCATGATTCGTGACATTTTGGCCACACCTGCAAACTTTAGATCATGTGTCATATTTGGATAAAATCTGAAGGACTAATAAAAAAATGTGTTTCACATAAAATGGTAAATGGTGCATTTATATAGCACCTTTATCCATGGCGCTTGACATAGATTGTGCATTACATTAACACACACATTCATAGACCAATGGCGGAAGAAACCATGCAAGGCACCAACCAGCACATCAGGAGCAATTAGGGGTTCAGTGTCTTGCTCAAGGACACTTTGACACTAGCTCTGGGGGAGCCCGGGTTCGAACTGGCGACCTTGCGGTTGCCATCCGGAAACTCTACCCCTGACTGAGCCACCGCCGCCCACATAAGTCAGCTGTCAGCCTCCTGGTGGCATGGCAGATTGTAAAAACGCATGGCAAACGTTTTTTACTACAGATCGTTGCAGTTATAGGTAAAACATGAATCGGCATGCTATAGCGCCACCATGAGGCTGATTTGAACATTTTTAAATGGGATTTCTCCCTGGGCCTAGTGGGAATATGGAAACATTTCACGGACATTGCACGCTGTGTTCATGATTTGAGGCAGGTTGTTCAAAAAACAGACTTTGGAGGGCAATCTTATAGCCAATCGGAATGAAATATGGAAAAGCGGACAGATCCATGTTGATCACATGATGACTGAGTAGAGCATGGGTCCGAAAATGATGATCCTGAACTCGAAATGTTTCTGTGAAATTTGATCCAATTCACCATTTTGTCAGCCGTCTGATTGGTCCCTAACTGACTAACCAGCAGGCTCTTTCTGCCTTGTTCCGCCCTGGTTCCACCTTTATGTTGAATTTGTTAAAACATCATTTTTGGAAAAAACGAAAAACAAACATGATGGGCTCCATTTTTGTCACCGCTAAACCCCTTATCCCTAAACTTCTTTGCGAAGTTAGTAAAAACATAATTTTGAATAGTTCAACTAGCCAATCTACATTGACACGTTGTGAGCTTGTAGACTGGCCATTTTAACTATTCAAAAATATTTTGAAAAATAGTAAAAAAAAAAAAGGCAAAGTAGTTTAGGGATAAGGGCTTTAGCGGTGACGAAAATGGAGCCCGCAATATCTTATCCAAATATGGTAATTTCCTTTGTACCAGCAACCAATCATGAACATAGATTTCACCCAGCAAAACATTCTTTGCATTTCCTGAATTGATGCAATGGTGTATATTGTATCTTGTTAATCATATATTCATTCATCTTCAAATAAAACTATGATGTCAAAGGAATTGCTATGTGATTATTGATGCATTTTGAGCTTATAGATCGGCTATTATCAGCAAAGATTTGGTGTTGAAGGAGAAAAAGAGGGCTAATCAATCAATCAATCAAGAATAAGTGGTTAAACCTGCCTGCCTAATTGCCTGTCTATGAGTAGCTGTCTGCCTTCCTGCCTGTCCAATTGTCCATGAGTAGCTGTCTGTCTGTCTATGAGTAGCTGTCTGCCTGCCTGTCCAATTGTCCATGAGTAGCTGTCTGTCTGTCTATGAGTAGCTGTCTGCCTTCCTGCCTGTCCAATTGTCCATGAGTAGCTGTCTGTCTGTCTATGAGTAGCTGTCTGCCTTCCTGCCTGTCCAATTGTCCATGAGTAGCTGTCTGTCTGTCTATGAGTAGCTGTCTGCCTTCCTGCCTGTCCAATTGTCCATGAGTAGCTGTCTGCCTGCCTGTCCAATTCTCCATGAGTAGCTGTCTGTCTGCCTGTCTATGAGTAGCTGTCTGACTGCCTGCCTGTCCAATTCTCCATGAGTAGCTGTCTGTCTGTCTGCCTGTCTATGAGTAGCTGTCTGCCTGCCTGCCAGCCAGCAAGTTGGTTAACAGAAAATAAATTGTTATGGCTGAGTAAAATAAAATACAATAAACACAATTTGCCTGAAAATAGATTACCCAGCTATGACCTTTTTCATGAAAAAAAATGAGTAGTGATATGGCTGACTGAGTAAAATAAAACAATCTACCTGAAAATAGAGAGCTATAAGTGAAGAGCAATTTCCGCAATTACCATTTCCGCAATTTCCATTTCCGCAATTTCCATTTCCTCAATTTCCATTTCCTCAATTTCCATTTCCACCATTTCCGCAATTTCCGCAATTACCATTTCCACCATTTCCGCAATTTCCATTTCCGCATTTCCGCAATTTCCATTTCCGCAATTTCCGCAATTACAATTTCCGCAATTTCCACAATTTCCATTTCCATTTCCAACTATTAATGGCAGCTGGGTTTCATCATTCAAATAAAATAGAATTCTGTCCATTTAGCTATAAAATTATGTCAGGGAATAGGGATACACAGTATATGTCTTTCATTTGCATTGCATCTCCCCCCCCCCCCCAAGCTTTTATTTTCGTTCGAGTAATAGTACAACTCTAATAGTATTACTTATAATAATGTAATTAAAGATAACTTCATTCAGATTTATTTATTTTTATTTCATTTTCCAGATTCTTTTTTCTTCTTTTTTTTAGATTTTCATTGGTGGGCCAGTCATAATGGTCCCGCGGGCCTGATGTGGCCCGCGGGCCTGAGGTTGAGTATCACTGTCGTACGGCATACTATAGCAGGTTAAAAAAGCAGGTTAGAAAACAGGGGCCTCCCTATAGTTCAATTAATCAGTTTTGTATTCATGGCGACTATACAGTTCAACTGGAGCTGCTGGTACAAAGGAAGGCCTTATTCATTTGTTTACTATAATATCTTCCTGCCAGTCTCAGAATGTGAATTAAATTTGCAACCAGTGTTTACAAGCTTTGCTGCTGCTGTGTGATTCCATAATCCTCTGACTGCCAGTCTAGCAAAGTTTGCATCTGCAGCGTTGTATGCACAAGAACATCAAAGACAAAACATTGTAGCATATTCCCTTATTCCATTTGGTTAGCTGTAATAGCTGTAAAGTTTATTTTGATGTTCTTTGATATCAAGTTAATTATTTAATAAAATGCACAATACAAAAACACATGACAGTTCATTACATTTTATTTCCATATTTAAGCCCATCGCACAATGTCATTAAAGAAAAATGAAACATGAAAGGATATACATTTGCAGGTTTAGTCATGACTTTCACAAACTCTCCAAACTGGACAAAATATGTTTCTTGGTGTTTCTCTCAGGCCTCAGGAGGAGGATGAAGCACTTTGGAGTGAATATGCAGATCAGCTGACCATAACTAGAGGCCAGGATGGCAAACATCTCTACAGAAACAGAATACTTCCCTGGACAACTAACATAGGCAGGGACAATGTTGGCCATCCACACAGCACAGAAGATCAGCATGCTGAAAGTAGAAGGCCAGCAGTAGACATATGAAGGCCAGCGGGCAAGCAGGCCTATGCAACCCAGGACTAGAGCAAAGCCCACCACAGATTTTATGGCACACTCTAGGTTCATCTTTGACCCCTTCACACCTAGGCCATGTGCAGGGGGACTTATGGATACCCATGGAATGTAGATAACCTGGATGAATATACAGTATGAAAATATTTCTCAATTAAAATAGATTTGAAAAGAAATGGACGAAAAATGGCGTAAGTTAAATGTAGTTGAATTTCAGGATTATTTTTTCCATCAGTATACTCACCTGTATCGAGGTGAAGAGGAAGACACTCTCACTCTGCTGGTCAAACCACTTCATTACGTCTCCAGCACCTGGTCGAGTTGAGCTGAATGCGACCACAACCACTATGGTCTTAACAATGAGACAGGAGACACAAAGGACAAAGCTGGTCCCGAATGCTGCCTGCTGGAACTGACAAGACCACACTGAAGGAAGACCAATGAACACCAGCGGACAGACAAAGCAGAGCTTGAGTGGCAACAGAAACAGGAAGCTCAGTTCTGAGTCGTTGGCTCGCACCTTGAAGTAATCAGTGCAGAAACAGTCAGAAAAGCGGTGGTGATTTAGATGCGTTGTTGGGTAGTGACGACGATATTCATTCAGTCTCACCAAAGGAGTGTGACGGATGTACAGTAAGACCACAAACACTGTCACTACGGCACCAGCTACAGCCACTGCTGTCAGAGTAATCCCCAAGTTTTCCTTAAAGGAGAGGATGCAGGGAGGTCGCTCAGGATCAGACCAGAACTCAAATGGACAGCGCTCACAATAGAGAGAACCTGGTAGAATGAACAGTGGTGGACAGACTTTATTGTAACTTACAAAAATATATTTGGAATTAACCACTATTTAAAATATAGTGAAAACAGTCAATCTACAAGCTCACAGTGTTTTGTGAGTGTTGTGAGCTTGTCGATTGGCTATTCTCACATATTTTAGATCTTTTTTTTAAATGAATCCATTTTAAATACAGCAATGCATTGATATTAAAAAAAACTTTTGAACACTTGAGTATTCAAGTAGTTGGTTAGTTAAAGATGAACACAGGTATGAGAATAAAGTTTAAATAGAATGCACTCAGAGAGACCCATGAGTGACAATTTCTGTGGAAAGTCAACTTAAAATAATTGAATAACTACATGCCAGAAAGGGCAGAGATTTGGGCACGCACAGTATTAAAGATATGCATACTGAAGACATTGAATATTTAAAATATGGTCATGTTGTGGTAATGTACCACAGAATATATTCAATGTCATAAGCATCATGAATTGCACCAGACACCTTACCAGTCACATTGCTAATCTCCCCCTTAGTATATGGGATGCAGTCAAAGCAGAAGACATGTTCCCGCTTCCTTCTGGCCACACCAGTTCCTGGGGGGCAGCTCTCACTGCACACTGAAGTAGGCACCTTAAAATGAGTTAGTAGACATAATCTACAATATTATATTTGACTACCTGATTGGTGACAGTGCTCCGCTATTCAGCGGAGCACTGTCAAGTTGACTTGTTTAGTTGAAGATTGGACCCACTGACTGGACCAATCAAGACAAGCTTTTTTAGGTGGTTGGTGTGCCAGTTGAAAAGGTCATACATCATGTTTGAATGAAATACACTGTGTGTGTGTGTGTGTGTGTGTGTGTGTGTGTGTGTGTGTGTGTGTGTGTGTGTGTGTGTGTGTGTGTGTGTGTGTGTGTGTGTGAAACTCACAACAGGTACAGAGAGAGGTGACAGGGTCAGTGATAGTATTACACTTGTTGAGGAGGACACATGAGAAATGACCAATGGAGCTGAGTTGCCACCTAACAACAGTATCAAAAAACAAAGAGGAGTGCAGGGTAAATTAATGTGTCACACAATATAACTTATTGCTTCAATTAACATCAAATTATATACAGTTTTCCCATTCAAAATCTAAATTGCATTCTCTATTTCACTGGATTTTGTTAGGAAGGAACACAGCAGAATTACACGAAAGCTATAGTATAGGCCTACCTCTCAGTTGTTCAGACAGAGCAGAATGAGGCACAAGGGCTGTTGAGTTATATTTGTCTCTGTCGCCTCCAACCAGCGACAGTACTCCATGCAGAGCGGACCATGAGCCCCCAAAGCCATCCACAATGTGATAGCTCAGCCTCACATCCAGTAACAGCATGGTGTTACAGTTGATTTCATCCACCGTAAACACCATAGCATACATATACCTTAATGATGCAAGCTTCAAACTAACAGGAGAGAATGAGAATGGTCAAATCTGTAGTAAAGGAACCATGCATTTTGATTTTAACAGAGTATAGCATAGAAAATAAATGCTCTGAAAAATGAGTGTCATAATTCTGTCCACACTGTATACTGCGAGTCAGTATATCTCGACAATAAATTGGATATTATGCTCTTTAAAAAATAAAAATAAAAAAATACGGTAAGCATTATACACACATATATGTGTGTACATGTAGAAAAGAAACACCAGATGCCATGTGATCATTAATTTTGTAAACACAAAATAAGCAAATGCACAGAAGATTCCAAATTGCAGACAGTGTGTTATGTAGCCTATTAAAAATACAGCAATCTCTGTAAACATGAGAAGCAGTACCCAGTGCAGGGATTATAGAGGGGAGGTTTGGTCAAAGTCTCTATGGCTGGATGCATGTCACGAAGATTAAAGAGTCCACCGATAACTAAATCCCCATCCTGTGTGAGACTCTGCAGGCCACCACAGCAGAAGGGACGTGGTTCAGACATGGCTGTCTGAACCACCTCCGACTTCACTCCGATCCCCACATCTCTGCTCACCGGCCATACCAGGAGCAGGGACAGCACTGAGTAAGGTCCCCCAGTGAACCAGGAGGACATAACTGTAGTTGTTCTGGATAGCTGGTTCAGAGGCAGACTATAAGTGGCATGTTCAAATGGGAAATAAAAATGAATCACATATTAATATTACAGAAGCTCAAAAATAGCATTCAGCTACTTTTTAATAATTCCTTCCTAGGCTACATTCCATCCCATTCCCATTACAATACTGTAATACATACATACTGCATGTACTGTATTAACACATATTTATTTAAAAGAAAAGATAACGTTACCTTATTACCACAATCACACTTACATGAGTATGTCAGCTGTAATTTCTTTCTTTTCTTTTTCTTCCACTAATGTTCAAAAGTCATCTAAACTTCCTACTAAAGCCTCCCTTTGTTCTGCAATGCAAGAGTTGGCGTGGATATTTATCCTATAGCTTTAAAGCCAGTGGCCGATTCAGTAGGTAAACAGGATGATACATCCACACAGAATCCCAAATCACTCCTCTCAAGAGAAAACTACCTCAAGAGCATGCCGTAAGTGGCAAAGGATGCATGTGAGTCGACAACACATGTACATAAGTCACTTCTGTACCATTTTTTCAGTATCATTTCACAATCAATTACACCCAATTTTACAAACACAACAAGGTGGCACAGGGGGAAAAGGTGTGTGTGTGTGTGTGTGTGTGTGTGTGTGTGTGTGTGTGTGTGTGTGTGTGTGTGTGTGTGCGTGCGTGCGTGCGTCTCACACTGCATGAACATTCTGCCCACAAAGGTTATATGAATAAAGTTTTGTCCCCCACACCCACATAAAACCTGTTCCAAACTGCTTGAAATGCTTGCAATTTGTGTGGGATTCCTGTGGGAATGCACCAGTCTGTTTTGTACAGTCAATATCACGTCACCATACCTACCTAGACTTAATAAAAATGCTTTGACTGATATCCTGGAAAGCAAAGCATCACTATACCAGTAGAATCAATGTGTCATCATGGTGCTTGCATACTGAAAGGTTCAACAAACACAACAATTCATGGAAGCAATGTGAAGATTTGTTGTTTGTCATAGTGTGTGTGCGTGTGTGCGTGCATGCATGCGTGTACTAGACCAGTTGATGTTGAGGGTCGAGTCAATGGTAAGGTTGAGAGAGCATCAGATATAGTGGGCGAGGATGTGTCCAGACAGAAGGCAGAGCGTGTGACAGCTGGGATGCCCCCAACTGTGACCAATCTGTTCAATGAACAAATGAATGCTTAAATGTTGGCGTAACTACTGTGAGAGAAAGGTGAAAGATATACTGTATTTGCTTGGAGATACATGCAGAGAGAGAGAGAGAGAGAGAGAGAGAGAGATAGGCCTATCTGAGACTAGTGTAGAGTTAAATTAACCCTTCTGCCAGCATGCATGGATAGGATACCGTATTATTTCTGTTCATCCCAAGGGCTATAAATATAATATAATATAATATAATATAATAATCGCTAGGAAAATAATCAAAAGAGCTTCGCTCAGAACGACGAGGCACCAGGAAATAATTCCCCATTCATTTTTTCCATAGGCGTTTCAAAAGGTATTTATTTAAATATATTTAAGCCTCGGACAAAGCCAACAGCCGAGTTTACAAATCATGACAATGGGAAACATGAATGGGGAATTATTTCCCGGTGACCTTGTCACAGACCCCACGGGGTCGGTACACAGTGACAGGCCAATGCCTGTGGGACTGATGAATGTACTGTAAGCACCCCGGGGCCCCTACACAGGCCAATGCATGTGGGACTGACCAACGTAAGCACCCTGGGGTCCGTACACAGGCCAATGCATGTGGGACTGACCAACGTAAGCACCCTGGGGCCCGTACACAGGCCAATGCATGTGGGACTGACCAACGTAAGCACCCTGGGGTCCGTACACAGGCCAATGCATGTGGGACTGACCAACGTAAGCACCCTGGGGTCCGTACACAGGCCAATGCATGTGGGACTGACCAACGTAAGCACCCTGGGGTCCGTACACAGGCCAATGCATGTGGGACTGACCAACGTAAGCACCCCGGGGCCCGTACATAAAGTGTTTACGAGTAATGTAAATAAATGTGTTTTGAAAAAAATAGCCTCATGGTGGCGCTATAACAGGCCGTTGTGGAAAAAATTGGGGCAGAGGTTCGTTGTTGGCATCTATAGTGTGTGTGAGTGTATGCACAGTTTGGCATCAAACGGGCCAACGGTGCAGGAGATTAAAATACAGCACGATATAGTTTCACATGCGGCTATAGGGACGGATGAACGGATGGAGTGCTAAACATATTCTCCCCATGCCTTCGGCTGGTGGAGACAAAAAACACACTGTTGGGCTCTAATAAGAATGTATCACACCCACAAAGTGCTGGCAAAGGAATTTACAAAATATTGGCCTCAGCTAACCATAATACTAACCTACTAACCATGATACTGACATTATACTGATGATGTCAAAGTATCATGGTAACAGAGTGCTGTGCTGTCATGAAATGTCTCTGTATTCTACTGCCATCTAGTGGGCAATATATCTTGGATATAGACCTATATGGCTGTGTGGACTAGTGTACTCTCCTGTATTTGGACCAGGACAGCTTGCTAGGCAGAAGGAAGACCAAAAACCAAGGCTGTCAATGATTTTAAAAGTAAATAGTCAACATATAAATGTGTCGACTATGCATACAATCATGCAGAGACCTGTCTTTTCTGGTGAGGTTAACAGAACATTCTGATTCTGATTTCTCAATGGATAGGAAAGCTATATTGAAAGTTATAAACTGGCAGAATTAAAGGGATATAGCACCCCTGAAACTCATGTTCGGTTTCCCACCCAGTTCGAGGTTTGAGTCCGGATGGTATAATTACATGCTGCCTGAATCAATATTATTTTACATGTTTTTGGGAATCATTCAATTTGACTAATAATCTACTGTTTTAGTTCTGTTTGAGCTTTGGTTGACCATAAAATGATTTTTTTTTTAATAAATGAGACGGACACGTATATAGAGCATTTATAAATCTTATTATTCAACCATTTTCACATTACAACATCAACACTGTTCTGCTAGTGACAGTTTCTAATAATCTCAATATATTGTATAGTTACTTTGCAATACATTGTCAAGAGGCACTTCCAGTAAGTCTGGCAAAAGAGGAGCTACAGTATTGTGTCTAAGTTACAAAACAATAAAAATAAATATTTTTTTTTCTAAAAGTTTTTTTTTTGTAATATACTTTTTTGAATCTGTACAGCATATGTATATATATTTATATTTTAAATACAAAATCAAAGAATAAAACAATAACCAGGAATAAAATGTAGTATTTCACATAAATACTGGTGAATCACACAACCTCCCCATCTTATTTGTATTGCTACATGTGTTAAGTGCAAGATACTAGAGAGAATAAAATAATTACGTTTGTGTGAGGAAGTGAAGTGCTCACTATAACAGATAAAACACATCATTTGCTTTGCTTAAAGGTGGTGTAAAAAGTTTGTTTTGGTTCCCTTTGTGAAAAACAACAAAGCTGTTGATTATAGCATTCAAACAATGTACACTCACATGCTAAAAATGTAATGACATTGGAGTGTAGTGTCATTTAAATGGATGTCAAAACAAAAAATACAAAAAACTGTTTTTGGTTCAAACTCAAAAGGAACAGCAAAGGGGTGTGCCCCCCCCCCCCCAACCCTGTAAGTGATTCCACTTTAGTGCTGTCACTGTGACATGGCAGTAAATTAAACACATATTTGGATAGTTACATAAATACAGTAGGAGCTTAAGGTATGTAACCTTAATGCCATGTCAAGATTATTCTTTATTTGTGAAAATCATATCACAAAATCATAAAGATAATAAAATAAACACTTCCACACAGGTGCTGGATACCAATGACAAAATATTATTATGCACACTTTCTTGTCATTTGTACAGACTACAAATCGTCGCTGCCACGTGGAAACCTTGCACGTCCAAAACCTTTCCATTTTGATTATTTAAAAAAACATTTTAAAATAGTAAAAATAGCCGATAAACAAGCTCTTATCGTGGCTCACAGTGCAGCGCATCGTGGCACGTTGCTTCTAGATCTGCTATTTTCACTACTTTTATGCTCTTTTATGAAGTAGGAAAAAACATAAAAAATTGAAATATGGTTGAAATATGGAAATACAAGGTTTCTGCCCGACAGCAATGAAATGCTCCTAAAGATACGGTTTGCAGTCCCCTTTACTTTCTGGAAGTCACAGACACTAGCATCCCCTGCCTTTATATGCCAGCGGAAAATTACTATGTTTGAAGTCTCAATCTGCATAGAAAAATGCCATAACGCCATAGGAAATTGGGATATGCAAGTTGCTGAATATACAGTATCATGCCATTGGTTTGTAGATACCAGTTAGCGAGCACAATCAGAAGAAGACAAAGTGGCTCAAATTTAAATACAACATGTGGACTAAAAGTATTTTATTTTATTTCTGAATACTACTAAGTAACGAGTCTATACTGTATGTCATCAACGCAGCAAGAACAGTACCTCTGGTATCAGCTCATAGGGCACTTTAAAAGTCCACTATATGACTTACTCATATAAACAGCCCAAGGGGTCCAGAGACTCCAGACGGATACTGTACAGTGTACACATGATGTTCCATCTAACCATACATGTTCAAATCTGACAGAACACATGTAAATTGGGGAACATAGTGACCTTGACTTGTACCACACCAAGTCTCTTAGATCCAATGGTGAGGCAGGGCTGAATGGGATTGGTGGAAGATTTGGGGCACATTGCAAGACTTGAAAATATACTACTTAGCTGCTTATGGGTTGATTTCTTTGATGATTTAGGAATTGTGATAGATGAGTATTTGAACAAAATTAAAAGGACATTCAGAGGAGTCAAAAACAAAGTGCATGCAGGCTCCTGGACATGGAAATTAAGTATAGATGTGATCACTTGATTACTAGAAATCCTTGATGGACATGAAATTATGTTCATTCACACAGGTGCATTACTGCAGTACATCTTATTTAGAGGAAGTGGTTGTTCAGACATACAGTAAATGACAGACCTAAAACGTTGAATTGCGTGAAATTAACTGGGCCCTTCATATTGCCTATGATGATACATTTCTTGACTTGCATTGAGAGTATAGAGTAAGTGAGTGAGAATCTCATAAGAATTTGCGCTAATGATTGGAGCACCAAAGTGGTAACATCCTTTCCGTACTGATACAACTGGTGCAAAATGACTAGAACGTGAGCTTGATTTGTATCTTATTACACAATTTTGCTGCCGAGGACAGACTTCAGGGGAAAGGTCTGATATTTCTGATTATTTTTAGACTGCTGCTCTCAATAGGCTGCTGCTCTTCATCTGGGAACGTTTCTACAGTATGGTACCTGAACCCCCAGGGGCCATCGATCGCCAGCCATATATAGTATTTTAAACTTCACTATAATTTGATTCACTTTAAATTATGACAATACAAATAGTAATCTGAATTCTCAGAAATTCTCGCAAGCTCTCGCATACAAACGGGAGGCCTTTTTGGAACTCTCTAAGAACTGGTCATCATTACTTGAATTGTTGGGGATAAAGTTGATACAAAGATTTGCTGGCAACAGCTGGTAGTTTTTTGACTCCTTCTCTAAACACTATTAAATCTTAATTAATCCTCAATGCTGCTGAACCATGCAGCATTCCTATATAAGTGGATCTTCCGTACAAAAGCTCTAATGCGCCCAACAGGGAGAGGTTTTGCCAAAGATAACTACAAAAAATAATACCGGTATTACAATATGACTTCCTCTGGGCTTCATGCCTCGTCCTGGCACTTTTCAGATTTTTTACTGTTTTTACAATTTGTGTTAAATAGATTTATCAAATCTGTGTCCTTATTATGGGGCAAACATTGTGACACATTGTGAGTTGTAGATCAGCAATTGTTTGGCAAAGATCTTTGGTCTAGACTCGAAATAATTTGTATAGGACTTGAGACCACTCAATTCAAAATGACATTGATAGTTAATGCAGGAGGTGTGCCCCAGGTTAAGTTTCACTTTGGTGCTCCATTACCCTATAGCCTGAAACTTTAGTTTTCACTTTGTTATAAATCATAACATAGAATTTTCTTTAACCCAAACCGGGAAAGCATCTATTCTGTGTCATTCTAGACTTGAGCTAAAAAGCATTATTTTATACTTCTATTCTATAGCCTATAGGTCTATTACATTTTTGTTGACAATTTGTACAAATCTTTATATTCTTTTAAAGCAATTTATTATTATTATCTTTTTAATCCAAAGCTTTGCTTCTGTGGCTCTCTGTGAGATTGGCCAAATACATATCATGTTGGGGGTCCTTAATATGAAAGAGTTTGAGCACCACTGATATTTGCAACATACGTATTTTCATTAAACTGTTTTTAGAAGATATTTGTAGAATCAGCCTCAGTTCAGTGTGATTACCAAGGTGCAGGGCCAGGAGTCAGGCAGCCAGATTAGCCGCATGAATTACAAAAATGTTGGCTCAAATCAGTTATATTGCCAAAGGCAGATTTAGAAATAATTTAACAAGCTGCTGCAAAAAAAGAAAAGAAAAAGAAAAAAAGGCTTCTGGCCTTGTGGCTATTGTGGCTCGAAGTAAGGTTTACTTAAAGGCAATTAAGGATCACAGTGTTTTAAGGGTCATATACTGTACTGTAATTACAGGGTCCAGTGAGCCTGCTTTCCATTTGTGTTGCCAGGCAACAAATCTTTAGTCTTTTGATGTCTCAGTACTCTGTCTGATTCAAATTAAGGTTGAGTCCATTTCCATTCTCAACTGATACTATAGGCTATGCATGAGAATCCATTACATTTCATATTTTGAAAGAACAAAAAGTAACTTATGCAAATATCTAAATAAAATATACAGTAATACATCTGAAGATATTTCTTCACTCATCTTTCTGAGTCAACTTCAATCAACTGATTCATAAAAAAAATCATAGAACAAAATCCTCTGCTTCTGTTACAGTATAGACAATAAGCCATCATAGAAATTCTGTTGCACAGCAATAGCTTATTATCCCTCATTCACCAATGGAAATTTTCCTAACACACTTTATATTTAGGAAGGATATTAACAGCATTCTCATTGACAAACTAGGTCACAGTAGGTCATATCTTCCATTAATACACAACACTGTCTGTCCTTCAAAATGTCCTACACTGCAATGGTGTGATCTGAGTAGGCCTTTATAAGCCACAATCATCAGCCATCTCTTGTTTAGACTATAAATGTTGCTACATTTTGCTTTCTAAAGTGTTGCAAGCTACTTTATGGATCAGCCAATCCATAGATACTGTACCTCTTCAACTGCTGATAAAAGGAGGTTACTTGACAACTGAGAAGGCCTTTCTATACAGTTCAAGCCAACCATCTCTTCATCCTATTGTTGAGATTAGTCTGTGCCAGGGGAAATATCATTCTTTATCATTCTGGTGATATTCAGGAAGAATCAGAGAAATGATCTTATCGCAATTGTAGCACCTTCAATCAAGATATTAAACAGACAACAGACAGGTGTAGAACAGTCACTGTTGCTGAAGCGTACGACATAAGAAGGCTCCATAGAATTATCAGCACCAGTATTATCTACATTGTGACGACTGTAAATTACTTTGTTTAGGTTACCCCTACTGTATCTCACTATTTGGTTGCATGCCCAAATGTAACCCCTCTTCGGCTCTCCAACTAGAAATAATATCCTGGAGAGCCTAACAGCAAATTCTGCAAGACACAACAAGGAGGTATACTTGCTTCCCAAATGTCAGTGCATCTATTCCAAGTGTAATACCAGAGTAAAATATACTGTAGCCTACTAACTAGTGAATATGAATGGCAAATGAGTTAAAATTGTGAGATAGAAATGAGCCGTTCCAAATTTCTTGAATCAAGAAAGTGTCACAGCTCTTCCAATATCAAACCTAAAAAGCTTAGAACACACTGTAAACAGTAAATTCTGATAGGATTTGCAGTTTGCACTCACCGGGCCTCATTCACAATGCTGTTAAACGTATTATACTTATTATTATATAATTGTTTAATGTAGTGTAAACGTAAAAGGCTTGCACTGAAGGTCTGTGTGCATCAAGAAGAGGAAAGCACTCTAGTACAATGGTGCTCAATGGTGTCATTACTCGCTAGTACTAAATAAAAAAGATCAAAAAATCTTGACAGCTTGTAGATCTGGTGTATTTCTCCCTCGTGTGATAAGCTGATCTTTTGTGTGAGTGAATACAATTACTCTCATGAGTAATGAGAAGAAAGTTTAACATCTCACAGGACCAAATTATATGAAGCATGGTAGGAGATCATATAAGCCTTTAAATATTCTACTGAACAATTAATTGCTCACCATTGCTGAGCTAAAAGCTAAGAAAAAGCTAAGAAAATGTATTATTATGCTGATATCAAGGACACAGAGGGATCAGAGCTTTATTGATCACTGTGGGGATCTCCTTTGGATTAAAGTATCCATTCTGCTGTCCTACATCAGGATTGGGAATGAACACTGATTTCATCCAGGCTGCAACTTCAACAGATGGTAAGTCTTGTAGGCATTGTTTTGTGGCGTTCATGTGACAACCAGCTTCATTTACCACCATTAACCACTAACACGATGTTGGAGGTGCGTCTGTGGTCACCTGTGACATTAAGGCTAATGTACTCAATTTGCCAAATTGTGGCCACACTAGCAGAAACTGCAGGGACATAATAGTTATTTTCACAGATATCTTTTTTCTTTTCTTTGTGGAACATAGGCTAGGGCATTCTAAGGGCCATCGTGCATTTTTTCTGGCATGTACAAATATCTTAGAGCAGATGAATGATTTACAGTAGTGTGTACCTAACGGACAAATTCAGCAAAGAAGAATGATGAATCAGCCTATGCTCGTTTTATCATCGTAATGAGGCCCATTTGGGAGTTACATATTCACTGACATGGAAGGTGATCGCTTGCCTTTCAATCAAACTGATTCATGTTCAAAGAGTTCAGGGAGAATTAGCTGAAATCGAGATCTGAGGGCACTTTTATCTCTCGTATTAGAATAAGGAAGAGAGACTGCTCTCAATGCATTTTGTGTACATCAGTGTTCTTGTGTGTTCCGCTTAGTTGTCAACATAATGTA
>NC_137870.1:21968185-22193185 GCF_963924005.1 Protomyctophum bolini | reverse complement strand
ACGGGAGTTCTCAGAACTTGTTGATGCATCTTCCTCCGCCGTATCTTCGTCTTCCTCCTCTGTCACTCCTGCTCCCTCCTCCTCTTCATCTTCCTCCTCCTCCTCTTTGGTTTCTCCCTCAGGGAGGTCAACCCAGTGTCCGGGCAGGAGTGCAGCAGAATCGTAGGAGGAGCAGAGGGGTCCCACGAGGTGAGTTATGAAAGACTCTTGGAGCTTAGCCAACTGTGGTGCTGAGCGGTCCATGAATGGGCTGATGGTAAGGCCCAAGCTCGCCTCTTCATCTCCCTGGAACAGTAAGAAACACAATTTACAATGTAGGCATTTAGCAAACACTCTTATCCAGAGAGACTTACAATAAGCAAGGTAAGGACATCAATGCAGAGAGACAGTGTAGAGACTGTAGAGCCTCCCTAAACTACGATCACAGGTAAACCAGGAACCTAGCATCAGTCTAAACAATATACTATCACAATAATAAAATAATAAATCATACAGTACAATAAGTATGATTAAGCCAGTAAAATGTACAAGTGCATAAAATAATGTATATGCATGAATATATATATAATATTTTTGAGGGGCACTAGCTCCTCCTATAAACAGCTATAGTGTAGATTCTGTCTTAACACAAACAATGCCATTGACAATGTATGGAGAATTTACGTCATGTGTCTGAGCAAACCGCTGTCGGTATGTCGGTGGAAACCCTTGGCCAATAAGAGACCACCATTCTTGGTGACGTAACTAAGGTATGTTTCAAGGTTGGTATAATAGGGTAAATAATTTATTAGAGCGCCCCTCACTTCACATGGGTGTGATTATATATTAAATACATTTTGTATATATGTTTTTGAGGGGCCCTCCTATATGCAGCTTTTAGTGTGTTTGCACAAACTTTGTCCTACACAAACATTGCATTCCCATTGTCATAGTGTAAACACAAGCTAACGTTTCGGTCGTCAGACCTGCAGGCATGCCTGATGAAGGTCTGACGACCGAAACGTTGCTCAATAAATCTAAACTCAAGTGAAGACAGTGTGCGGGATTCTTCTTTCTCTACTTCTCAGTTAAAATAGGTGATAAAATAGTAAAATAAAAACTTCTACATTCTGATAGTAAACATTGTTATAGTATTGTTCATTAACGGGGTCTCCCCGTATCTCTAGCTTTATAGTAAACAGAATATAAATGGCATACGTTTTAGTTTTCCAGCAGGAAGATCACATACTGTACCTGTTGGTAGAATTCATTGACGATCCCTTCTGTCCACTTCAGATGCAGCTCCTTACACTTCAGTGGACCGTTGATGTCCGCCAGCTTGATGCACATCTGGCACACCAGCAGCCGATCGTTCTCATTGCTCCAATCGATACCAGACACAGCTTCATCACCTACCTGAAGAGGCATGCAGAGGGAGGTGGCTATAAAGGCTTCTCTATTTGTGGGTTCTCCAAAATGTTGACTTGCATTTGGATAAATGTGGTTTTAAGGATTCTGAGGTGCAACATAACCTTTTATCGGGATGTCTATATATATACCACAAAAGAACTAAGAAGACGTTGCCTTCTTAAACTAATGGCCTAAGTCGTTTTAGTTTTTCAGGAAAAAACAATCCAAAACAAAACAATATGATATTTCTTAATCATTTCATCAAAGACGTTTATAACAATTTATGTCTATTAAATAACACTGTTATGTAACATAATAGGATCAAATTAAATTAAATTAAATAAGATTAAACCTTACTTAGGCCAAAACATTGCCTATTCCTATTTTGACCTAAGTCACACTCTTATTTTGGCTTAAGTCACACTCATTATTTTTTTTATAAAAGGGGCGGGATCAGCACGATCCTTTTCAATTATGACTTTGGTGATTTTACCAGAGGTGGCCAGTGCCGTGATGAGTTGATTTACGCCAAAAAAGAAATTCCTCACTTAGGCCATTAGTTTAAGGTGGTGAAATACATTGAGAGGAATTTTCTTTTCTTTTTTTGTATGTTTTTTTTTGTGGCTTTCACCTTTTTTTATATTTTTTATGGAGGGCTGACAGGAAATGGGGAGAGAGATGGGGGGAAGACATGCAGTAAAGGCCGTCGGGATCGGGAGTTGAACCTGTGGCACACTGCCAGACTGGGTTACCAGCCAAGGTGCCTGGACCACTGAGCCATGGCCCAGGCCAGTGAGAGGAAAATTAACCCTAACCCTAACCTGTAATAACTTTGTCAAGATGCCATAGATGGAAGATGGTTTGATGGTCATTATCTCTTGCCTTACTCTTTGCTGATATGGCCTATGGCATGTACAGCCCTGCCAGTTGGCTATGTTCACCTTTGCATTGAATTCTGCCAGGAAGTCAAAGTGTTTCTTGAGGTCAGTGGCCAGGATGGCCTCGATCACAAGGAAGCGGAAGCGTTTGAACTCCACATGTTCCAAGTTGGACAGGAAGTTGTACTCTGGTCGAGACATGAAGAGGTTCCAGGCTGAAGCGGCGTGGTGATTCTCCAACACCGAACGGTCATTATAGAGAACGGCCTGGAAGGGGTGACAATCGAGAGAAAGCAGAATTTCATTGATTTGAGAGAATTAAAATCATGCCCAAATCCTGGACGTGATCAGTATTCTGTTCCTTTGCTAGATGAAGCTGCAAGCTAAATATGCTGCATCCTTCACTAGATACAGTACACCTCGATAGAAGATCAGTAGGTGTCAATCTCCACAATGAGAAGCTCAGATGATCTACTGTCATTATCTCCAAATTTGTTCTACTGCCACCAGAATGTGGAATGCCCTACCAACTCTCATAAAAAGTTAAGTCCTTACCCTCCTTCAAAACCGCTCTAAAAGAGCACCTACAAGTGGCTCGAATTTATAACTGACCCCTGTAACAATGCAAGTAAAAAGTCTTTCACCAAAAATGATCCTACCCCCCCCGACTGTTTACTGTACAAATCTTTCTTTCTTATTACTACTCAACTGTATGTTTTTTCATAGTATTGTATATTATTATTTGTCTTTAAATGTCTTGATTAATTGAATAGTTACCACATCATTGTTTTACCAGCACCACTGTGAAGCAGTTTGTTTATGTTTAAACAGTGCCTTTGTTGAAAATTCTCTCAACAGCATCCTCAACAGCCATGTTGAGCCGGTCATTTATCATTGCAGCTGAAAAATGCTCAGAGCATAAAGAGAAAATAAATCTGAGAAGCTAAAAACGTTTATAAAACATTGTAAGGACCTTTCACACAATATATATTTGTATTTAATACCTGTGGAGCACTGGTGGCCACCAAGAAGGCATTTGTTCTTCCAGGGTGGTCGTAATCGTGCATGGCTGCTGCAACATATAGGGCCATCAGCTCCAAGGCAGGGATGAGGCCAGAAAGGCAGCCATAACCCTCCTCCAACTCTGAGCTCATCTTGGATGTCAGGAAGCCTGAGGTATCTGGGGTAACAGTATGAGTGTAGGATGAGTGGAAGCCTGAGGTATCTGGGGTAACAATATAGACCTATGTGTTTTATATAAAGCTATTTTAAAGTAAGACGCTAACTAAATTATGTTGACAAAGTTGTGCCACACAAGAAAATTTGATTGAATCGTAAAGAATTAAAACAAAACAAGAATCTCAGTGTTCTCAGAGTGAGCATGTGGAAACTCTGAAACACTGATTACATACAAGGTTCAGAAGTTTTGTTCCTGACTCAACTTGGCTCACAGCTTTTGGAAGAATGAGAGAGAGAGAGACTGATGAAACAGATGAAAAACAAACCTGAAGGTTCATTCCACTGTTTGTCTGCTGTAGGAACTTTTTGAATCTCTTGTTGCAACCCATACATTGGTATATTTTTTATATTATATATTATTGATCACAGGATCAGTGAAAACGTATTCAATGAGGCAGGCAAAGATTTGAGTTTGACATTTGTGCCTACTATAAGTACTGATTTGTTGAGGAAAGTTAACTTAACCCATTCTGGACGGGAACCCCTTTTGGTGTTTTAAGCCTTATGTTATACTTTGCGCTACGAACATGTAGATCTGCTTGAAAAATCATGAAAATGTGGCGCAAATCTTTGAATAATATTCTTTCACAGCGAATGTTTTTAAACACACTCACACACACACACACACACACACACACACACACACACACACACTACTGGGGGTGCCTGGACCAACATATTTTCAGATGTGGGTCCGCGGCCACAGATTTCAGATGTGGGTCCGCGGTAGGGTCACCTGGTAGGGAACTGGTCGGAATAACGTGTTCCTTCCACGCGCTACGTCCGGCCGGGTAAATTCCCCCCTGTCAGGTGAAAAGAAGCAGCTTGGACTCCTCATGCATAGAAGGAAGCATGAGGTCAGTCCGCTGCCCCCCCAGGTTGGCAGAGGAAGTGTAGTGGCCAGGATTACATTAGATAATTGACACTGGGTGAAAAAATGGGTTGCAAAATCGTGGGATACAAATTATTTAAAAAAAAAGAAAAAAAGATGTGGGTCCACGGCCAAATACAGATAATTCCGGGGGTCCTTGACATGGAAAGGTTGAGAACCACTCACATAGAAACATAGGTTTTTCAAAAAACTGTTTCAGAAGCCATTACCGGTATTTTAGAATTGGCCTCAGGTCTAAATGGGTTCAGTATTCTCTCGAAGAGAGTCATATGGGGTCCAGCCACCAGGCGGCGCAGGCAGGACATTACATGTACTCACTAACAATTCCATTGGATCATGACACTGTTGCTCAAGTTAAGGTCCTTCACCCAGCCCCACAGGTATATAACGGGGGTCCCGCCTATTCCTCCACTTTTCTGCTCAGATGCACACAGCTACGTACTTGCTAAGAATTTCCCTCGAACAATCGGGTCTCGAATAATGAAATGTTTGATCATCATGAATCACCAGGATCCTGGATAGCTTGATCCTAGGCTTAAAATAATTGATATAAATATTTTTGGAAATCTCAATGGGAAAAATCTATGGGGTCTGACTCTGGAGCAAGCGTTCAAGGTTCTGATCGTTTGGGGGAAGAAACTTTTGGATACTCTTAAATCTCCTACCAGTTGAAATGAGTTTAAGGAGATGGTAGAAGATAATACCTATACCTATATTTGACATAATTTATGGCAATTATGCCAAAGAAGAAAGGTTGCATGACTTCACCATGATAATAGATTAATGTCTGGATATCACAAACATGGACTTTGACTCTTAACCCATTCTGACCTGAGATCAGATTCATACAAGGTTTCCACTGGACACACACTGGTCTGATTAACCCATTCTGACCTGAGATCAGATTCTAAAAATGTCAGTCGTTCTTCGATTTTTCAAAAATAGCAGACCTACAAGCTCGTAGTGTGCCACTCGGTGGCGCGCTATGTGCTTGTAGATCTGCTATTTTTCAATGGCTAAAGCATGACATGATGGCAACACCAAAATGGGTTCCCGTTCAGAATGGGTTAAGTCACCTTTCTAAGTTAACTGGATGCAAAATGAATGAATCTCATCTGCCAAAGAATAACAAGCACAAAGTCACCTATAATAAGCAGACAAGCTAGGCAACACTGGCGTGCCTGCCTGGCTGGCTACATACTGTGTGTTCATCAGTCCTCACCAACACTGGAGCCATGCTCTGTCAGCAGTGTGGGCAGGCCTGGCACAGGTTGAGTGGTGAGGTACCACACTGCATGCAGCACGTCAGTGGCATGGATCCGATTGTGGTCTGGGGAGAGAAACAGACCCGGCGACACCACATCAACTGAATGAGCTACAAGACCACACCATGTGCATGATGACATGAAAGAAACCATTCAGGAAGTAAGACTATGAAATGTGATTATGCCATGGATTAAAGCAAAAAAATAAAATCTCACGACCGAAAGTTTTGTATGTGCACTTCTTCGGTATCATAGAAGTACCTGAAATGCTGCACAAACAAAAGGCGTGTGTTGTCATACGATGATGTCATACTCACATGGGATGTCCCTGTATCCATTCTCCAGAGCATGGAAGTAGTTCATGAACTCTTGGACAGGAATTTTGAAGGTCTCAAACAGGCCTGTGTCCTCAAATAGCTTATAGGAAACCTTAGAGACAATAAGGACCATCAATCGGATACATTGTTCTTTCATGTAATCAATTGATACAAGCACTGAGCTATGGTATTAATACCATAGGTGCCAAAATGAGGGCCTATGTGCCATATTTTTTCATATGTTACCGTGAAATCGTAACTAGTAAAATCGCGAAAAAAATGAATGTGGGGCGGCCGTTTTTTCCGGCACGGGAGGCCGTGTCTCTTTGTGTCTGTCTGTCTGTCTTAAAACAGTCTTTTCTTGTCTTGATGGTTCTAATAAAATCCAACATGTTTAATATGATCAAATGTCTTTAGTCTTGGCTCATGCTCATATGAAGTTCACTGATGTGAATATAGGGAGCAGACCTGTACAGTAGGCTACATGGATGGAGAGTCCAGCGGAATCTCCATAAGACAGCTTGTTTATCATAAGGTACAGTATATTTAGAAACACCATGATGACATTTTGAAGAGCTACAGTACAGCCTTCGGACTACATTACTTTGAATAAATAATAAATGTTGTGCAGCTTGCAGCCTATCACACAGGCTACATTTGAACCTTTTGAACTCTTTGACTCGTTTGGTCTGTTAGTCATTCCTTGCGATTATATTGATGAGATTATATTGAAGAGAATAAAATCAGACCCGTCTGAACTGAGTGGTGCTGTACTGTACTCGTGCTATAGTACTGTACTGTACTGTACTGTACTGTACTGTACTGTACTGTACTGTACTGTACTGTACAACCTGAACTTGCAAAAATACTTAATGAATTGTCCATTTAGGCCCTACTTTATTTAAAAAAGAAATAGCTTCAAGCCACAGCTTGTAGATCTGCTATTTTCACTAATGATGGGGAAAAACATAAAAAACATTTTAGAAAATATTTTGATATAATAAAGGTATATATATATAGTATATAATGTCAAAAAGGGAATATTTACTGGTGGCGACCCATGCAAATGGATCAGTGACCCAAAGAAAGGTCCCGACCCATTGTGTGGGAAACACTGATCTAGGGTTTACCTGGCTAAGGATGCATCCTCTTTTGCTGTGGAACTTCTCCATCAGGGTGAAGACAGGGAAGTTCCAGTTGGTCAGCTGACTCATCAGAGGTTCTAGCTCAGACATCACCAGAGGCTCTGGAGCCAGGATGGGCTTATCCTAAGGGTCAAATACCAAGGTTCAAAGGTCAATGAACACATGGCATTCATACAAAAATGTGGAAAGAATGCGGTTACATCTACATTAGCCTGAGCTAACGTGTTAAATTTCTGATCTATAGGGGTGGGTCGCGGCTGAGATTTGCGCACGCCCTGATTGGATCTCACCGATCTGTCCGTCAGCCCTGGCCACTCCTCTCCCACCTAGTGAAGCGCTACGTCACATAATTTGGAGCGACACCCACCCGGAAGCGTTGACTCCCACTTCTAGACCAAGGCAGCCAATGCGTTCCTCCAGGCTTTCATTTTTCGCGCAGACGAAATGAAAGCCTGGGTATCGAGGCTACATCTACATGGGTTACGTACTGTAGAGTCAATTTCATCATGTATATTTTGGTTTGGCTGAGGTTTGCAGCTACTCTAATTATAATTATTTAAAGGGTACTATAAGGTATACAGTTGCACAAACTTTAATAATAAATTCTTAACTTCACAATATTTTAACCAATTGGATGACTTTGGCAGAATATTCCGTCTTTTAAAATCCTACTGCTTTTGACGGAATTCTCCATCAATACTCCATCAATGTACTTTATCGATATGAAACTGTCTCGTTTGCTAGGCAACACCTTCGTCACTCACGGCACAAGGAAACGTGCGCCTGCATTCCATAGGGTCCCATTAAAAGTAGAATCTTATATATATCATAGCCGATTATGAGATTTCTATATCTGGTTGATTAGTGTTCTGGCATTTCCCAATACAACATTAGGGGAGCACCTATGATGTCGAGTTTGATTGCTAGGAACTGTTATAATGACAAATCAGTTTCTGCATGGATGATTCAGGAAGACACAGAAGCAGTGGGGAGACTGTGTGGACACAGGAACGCAGCTGCGCAATCCAATTATGGAGTGTGACTGTTTAGCGAGTGGATTTTGAATTTTGTGTGAAACTTTGAATGCACATTCCCCAGAGGCCAAGGAAAAACCTTTTTCTTCTGCCTTTTATAGTGCCACCAGGAGGCCGATATTTGTAAAACACATTCACATCCTTCAGATTATGTCCAGAAATCCTGCAAATCAGTACACAGTATCTCTATAGCCAATAAACATTGGCTTCCAAAGTTTGCAAGATTGGCCCGGTTTGAACAAAATGCCTCAAATCATGAAAGCAGAGTGCAATTTGAGGGAAACTTTGCACGCGCATTCGAAACAAACGGTGGGAATAAATCCCACCCTTTTCACATTGGTCTGTTATAACGCCACCAGCTGTTGGACTTGGACTTTTGCTAAACACATTTTTGGAACAAAATGCTAATCATGACTTTGAATGTGAATTTCAAAGACGTAATTAGAAATGGCACCCTTTGCAGATTGGCCTATTATAGCACCACTAGAAGGCCACAATAACATACCTGGCCTGGTGGAGACCTGTCCTCCAATGAGCACTTTTTCTAGTTATGTCTGTGTACAACTGGATGCTAGAGTAGGATGATTAACATTAGTGTCAGCGTTAATTAGCCAATGGATGCAGTTGGTTTTAGCATGAATCAGTTTACAAGTCAATTCCACAACGCCAGACAAACCTATAGACATTGCATAACAAGAGCCAATCTATTAAATAATACTATTAAAGCTAGGCCCTGCCTCCCTACCTCTGGGGTCGAGAGGAGAGGATGAAGAACGATGCCTTCGGCCTGATACGGCCTGCATTCTTCTCGTGCTTCGGGAGGCTTCTTACCCCCCTCCCCCTCCTCCTCGTTCTGTGCAAAGTCACTGCTGTCACTGTGGTTGGTCTCATAAGTGCTGTCATAGGTGCTGTCGTAGTCTGACGAGGCCACTACACGCTCATCTAGCGATATGACACAGAGAGAAATTACAATAGCAATTATAAATGATACATTATATATATATATATATATATATATATAGAGAGAGAGAGAGAGAGAGAGAGAGAGAATTATCAATTCCTTTTTGAAATTATACTAGCAATCACTATCACACAATGGAAATCAACAAATGAGAAACTTGCCAGTTGAATTTAATAAAATACTCATTGTATAATGGAAATTGTAACAACCTTTACAGTGTTTTGCTGCATACCTGTTATTCTCTCTGCTTTGTCAATGGAATCGGCAACATGATTTTGCTGGTTGCTGAATGGTCTGCCACAGCTAACAACGAAAGAGAGGCAGTGGATGAGAAAGAGGCACGAGTCCTGTCTTGTTAGTTGTTGACACATGCCCAACTGAACCGGCTAATGTTGTATAATGTTGTATTCAAATTATGATTATGTTTCATTCTGTCCAATTTCCATTTCCTTCTCAACATCTCTGGTGAACATCTGCAGAAAGCTCTGAAGGAAATGGAAGGGAAGTTTGGTCAAGGGTAGTGTGGGCATCTCATTTTCAACTAAATCATATTTCCATCTCTCTGTTTGTGCATCGAACGTGTGTGTCTCCGAGGGAGGGATGGGGTCACAGCTCACCTGCCACAGAGTGGTGGAGGACACCAGTGAGGGGGGTTGGCGGAGCTCGGGGCGCTCTGGCTATGAGTTAAGGCTCTGTGGTGGCTCCTGGAGGCCACAGAGTCTGTCCGGGGCTCTGCAGGCTCAGGGAACTCAACGGGACAGGTCTTGGTGGTAGGGCTGGGCACTGGCGTGCCCTGGTTGGGAGGAGAAGGGCATGGAGAGCCCAGAGGTGATACGTTGGAAGGGGGGAAACCTAGAGGAAGAAATTGAATAAATAAATTGAATAGATGCTACAATGGTGTGTTTTTGCTAGATAATACTGTAAGGCTGCACGTTATTAGAAAAGCAGGCAATATTTGATACCGCTATTGAATACGTTGTATTTTTGCTTCAGATTAAGGTTAGCAAACTACAGACATTAATTCAATATGTAAAACAAATATCTAATAATATTTACCCTGATGCCATTCAGGATGGAAAATAAAGAAAATAGTTTCCTGAGGGGCTACTGGGAAGTACTTGATATGAACAGAAAACGTTCAGTTGAGAGGGGTGGGGAGGAGCAGCTGTGCTCAACTTGATTTGAGTAGCGCGAACTCAAACCCCTATTATTCCTTATACCCTATTATACCCTCATTAAATGCATGCACACACACACACACACACACACACACACACACACACACACACACACACACACACACACACACACACACACACACACACACACACACACACACACACACACACACACACACACACACACACATACCTGGTCTTCCCAGTGGTTTGCTATAGAGGTGGTTGGAGGTGATAGAAGCAGTATAAGAGGCAGACATGGAGCGGCTTTTGGAGATGGTCAGCATTACAGAGTTGTTCCATGAATCACTGGGTAAAAAACTATAAAGAGATTAAAAAAAGAAAGAAAGAAAGAAAGAAAGAAAGAACATTATTATATTACACACTTCATGTTTGAAAGGCCTGGTCAAAGCTCAATTCAGTAATACACTGGTCAGGTCAATGATAGAGACAAACACAACAAGGCGATTTGCATACTTGTGCCTCTTCACCACCATCTGGTGGACACATTTGCAGACAGCGACATAACTGACATACAATCAAACAATATGCAGGCATAAACAAACACACGGAGTCATTACAATTTTTGTTTTGCCTTGCTTCACCTTCGCAGCTCAACTAATTACACATACTCTATATTGTTTATACAATTTGTCACCTGAACTTGAGAGGCATGGTCTAAAATCGCTCTTCCTAATACAGACCACACCACACTACTCAAATTGTTCCAGGGAACAGAGTTGAGACACAAGCAAAGTCAGAGATATCTCCCAAGGCAATAAGTAGGCTGGTCCTACTTATTGGGGTGAATAAGTAAACAGATGAGATTCACAGTATACAGTATAGTCTATACTGTATACTGTGAATACTTATTGTTTACTTATTATAGACACTTGTATATGACATAACAGAGAAAAAACACTGTATAAAACCAGTGGCTTCACATTATTTTGTGCAACCCTGACAGATCCTATATATCAGAGTGACTTTCATTATACAAACCATGTCCTTCATTGCTTATTCGAAAATTAAATTACTTTAGTTGCCTTTTTCTCACAGCATTACAGCCCAACAGGCCAGTTCCAATCTGACTTCATATTACTTCACTGGATTCTGACAAAAAATATGATTGTATGATTGGTTGATTGATTGATTGATTGATTGTTTGATTGATTGTTTGAGTGAGTGAGTGAGTGAGTGAGTGAGGGAGAGAAGGAATGATGACGGGATGGAGAAAGCAAATGTATCACAAGCAGAACAATGGCTTTATGTAAAAACAGGAACAAACAGTGGGTTTGATACATAATTTATGTATTTATTTAACATTTTCTGAAAAGCAACAGTTTTTGGAAATACAAGGTTTCCACCCTACAGCGATGACACCAGTGGACTGCACTATATAAAGATGGAGCAGGAAGCCGGTGTGTCACACAGGCGACACAGTTATCTGCCCCATGAAATAGGACTTTAGCCCTATAGTTTCAGACCTTGACAGAGGGGCGTCGTCTCAAGCAAACGAGAGACACCACCAAGCGAGCTAAAGCGAGCGAGTTGCCGTGCCGAACATTGCAAGGTTTGCTTGAGCCGACTCAGCAACGTCCGAGTTGCGATCCGATAGGCACAGAATAACCAGTAAGCCGCCCTTACAGTATCAGTCAAAAGGGAGACATCGAAGAGGTCGTCACGAGGCGTGACGTCACGAGGCGTAATGGAATGGCAACCATATTATGGAGGTGTGACCGACCGAACGACTGATGCGTTTTGCAAGTTTTCATAGTAATCTGCAACCTTTGGTCGCAAGAGATCCTCGTCCCCCCTACAATGTCTCACCCAATCACAAGCCGCGACGCTCCTTCCAGACCCTCCCTTTGTGGGGCAGAAAACGGGGTCCCGTCAGACAGAGGACAAGTAGGCAGGGAGGAGAAAATTGATGCCCAATGAGAGTCAAGTAGAACTTGAGTGTACAGTGTGTCTCCAGAGGGGCGATTAGTTGTAGGCATACAGCAGTGAATGAATGAATGTGTTGGGGACAGGTTAGACAGCTCGATGGGTTGCTATGGTTACTATGGTCACGTGGTGTTTGGTGGTGTCAGACAGTTAGTAAAGTCAGCTGTTCACCGGTGGCATTTCATGAATGGAAGGAGAGGGGGTGAATGACGGGGAAGTCCAACTTTGCTGACCGCTTTATAAACGCTTGTTATGATGCCAAATCCATTGTTTTAACTACCTTTAATAAATGAATAAAACGCAGTACACTGGAGAAGTGAATCCTTGGCATGCAGCGCGTCTGGCAGTACATTTCCCCGCTTTTAGCCTCTCGGTGGCTTAATAAGTTCGTCGCCATACAGAATGAATGAACGAACGAACCATATTGTAGATGTAAACCAAGGCATATAATGTGAACGCACATGTTCTTTTGTTGTTTGATTATTATTGTATGTGTACCTATTGGTGTATGACAGCAACACTATGCCACTATCTGTCCAATGTTTATGCAAATGCTTACATTTTGAGTGTCAAGGTTTACGCAAACATCAGAAACTGTTTTATTTTGAACACTTTGATATAGAAACTGGACTTTTATGGCTAGAGTTTTTTTTTAATCTGCTCACGGGGTCATAATTGCAAATCTTGCACAGGATTTCTTATTTCTAATATTATTAGAAATTCTTCTGCTAGCTCATTTCTATTATAGCTTAATAATGCATTGCTCATAATTTGCAAATCGTTATTTGAGTGATTGAGTCAGTCCAGTCAGTCAGTCAGTCTGCAGTGCTGTGGTGAGAGCGGTGTTACCTGTCAGTGGTGTGTTTGATGCTGGCAGATCGGTCCCTCCCACGTAGAGGGCCTGGTTCCATGGTGGGCAGCCCTGTGGCAGAGGTGGTGGTGGTCCACGATGACGAGATCTTTCTAAGCAAACCTGGGGGCAAGCTCCGCCTGAGACGCTACACACACGCACGCACGCACGCACACACACACACACACACACACACACACACACACACACACACACACACACACACACACACACACACACACACACACACACACACACACACACACACACACACACACACACACACACACACACACACACACACACACAGTAATATTCCCAATGTTAAACTGTGTGTTCAGCAACAGCCACAACTTTGCAGTTTCAGTGCATATTTCAGCTTAGGGAAAATATCCCCTCCAACCGCTCTGGGTACGTGGAATCACCATTGCAGATTCCACAGCAGAAACGTTTTACCATCGTTAATTATTGTGTATGTGCGAGTCTGTGCGACATTGTGAGTGGTACCTACAGTATGGTATGACCGTATGAATGGCGATTAGCAGCAGTTATCTCATTTACTGCCATGGTTTCCCAATGGCGCTCACTGCCAAAGATGACATTTTGGGGGTTTTATTGATTTTGTTTGCTCGGCTAGGCTGTGGTCCGTCAGAAAAACGATTCCCCCTCGTTCACTGCTATGCTAACTGAAATCTTAAAACACTTTTATCTCATATTATTTTCTCAGATTGAAGTGTTTGATCCAAACGGCGATGTTCACGGCTCATAACGAAAGCGTCGCTGCCTCGCTGTTTCGTGGCTAACATTAGCCTAGCTGATTTTGCTAGTGGATGCCAACTGACTATGTATTCAACTTGTCTAATCTCAATGAACAAGTTGCTATCCAAAATCCTGAGGCCCCCCTGCAAGGAGGAGGAGGGGGCGCTTTCACCACAGTGTAGCCTATAACATCATGGAAGACTCACTTATCATCTTCTACGTTGCCCCCCCTCGGCGATTAGAAAAATAGCCTATTCCGCATTGCTCTGCCCATAAATCCATGCTCCCGCAACAAAACAGATGTAAACATTGAAGCACATGGACCTCACACAGACTATAAGCCCTATTCGCACGGGATTAGTATTACCCCAGGCCCTCAGGTAATATGGAATAATCACGGAGGACGTCTGTGTTTTTAATCCTGTGCGAATCGACCATGTCGGTGATTTGGACTGTAATAATTACAGGCCAAATTACCTACCATAATTCAGCAAACACAGGGGTCCCAGGGTAATACTAAACACAGGGGTCCCGGGGTAATACTAAACACAGGGGTCCCAGGGTAATACTAAACACAGGGGTCCCGGGGTAATACTAAACACAGGGGTTCCGGGGTGATACTAAACACAGGGGTCCCGGGGTAATACTAAACACAGGGGTCCCGGGGTAATACTAAACACAGGGGTCCCGGGGTAATACTAAACACAGGGGTTCCGGGGTGATACTAAACACAGGGGTCCCGGGGTAATACTAAACACAGGGGTTCCGGGGTGATACTAAACACAGGGGTCCCGGGGTGATACTAAACACAGGGGTCCCGGGGTAATACTAAACACAGGGGTCCCGGGGTAATACTAAACACAGGGGTCTCGGGGTGATACTAGGGGTCCCGGGGTAATACTAAACACAGGGGTCTCGGGGTGATACTAGGGGTCCCGGGGTAATACTAAACACAGGGGTCCCAGGGTAATACCAAACACAGGGGTCCCAGGGTAATACCAAACACAGGGGTCCCGGGGTAATACTAAACACAGGGGTCCCAGGGTAATACCAAACACAGGGGTCCCGGGGTAATACTAAACACAGGGGTCTCGGGGTAATACTAAACACAGGGGTCTCGGGGTGATACTAGGGGTCCCGGGGTAATACTAAACACAGGGGTCCCGGGGTAATACCAAACACAGGGGTCCCGGGGTAATACTAAACACAGGGGTCTCGGGGTAATACCAAACACAGGGGTCCCGGGGTAATACTAAACACAGGGGTCTCGGGGTGATACTAGGGGTCCCGGGGTAATACTAAACACAGGGGTCTCGGGGTGATACTAGGGGTCCCGGGGTAATACTAAACACAGGGGTCTCGGGGTGATACTAGGGGTCCCGGGGTAATACTAAACACAGGGGTCCCGGGGTAATACTAAACACAGGGGTCCCGGGGTAATACTAATCCTGTGCGAATAGGGCTAATACCGGACAGCGATGATGTCACTCCCCGGACTGATGTAAAATGGGGGGCCAACCAAGATCTATTGCAGAGTTATAGTTTAGCTATAGCTTTGGGTGAGTGAGCCCATCCCTGCTGGGGGCCTCCCCGCGGTGCCTCCCTTTCCGATCACACAAACACTTCGCTCACAGTCACACAAATCTGCCATTGTAACGATACACATGTTGTCGCCCCCCCCCCGTCTCTCTCTCTCTCTCTCTCTCTCAGCTATTTCATAGGATATGATATGATATGATATTATCACTATGAAAACAAAGTAAACATCAAAAATAGTAAGGACATGTCTTTATACTGTCTCTGATATATATACAGTCCATTTTTTCCGGTGCATAGCCTACCGGAGGCCTTGTTGACTAGATTTATAAGCTATTTTGAAGCTCCTAGCCTACTGAAATGATTGATTATTTATATGGAGAAATCACGTCATTTAACATGCATCTCAATGGGTGAGAAGCACAGGTTGCCAGGCCTTGCAGGTCACTGTGCTACAGAGAAAAGCAAATGCTATTCAAATGCACAGCACAAGGGAGCTGAATCACCAAGTTTAAACATCATCACCTCATGCAGACCACTGAATTCCCAATGAGTTGGAATGAGGCAGCATTTCAATGAGTTCCACTGCATGGGCTGAGCAGTTGAGTGCGTTCAGGCAGTGGCATTTAAGCCACTAGTCACTCTCTTGGTTGGCTATCCTGCATAGCATCACACGCTTTATTTAGTCTCTCCGCTGCCTTAAGTGCCTGCATGCATTTTGAAAAGCAGCAGTCTTGTAAAACATTAAATAGACCCCTTGAAGCCTCTGTGTTATTGTCAGCTACGTTTGAGCTCTGCACAGTGCTAGTAAGAAGGGGTGAAATGGGGAAGATGTATATGCTGAGTGAGATACACACTGTGTCTTTGTATTTGTTTGTTTGTGTTTGTGTCCTAGTTTTAGACCTTTACCTCACATATAATAACAGCATATATTGACCAGTTGTAATGCTAAAAGGACCATAGCTAAATTATCAGCAGTAATATTATTACTGCTGATATAACTTTCCATTATCGTTATGTTGTGTCATGTACAACGTCCGTTTTTTGGTTGTCATATTTGTACACGCAAACACATAGCCAATGCTACTGTTGTCAACTGTTCTCACCACCTCCCCAAATTTCTCTAAACCTGAGAATTAGTTTGTCCCTCAGATTTTTTGTTTGTAATCTCCCGACCACAGTTTTTCCTCGTACACAATTGAGACGTAACTACATATATCATGGAGCAACTAATGAGGTCACCAATCTCATTAGATAGGATACATCAGGTGGGGAAACGCGGCAGAGCATCAAGGCCCCTGTGGCCACAGGGCATATCACTTTTTTGAAGGGCATAATGACGAGCAACAGTGGCCCTGATCGGCAGTTATGTTTAGTAAACAAGTAATCAGGCTAAACATGCAAAAACATATATGGTTCTTTAACATGACAGCATGGATTTATTCTGCATTACTATAGCACTCTATACACAAAGCGAACATTCACACACACGCGCACGCACGCGCACACACACACACACACACACACACACACACACACACACACACACACACACAGCTATAGGTTCAGTGTCTTGCTCAAGGACACTTCGAAATGAAGCCAGGAGGCTGGGCTCTGATCCTGGAACCTTCTGGTTCCCCAACAGAAACCTACCTTTGGAATGGCCAGCTTCTCTGTTTTGTCAGCCCCCTCCTCCGAATCAGAGCAGGCGTGTATGTCTGCTACTGAGGTGCGGGGCCGATGGAGCGACTGGAGACTGATGTGGGTACTGAGGAGGTTACTGACGGCCCTCAGGGAGCTGCAGGTCTTGGGGGGCAGCGAGGGGTCTGCCAGCAGATCTGAGATCAGCCCATGGGCCTCGCCCATCACCGCGATGTCAACCATCACGCTGGTGCCCAATGACTATGGAGAGAGAGGAGAGGAGAGGAGAGGAGAGGAGAGGAGAGGAGAGGAGAGGAGAGGAGAGGAGAGGAGAGGAGAGGAGAGGAGAGGAGAGGAGAGGAGAGGAGAGGAGAGGAGAGGAGCACACTGTCATTTGACACGTCTTTTCTAGCAAACAGTTATGATGATTCAACAGTGAAAAGACGACGGTCACACTATTACTGATTTACTATACTGAGTCACTAAAGAGGCAACCTGAGGAGCAGGCACCTGTGCTGTGTGTAGAATGAAGTGAAAAGTAAACAAAACAGATGACAGAGAAAGAATTGTACAGTGCACTGATTCCAGACTGTGCGTGTGTAATCAAGACTATTACCTGAGGATTAAAAGGTTATGAGAGTATACTCCTGGATTATACTATACATTTTAGAATTTTAGAGGGGGTCCTATACACAAAGTACAAAGTAAAATGTTACATACAATAAAGATACATTTTTGTATACACATAGGTAACATACAGACAGTAGTATCACTGGGAATAGTGTCCTGATAAAGCTGTGACCATAGCGTCACTATGTCAGTAGGTAGGTATGCTTATGCAGGTGAGAGGGAATCATTATGTGCCAGTAAAATAACTATCAAGCAAGCCAAGACATAACATAACAGCTAAACTAACCCCAGGCCACACAGCTGGCCTGTGTAAAAAAAATGACTAACACAACCTTCAGAACCTGTGTAAGCAACGTGCCACATGATTTTCTTAATTTGTTTTCTTAAACAAAGAAATTAACTGCTCAAACAATCTAGGGGCGTGATGAGATGAGCAAATTCACCAAGCACACAGGAAGATAGTTCTTGGAAGAGTGCTCACATCGTGTGTGTGTGTGCGTGCGTATGTACAGTATGTGTGCGTGTGTGTCTTCAACCTGAACAAAACACATTAGGCCACTCCAGAGCTTTACGACATCCTGCCATTGTGACATTCACCCATTACCTGGCAGTAATGGACTCTGTTTGGCTAATGTCAGTGGGAACAATGTGCGGGTGTGACTGTATGTGCGTGCGTGCGTGCGTGCGTGCGTGTGTTCGTGTGTGTGTGCACTGTGCATGTGTGCATATTGAAACTTCAAGCTGATTAAGGTAGCAATTAACAATTTAATTTCAAATAAGTAAACATGTAAAAGATTCATCCATCCATCCATCTTCAACCGCTTATCCGTAGTCGGGTCACGGGGGCAACAACCAGAGTGCTCCAGACTTCCCTCTCCAGAGCAACATTAGTGACTTCCTCCTGGGGGATCCTGAGACGTTCCAAGGCCAGTGAGTCGATGTGTTTCCTCCAACTACGCCTTGGTCTGCCCCGGGGTCTCCTCCCAGTCGGACGTGCGTCGAGGACCTCCCTATATTGTAACCAGATGCCCGAACCACCTAAGCTGGCTCCTTTCCAACTGAGTAGTCAGCTGTGGGGTGGGGGTAGGGAACTGTGATTGACATTGTGAATCTGTTTGTTTAACTGTATGTAATGTGTTTTATTTTCGTTTTATTTTTTGTTTTGGCATTATTTATTTATTTTTGTTTTGTATTTATTATTGTCAAATCATTTCGTGATAAGATTTTGTTTGTATTTGTGCTGCCAGGGGGATGTGGGGGGGAAAAAATATATGTAAATTGTTGAAAATACTTATTTGTACTGTAAAGAAAATAAATAAAAATATGTTAAAAAAAAAAAAAAAGCTGGCTCCTTTCCAGGCGAAGGAGCATATACTCAGAGTCTCTCTCATGTGACTGAACTTCTCACCCTATCTCTAAGGGAGATGCCAGCCAGAAAGTTTCGGCCGCTTGTATTCGCGACCTTATTCTTTCGGTCATGACCCACACTTAATGACCATAGGTAAGAGTAGGAACGAAGATTGCTCGGTAGACAGAGAGCTTTGCCTTCTGGCTAAACTCTCTTTTCGTCACAACAGTGTGGTACAGCGACTGCAATACCGACCCTGCCGCTCCGATTCTCCGGCTGATCTCCTTCTCCGTCATTCCCTCACTCGTGAACAAGACCCCGAGATACTTGAACTCCTTCACCTGGGGTAATGCCTCATTCCATACCCGGACTGCACAATCCATCGGTTTCCTGCTGAGAACCATGGCCTCAGATTTGGAGACGCTGATCCTCATCCCAGCCTCCGTACACTCGGCTGCGAACCGGTCCAGTGAAAGCTGAAGGTCTTGGACCGATGGTGCCATCAGGACCACATCATCTGCAAAAAGCAGTGATGCAACCCTTAGCTCACCAAGCCGAATACCCTCTCCGCCACGACTTCGCCTTGAGATCCTGTCCATGAAAATCACAGGATAGGTGACAATGGCAAATGCACAGCCCTGGCGAAGGCCAACCCCCACCGGAAACGAATTCGACTTACTCCCGAGCACAGCTCTCGCTTTGGGTGTACAGAGATTGGAAGGCCCTCAATAAGGTCCCCCTAACACCATACTCCCGCAGCACCTCCTGGGGGACCTGGTCATATGCCTTCTCCAGATCCACAAAACACATGTAGACCGGATATGCGTACTCCCAGGCCTTCTCCAGGATTCCTGCAAGAGTATAGATCTGGTCAGTTGTTCCACGGAATCCACTTTGCTCCTCCTGAATCTGAGGTTCGACTATCGGCCGGACCCTCCTTTCCAGCACCTTGGCGTACACTTTCCCAGGTAGGTTGAGTAATGTGATTGTCCATTGCATAGCCTACTGCAGGCCTGGTTGACTAGATTTTCTTGCTACTGAAATGATTGATTATTTATATGGAGAAATCCCATAATTTAACATGCATCTCAATGGGTGAGAAGGACAGCTTGCCCAGTCTCCTCTTCATTTTATTAGTATTATTATTATTTTATTTAACAGGGACAACACAAAAAACAATGTATCAAGTTGTAAAAACATGAAACCGTTGCGTTGTACATAGGGTATATAGCCAAGGCTAATTTGCAACCCCAGTCCCTGGTTGGGTCTTTCTATGCAAACCTATACAAAAATTAAAATAATAATAAAAAATAAATAAATACATGCAGATGCATCTAATCGAATAATATAGGCCTACTATACTAATACTATTTTACAACAAACTTACAATACCCATTACATTGAGCTATAAAACAAAAGTAAACATAATTACTCAGGTAACCAGTCAGACACTATACATGTGAGCACAGTTGGTTTGATTTCAACCATAGTTTCAGTCATCTGTAGAACACATTACCATCCGTCTCTAGTTTTAGACCCGTAGGCAACGAGTTCCAAAGGTTTGCCCACTTTACTGAGAAGGCAGACTGTCCGAAAGAATTGTTACACCTGGGAACAATACAGTTACCACTTGAGGCTTGTGTAGTGCTCTATTGGAGCTCGGAAGACTATCAACCAGAGAACAAAGGTGAAACATGACCATGTAAACATTAAAAACCCACAACATTTTCAAATGTAAAAAGGATGTGTTTTTTTTAAATACCACAAAGGTGCCATCTCATCGGTTTATGATCCATGATTTTTATAGCCTGTTTGTATATTACATAGCATACATGCATGTACAGTTTTGGCTCCTTCTATGACGAAAACAATTTAAATTTGGTTTAACCTTCTTGGATATATGCTTCACCTGCTTTTCAAATTGTAGGTTTTTATCCAAGATAATTCCTAAATATTTTACTCCATCTACAGTACCTCACTGCTAACGTACCTATTGGACAAGGAGGGTTTGGGGAAGGACTTAGCGTGTGCGTGTGTGTGTGTGTGTGTGTGTGTGTGTGTGTGTGTGTGTGTGTGTGTGTGTGTGTGTGTGTGTGTGTGTGTGGCAAAGAGAGAGAGAAAGCGAGAAGCAGAGAAAAAAAAAGCAGAGAGCAATGAGGCCAATAGCAAACAGCTGGACAAAGACATGTTTCTGAGTACACAGGCATGAGCACGCATGCACACACACACACACACACACACACACACACACACACACACACACACACACACACACACACACACACACGCGCGCGCACACGCACGCGCACGCACACGCACACGCACACAGGACAAATGTGGATTACATTATTCAAATAAACTAGAAATACGAGGAAATAAAAGGAGAAACAGTATCCAACATCAACTTTAACGACCGCCCGACAGGACTTTTCTTGGTGTTGCATGGTACTGTAAGACTACGGTCATTCGGGTCAGTCGTGTAACTTCCCCAACGTTAAGCTGTGTAGGGTCTTCAACAACACAGCCATGCAAAATAACATTGACAGCTATGAGGTGACGGAAGCTTGTCTTGCATAGCAACATAGTTTCTAAACTATTTGGATTGGCATTATTTGGACAATCACTTTTTGGGGTGGGGTTTAGCGAAGGGATAATTCAATGTTGTTGTAATTGTTTAGGAAACACTGACACAGTGGATAATCAAACAGAGGCTTTAAATTGTTTTCATTTTTTGTCTTATTGTGATAAATATCGCATCGTGGACTTGATATTGTGATATTATGCAATTTGGTATTGTTACATCCCTGACCCTGATGTATGTAAAACTTAACATTAGTAGAATTAATTTCCATTGTAAGTGATGAGCATCAGCTTATGTACCCAGGTGTAACAACATGGACATATCAGATAACTCATCTGATATCAATCACTCGTACATATATAATCCTGCCACACTACAAGAGTTTTGGAAAGTCTTTTAAAAGACTAAATTAGACTACAATGCAGTCTTTTAAAAATCTTTCCAAAGACTTAACCCAACAAGCATAGCACTGCATGACACGCGTGTCATGTGATCGGGTGTAGCCAATCGGAAGAAGTAATTTGCGGTGCGATGCTAGGGGGTAATATTGGCGAAAATGAAGTAAAAACAAAGAAAGCAAGCTCATTGAAGGTGGTGAAAGAAGCCTATATTGGTGCCAGAGCACAGATCTATGTCGCACAGGCTCGCTGAGCGTCGTCGCATTAGGAGATCGAGATCAAACAGTTTGGCCTAATACTACCACACCGGTTTGCAGAAGCCTCCACACTACACAGAAATATATCCTGCATGTCATGGGGAACGTTACAGACCACATTCCATGCATTCCAATGTCATATTTACCATACAGTCTGCATGTTTATGATAATATATAATTGCACACTTGGCCTTTCCTTCACAAACACCTTCCTTGCTGTGACGCAAATATGTCACAATTTTGCAACGTGGCTGTGAGGGCCGAAGGCCCGATCTTTAGATGGATCTAGTCCTACAGTACGTTTCTACACTATGGTCACATTCTCACCTAATACTTCGGTAGACTCATGCGTATGGGCGGAGATTTTGGGATTCTTGCATATTTCATTTGCTGCAGTTTGCCTTCACACTGTCATCCGTAGCAATTGGAAACGCAGCAGGGGGGACCTTTATCAATATCATTCATAAACCTAGCCTACAACACAGCCTACAACACAGTGAAATCTATGGTGATAAAATTATACTCATAACGTGCATGTGTCGTGCCGGGTGCCGTGCCGTGCCATGTCGGGACATCTTTGCGCTGCGTAAAAATATGCCTTCTCCGTCTCCAACTGTGTTCAGCTCCTCACCCGCCACATTGTTTGCTTCATTTCCTTTATTTACTGCGGATTGCATTCACACCTGCACCGAATCGTAATCAAGTGCGATTGGAAGCGAAGCGAAACCCCCGTTTTTGCTCGGTGTAAATTGCGGTTCTTTGATACGCATTAGGATTCACACCTGCCAAACGAAGTGCACTTTCTGAAAATGCGCAGCAGGATTCGTTTTAATCGCAGCAAAGCTCTCTGGTGAGAATGCATTAAAGGACCACTTCACCACTTTTCAACCTATGTTCATATAATAGGTCCTCACTAATAATCATGAAAGAATTGTGCAATTTTTTTTCTACTCAGTCTGTGTCTCATAGGAGGGCTGTGAGCAGTTCAGAAACCGCCTTCCAGTGACATCATCGATTTACAATTTACAATTTAGGCATTTAGCAGACGCTCTTAATCCAGAGCGACTTACATTAAGCAAGAACAAAAAGCATGGGGAATACATCACATAAAAACATATATCATGAAACATGCGTAAGCTAAGAAAGTAACAGTGGAATATCTATAATGAAACTATACATATAAGCTATACATCTATACTACTATGATATACATTATGTACTATGACGTGCTATGACTACATACAATACAGTGTGGAGCAGTGGGGAATACACGCTAATAGAAACTGCAGGCTTTCTAGTCCTGAAAAGTTGCAATGCAAAAATGGAAGCCATCGTTCTCACGATGTGAAATCTAAATATTTTTGTAAAAAATCTTGCGTAATGATGATGTCACTGGAGACACAGACTGAGTAGAAAAAAATCGTGCCATTTGTTCATGATTATTAGTGAGGGTTAGCCTACCTAGCATTCAATATTATAATAGGATATATACGGTATTCTAAAAGCTATAATGTTATACAATGCCTCCAGGTACTTGGTGAATTGTATATTTACACAGCATACAGTGATTTCTGTAGCAGCGGAGGAAAGACATGCATGTCAGATTTGATTATATATTCTTGATAAATAATAATGCTGCTCTCTCTCTCTCTCTCTCTCTCTCTCTCTCACACAGTACATTTCCTCCAGCTCCCTATCCATTCTCCACTTCCTCTTCAATTCTCTCTATTTCCACCCAAGTCCCCAATCCCCACCCCCACCTCTGAATCCTCTCGTGAGAGATACTTAAGGGATATAGAGGCAGATCAGGCGTAAAGGCAGCACTGTGCAGATGGTGAGAGCAGAGAGAGAGAGAGAGAGAGAGGAGAGAGAGAGAGAGAGAGAGAGAGAGAGAGAGAGAGAGAGAGAGAGAGAGAGAGAGAGAGAGAGAGAGAGAGAGACAAAGACACAGAGAGGGAGAGAGAGAGAGAGAGAGAGACGTGAGAGATGCACAGAGACACAAAGACACAGAGAGAGAGGGAGAGAGAGAGGGGGAGAGAGAGAAATAAAGACGTGAGAGATGCACAGAGACACAAAGACACAGAGAGAGAGAGAGAGAGAGAGAGAGAGAGAGAGAGAGAGAGAGAGAGAGAGAGAGAGAGAGAGGGAGAGAGAGATAAATAAAGACACGAGAGATGCACAGAGAGACACAAAGACACAGAGAGAGAGGGAGAGAGAGAGGCAGAAATAAAGAGTGAGTGAGAGAGAGTGAGAGACACAATGAGACACATGAAGAGAGAGAGAGAATGGAGCAGGGTCCATAGGCAGACCGCAGCCAATCAGGTGGAAAAGAGAACAGCTCACTGTAGCAGGCCAGCTGAGCTCCTCCACAATCAAATCTAGGGCAACTGTAAATACTATAGCACCACAGTGATGCTGAGAGCCCATCCGCTCAGAAACAGAGCTAAACACTGCAACAATACACTAGTGAAACAACAAAAACTTCAATCTGTCCTTCCTGTATTGACGTAGCATGTATGACTAATGCTGAAACGAAGGACACTTAATTGTGCTAAGACCACAGGGTAAAACGACGAGTCGAATATGTGAGCGTGCCCTATTTTTTGGTCCATAAGAATTGGCATCACTGCAGCCTGCTTTATACTTCATTGCACGCTCGAGTCATGCACTGAAAATAGCCCATCTACAAGCTCACACAACTCGCTGCGATTAGCTTGTACATCGGCTATAGAATACTTGGTAAGTGTTAAATGAAATAACATAATATACATTCATTTGAAAGCAGTATATATAATAAAAGTATTTATTACAAAGATTTTACTTTTGCATGCAGCAGTAATGTACACACCTACAGCACAATGACTACTGTAAAGCTAAGAGTCACTGGAGTTCTAAATATTTAATATTTAAACCTGCCTGAGGACCACAATGGAAACAAGCCTAACAGCTTTCTTGTGAATTTATCCTTTTGAAATATATTTTCAATAAAGTATTCAAAAAAGCCTAACACATTTAGCAGAAGATAATACAATCCCAAACAATCAAAATTCTCAGTGGTTATAATGAATGACGAATCTATTACTACTATGAACACCCTTTACTGTGTAACTGTTTTGCTTTCCAGTGACAATCTACACATGCTTAAAATATGTACAGCGACACAGCTTTAAATCAATACAATATTGATGTGTGATCGTTCTTATACTGCTAAAAGATAAGGACACAGCATAACATCCTGTGATACTTTCATAACCACTTGGGATCAAATGCTGGCATTCGATCCTAACTCATAACCTACAAACACAATGCACAGCCTACAGTATATCAGCTACCGGTATATCTTCATTTAGACATTGCTATCAAGTTGGCCCATTTTAAACCCCACATCGTCACTGATGAAATCTTCTTTCTATTCACGCACACGCATACACGCACAGGCATGGTGGAGATATTTGTAAGTATGACTTGTCTTAAGCTCATACTGCACCTGTTTACGAGGATGTATAGTAGAATCCTGATGTCGTCCCATGTTGCTTGCAGAGTGCTCCTATTCATCATTTTATTTCAATAATAGCGATCAATCCCTGCAGCCTAACATATGGAAGCGTATGGCACGACTAACCCTCCCCTCTCTCCGTGCCCTCTTCCAACACTTTATACCCACCGGCACCAACTAACTTCACTGCTTCTAACTGAGCGGAGTCCAGACCACAAAGCAGACTGACATCTCCAAGGAGGCACACTCAAACCCGTGCCCTCCCTTTACACGCTGCCCCTCTCTTCTCTGCCTCGTCGGGCCACATATGCGCACTCACAGCCGCAACCGCAACACCCCCCCATCCCCCCTTGTCCTCTCGCCCAGCAAATCTGCCAATTGCGAATGGCTGCAGGTACTTTAAAGATGGGAAGCTATACAGTGAATATGCAGGGTTGTATTGAGGAGCACCTGGTTGCTTGGATACCTCAGGGGCAAAGATCAAAGTGACTCATTTCTGACCATAAACTACTTGGTCAGAGCTCAATAGATTCTAGTAGTATAATGCCAACTACACATCAACTGTTTCCTAGGATGGTTGATAATCATAAAGCCTGACAACATGTGTATTATGCACATTATCAGACAACTGCCTTGACCACATTAGGAAATGCTGGCAGTATTGACTGATTAAAAGGCTTTTGTACAGCTCGTATGTCTGCATTAAGTACCCTACCCACACAAAACTCCACTTCACTTTGTTATCCAATATACAGTACTGTCTACAAATGTGACCATCAAATACACCTTTTTACAAATGTGCATGGTTAAAACTGTATTATACTTACTAGTATTAGTTCTGATCTCATCAGACTGTTTCTTCTGGACAAAACCCCAAACTCCCCCTACTTACAGTACCATATTGCAGTACTGATCACCATGACAAAACAAAAATGTGGTCAATATTTGTTCCCCTAATACAACTCCCTATTGTGTAGAGATGGTATGTAGGGAATGCAATGTGTCTCCAATCAGTCACTGTTAATCAGTAGGTTGGCTCATGGCCTTATGTACCTCCATGTTAATCTACTAGAATTTCGTGCGCGCTACGCGCGCACTCATCCCAGAGCGACTTTGCCACGCACTATGGGAAGAAATAAATGGCGGGAGTTGACTCCACATGTAGTAACGAATGGGTTATTGGAAATGTACCATTGTTTTGTCCTGAATATTTCCACAGCCTAAGTACTAAAGGATTGTGACTGTGGGACAGACATACAGTCTGACATACAATAGGCTACACGTGTGCACAGTGAATAAACAATGACCTATATGCCCAGAGTTCTTAAATTAACATAGTTGGATTTTAACAGAAAGACAATGCCATAAATCAGTCAAAGTAAGTGACAGACTCAACAGTAGCACACAGCATGCAAGGCAGCGATGCATGCATGCAAACATGTTTGTCCAGCTGAGATTTAGTGTCTCCATCTCTCTGTGGAAGAGGTTGCACATGACCTGTACGGCCACACTGAGGCGCTCCAACACAAACACAGACACAAAACAACACCACGCTGTTTGTCCAGTTGACCCAAATCAACACCAATACCTAGCCTGTTTGTCCAAAACACAGTATCTGCTGGCCACGTGTCTACTTCGCCACAACCTAATGTTAGTAACAAATGTAGGGGAGAGCCGCCAAGGTTGTAACGCTTCACGGTTGTAACATGGACGTTATATCTTGATTGGTCAACGCCACCATGACGCCATCGCGTCAGTATGTGTACAGCAACGTACTCTACGTGGCCAGGAGTTTGAAGTTTGAAGTGTTTACCTTCAAAATGCGTCTAATTTTACACCTGGAGTATATGTGTGGTACAATTTTTGTCTTTGGTGTTGGTGAATAAAAATCCACATGGATGTGTTCATGCTTATGTTCTTCATTAGTTTGCATCGTGTTTAGACGGAATTCACGTTCATTCTGGTCTGTAAGCAACTGCAAAGAAAACTTGCAAAAGCGGGTCATTTGTAACATGTGTTACAAATGGTCCGCTTCCATTCAATGCCATTATATGTAATATTTACATATTTGACATATTGGCCAATATTATATGTTCTGAAATGGTATTGTATCGTGTAGTGTATTCTGAAATTAGTTTAGGGTTGTATAACGTTGTACAACTCAATCAATCAAACGTTTGTTTAATCAATGTATTGCCCCATTGAAAAAAAAGAAATGGCCAAACTGGTACTGGTACACCCGATACTATTTAATATTTCCCTTATGTTTGATACATTTTCTTATCACATCCATGGTATAAAAACAATGCTAAGGAGTTGCTTCAATGAAATGTAATTGCTTTAAGCTGAGAACGATATGTTTAATGGTGTTTTTTAGCGTTGTTACATTTATCATGCATGCCGTTACAATTGATCCGATATGCGCAGCAAATGTAACACTGAAACAGCGTCCACGTTCGGTTGAATAACTCCCGACCTGTTTTATCAAAAAAATAACTTGAAGTGGTTTATGGTAGCTGACATGTGTAGGTCCGTTGCCTGAAAATATTACATGTGTAGCTAAACGGATCTCTGAGTAAAAGAATGAAACGTGCAAAATGTTACATCCTTGGCGGCTCTCCCCTATTAGTTTACTCACAGCACAGCACCGTCACTCCTGTCACTTATTTCGTCCTAATAACTTGAAGTGGTTTATGGTAGCTGACATGTGTAGGTCCGTTGCCTGGAAATATTACATGTGTAGCTAAAGGGATCTCTGAGTAAAAAAATGGAACGTGCAAAATATGTTCTAAAATTGTATTGTATTGTGTAGTGTATTCTAAAATTAGTTTAGGGTTGTATAACGTTGTACAACTCAATCAATCAAACGTTTGTTTAATCAATGTATTGCCCCATTGAAAAAAAAGAAATGGCCAAACTGGTACACCCGATCCTATTTAATATTTCCCTTATGTTTGATACATTATCTTATCACATCCATGGTATGAAAACAATGCTAAGGAGTTGCTTCAATGAAATGTAATAGCTTTAAGGTGAAAACGATATGTTTAATGGTGTTTTTTAGCGTTGTTACATTTATCATGCATGCCGTTACAATTATTCCGATATGCGCAGCAAATGTAACACTGAAACAGCGTCCACGTTCGGTTTAATAACTCCCGAGCTGTTGTGTGTATTGCGTGGTGAAAAGGCCGTGTGTTTGTGTTGTAAACAACTCATGTTATGTCTGCGCACACTGTATGTTGCTATGGCTGCTGACGTTAGCATGTGTGCTATCAGGCAAAAGCTGAGATAGATATGCAACTACTACTGGGGAAAATGCCATACAAAACACAACACCTAATTTCGGAATGTTATTGTGACCTATTGAGCACAATCAGACCATCATGATTTGCTTGCTGGACCTATAATTAATTTATTAGCATTAAATGTCCACTCGCCCATCCAAAAGAAAAGCAAGATGGCTGCGACAGATTGTGAGCGCGACGGACTACGGAGGCCAGGAGGAGCAGAGCTGGTGACGTAAGAGGCAGGCAGTGTTGCCAGGTTTGCGAATTGTAAGCGAGTTGCAGTGTATGCAAGTAGCGTGGTTAAATTCCTTGTTTCTCGGCGTGTTGTGGCACCCGTTTATCTGCTGGCTCGATCGTGATTTTCATAAAAGTAATATTTGCAGAGTAAATAAGAAACTTGAACGGCTAAAAAATAGGCTATGTCAGTTCGGGGAGGGTGGCGAATTTATTTTGCATATAGAGATGTGTGGTAAAAGTGTGGTTCGGTCGGAGATAGAGCATGAAGAATGAGTATGGGTACACCTTTTCACTTGTATATAAGATACCAGTGATTCTCAACCTGTGGCCCGGGGCCCAATGTTGGGGCGAGAGAGTATTGCAAAATAATTATGAAACAGGGAGAAAAAAAAGTGTTAGGCTATATGTTTTCTTTGAAACTTGTGTCTGGGTTTTCAATGTGATCAATATGATCTAAAAGTATATAGATCCAAGCTGGAAAGAACACAATCGATTGATCGATCACTCTAATAAACATGCTCTGAAAATGCACTCAGCCATCCCATCTGACCACTTAACACGCCAGCCGTGTTAAGTGGTCAGATGGGTGGGCCGTGAACACTTCCAAGATCCAGAAAAAGTTAAACACTGTTCAATACAGTATCCTCCAGCTACCGACCGACTGACTGACTGACTGACTGACTGACTGAAACAAACAAACAAAAAACGTGGCCAATTTGTACAGGTTAGTTAAGGGTGACTGTCAGCAGGGATATTGTTGTACTGTGGTGTTCTTCCGCACACAGTATTTCTTCCATGTGAGGTTCCTCTCACTGGCAGGTGAAAAGAAGCGGTACAGTATATCAGAGGAGGCATGTGGTTTCAATACCATCCATGGGACCAACCAGGCCAAAGACCTATAGTAGGGGTTAGCGGTGACAAAACTACCCACACACTACTACAGGGTGGGGAAATCGAGAATGCAAAAATACTCCAAAAAAAATACTAAATTAAAACTATTAAATAACTTCCAAATTCAGCCAGAAACAAGCCAGATTAGTCAGGTGTAGTTAGGTGAGGTCTCATCAGGCTGAGGCAAACTGTAATGAATGGAACGAGGCAGGCCAATAAACAGGTGAAGATGGGCGGTGGGGTGTTAATAGAGGTGAAGGAATGACAGAGATTTGAAATGGCAATCTTTATATAAGCCCTGGCAGTGGAGTTCCTCAGACACCAAATCCATTTTGACATTGTAGCAACAAACAGAGAACTTAGCATAGCCAGTAGCCACCTTAATGTTTCAGTGTAAAACTGTCAAACTCAACAAAGGCTAAACACCGCTGGGTGCTGTCAAATCACTCATCTTAAGACATCTTTCTTAATCACTGACGCCCTTAACGATAACGTCTGTTGTAACTGCTGCTATCACAGATCTGTCCCTTTTCTTTGAAGCTGCAGCAGAAATGAGGCCACGTACACACGCACGCACGCACGAGCGCACACACACACACACACACACACACACACACACACACACACACACACACACACACACACACACACACACACACACACACACACACACACACACACACACTCACACACACACACACACACACACACACACACACACACATCCTCCCTTGCGTCCCCAGCTGAACTACACTAACCTGTGATCCCCAGGCGGCTCTCCTGTGATCCCATTGCGGGCTGGCAGATCATCTGGAGATATAAGCATAGAGAGAGAAAAAACCACTATGAAGGACTGGTCCACTCTGTGACTCTCCACAATCTCCACTGGAGCGCCAAAGCACTCACTCGTTCACTATACCTCCTTGTTCTTCAACCTCTCTCCTCCCTGTCCTCAGAATGATCCATCTAAAAAATAGAAGGAAGGCACACGGCTGCCGATGAAGGGAAAAAGACGAGAGCGCATTGCCATCAGCACTGGAGGGCTGATCTGCATAGGCCTCCTTCTCTCCCCCCCCACCCCCCCCCCCCCCCCACACACACACACACACACACACACACACACACACAGAGCGCTGGAGGGCTGATCTGCATAGGCCTCCTTCTCTACCCCCCCCCCCCACACACACACACACACACACACACAGCGCTGGAGGGCTGATCTGCATAGGCCTCCTTCTCTATCTATGCCCCCCCCCCCCCCCCCCCACACACACACACACACACACATACACACAGTGCTGGAGGGATGATCTGCATAGGCCTCCTTCTCTATCTATGCCCCCCCCCCCCCCCCCACCCCAATCACTGCAGCGATTTCCATTTTTGTTCAACTAGGGGAAAAGCTGTAATTGAATTTCACAGCCAGGCCGCAGCTTTGCGTGTGCCCTCTGCACTCTGCCTAATGGCTTCTTCCTGCATGAAACTTCTAATTAGGAGACAATGGAGAGAGAGAGAGAGAGAGAGAGAGAGAGAGAGAGAGGTGAATGGGAGGAGAGAGAAGGCATGAAAGGATCGAGGCAGCTTTGTCATCATGGCTAGGATGGAGGAAGGGAGGATATACAGAGGATGCAAGGAAGTTGAGAAGGAGTGTGTGAAAAGGTGAAGAGGAAGGACATATAGTTAGAGAGATTAAGCTGATTAAGCAGAAACCTCAGTCATGACTCATAACACAACTAGAAGAAGTGCTCCTCAGCACACACGTCAGGTTGGTTATTGTGGGCCAGCAAAGTTCGGAAATTGGCCAATCAGGATGTAATCTAACAAATCGGGCAGATTCGTCGAGATAATGTGTACTGATTTGCGTTATGTTTGGACAAAATCTAGGAGTAATATAAAAAATCACACCGTGTGAAGTGAGTGGTGCAACTCTGTGTGTGTGTGTGTGTGTGTGTGTGTGTGTGTGTGTGTGTGTGTGTGTGTGTGTGTGTGTGTGTGTGTGTGTGTGCCGGCCCGATTCCGGCGAGCCGCCCCGCGTCCAAAACGGTTGAGAAATGACAGTTACCGTGTGGGGGTCCCTGTACTGTACTGTACTGTACTGTACTGTACTGTACTGTACTGTACTGTACTGTACTGTACTGTACTGTACTGGCACACCCGAAATCACCATATATAAAGTTAATATGTGCGTGTGTGTGTACGTGTGTGTGTTAGGTTGCGCACAGGTTGTGAAAAACAACCATGCTGTTTTCGTGCTCAGACGCACCCACCCAGCCAGCCAGCCACCCACACACATAGCTCCGTAAGGGAGTGGTTGCACCACTCAAAAACAAGAGCAAGAACCGGCACAGAATGGTGCACAGTTTTACGTCGATCTGTCCAACGGTGCCGGAGATTAGCTGCTCACAGACGGACGGACAGACGTCCATCTGTGAGCAGCTAATCTCCGACAGATGCGGGTTAAAACACAATTAAAACGACAAAATAAACGGATTGACAATATAACATGGCTAACGATTATGAGAAATGCAATTAAGATAGTGGGGGTGTACCGTTACTAGTTGAGGCACTATGACATGACTGGAAGTGTCAATTTATTCATTCACATCAATTTATGAAAGGGGGCTTCTCTCTGTCTCTTGTTCTTTCTTTATATCTCTCTCTCTTTCTCCATGTTATATTAATGGGTGAATGGGGGATGGTTGTAATGGAAGGGTCACCATGAGCGTCCTCAATGCCACTGAGCGAGACACTACGTCACTACTACTGTATAAATGGACTGTGAGTGTGACTGCGTTTATAATATAGTGCTTCACTAGCTGCTTCCGTAGTTGTCCCACCCCATCACTCATAGACATTTATTATGTAGGACCAGTGGATGGAAAGTAACTAAGTATATGTACTGTACTTAAGTACACTTTTGCTGTACTTTTACTTTACCGGAATATTTCAATTTTTCAATACTTTTATTTATTGTGAAACAGGACATTCTGCATAATGAGTACTTTCTACTTTTGGTACTTTACTCAAGTAATTTTTAAATTCCGTACTTTTACTTCACAGTAACAGAGTATTTCTACATTGCAAAATTGATACCTTTACTTAAGTAAAAATTGCGAGCACTTTTCTACCACTGTGTAGGACTCACATAATTCACCCATTCACACACTGGGGGTGGAGGCAAAGGTGCCACTGCCAACATGCCCCCCAGGAGCAGTTCTGGCCTTGCTCAAGGACACTTTGACAACGCTGCCCATGATGCCAGGAGGAGCCTCCCTCAGACAACCTCTCTACTTGGCCTGCTGAGCCATTGCTGCCCCTAAGAATTATACACTGCAATATCCTTTTCAGTCATTCTCTTTCATATTTATTTGGGTCAGCTCGTCAACTCTGACCATTACATTAATTGATTGAGAACAGTATGCAAGAAAGCAAATGTGAATGCATGTGGGTGTGTGTGTGTGTGTGTGTGTGTGTGTGTAATATACCCACTTTAAATAAAAAAATGAAAAAATAAACTATAGTGTGTAGCTTACTATAGTGTACACACTATAGTGTGTGCTTTTCACACAAACAAAAATCAAACAAATAATAAACTACAGTCCAATATTTGTTTAAACAACAATGAGCAAACCCACTCTGGATACTAACTGAAAGAAAACGGAATAATACACAACTATAACAGCTCTGATCTACTGTGTATCTGCTACCATGCGAGGTTTACCTACTTGCGTGCGTACTGTGTACTGCACGTGTCTGAGCGAGTGCATGTGACCTGCCCTCGCTTGTTACAGCTCAGAACCGAATGCGCTTGTCTCGTCTCCAACAGATGAGACTGATGTGTCTTGAAAGAGCTACTGTCATCCACAGGAGATGAGCTGGCATCTTGAATGGCAGACGAGAAAATCTGCCTAATACCACAGATCCTCATTTTACCCAAGCCCCTCGAGGAATGAGGTCATTTGGGAAAAATGAAATAAATGATTCAAAATATCCGACATGGAAGAATAAGATAATGTGCATGTGATGCACATTTAGATTTCAGATATTGGACCCTATCTTACCCCTTATCCATAAACTAATTTGCCATTTTTTACTATTTTGAAAAACATTTTAAAATACTTAGCAGATCTACATTGACACATTGTGAGCTTGTAGATCGGTGAAGTTTTGGGATAAGGGGTAAGGGGTGGATATAATGTATTGTGTTCTATACACTGTATCATGCCGTCGGGTAGAAACCTTGTATGCCCAAAACCATTCCTTTTTTATTATTATGTTTAAAATCTAAACAAAACATTTTTTTTAATTGTTAAAATAGCCGATCTACAAGCTCACATGTCGAATGTAAATATGCCATATTTACTATACTTTTTGTGCGACATTCTTCATTCATTTAGAAAAAAATAATAATAATTAATATGGAGAAAGAGTTTGTGAAGAATTGGTCACCAGTCTGAACTATATTTTCACTATTTAAATAATAATAATAATAATAAAGAAACTAAATCTAATTTGGACATCCCAAATTTCCACCTGCCATCTGTGTCTGTCTCACTCTCTCCCATCATTTCCCTGAGCCCTTATGGCCAGCATTATACAGCTAGTTGTCCCTCAGATGACCTCCTGCTAGGCCTCAGAAGCCACTTTTCACCGTGTCAAACCTGTGGGAGGCTAGGAGCTCTCTCTCAACCTGTTCTAGATCAGCCATGCAGGGCACACTTAAAAAGCTCAAAAGTGATCAGTGACCGCCCACCCATCACTTAAGTGGTCAGATGGGTACATCGTACATGCATTTTCGAGTGCATTTTCACTCACGCACGCACGCACGCACGCACTCACACGCACTCACACACACACACACACACACACACACACACACACACACACACACACACACACACACACACACACACACACACACACACACACACACACACTCATGCACCCAACCAGGTGTAGGCATTTTCGCATCATACTGTTGATTATGATGAGTGAGATGTTTGTTTCAAATGTATGTATGCAACATGTGATTTCACTTAATGATCAAAACATGGTATATTTTAAGTTCGCATTTATCGCATCACAAATTAAAGAAATTTTTTTGTCACGGTTTTAAAGAAAGAAATACCATTTTACATTATGGCATGATATATTATCATTTTTGGGGGCCCACTTGCAATATCCTCTCGGCCCCCCAGTGGGCCCTGGCCCACAGGTGGAGAATCTCAGCCAGATAATGATTCCATCATTCAGCTAATTACCATCTGCAACCAGCCCAATGCTACTTGTACGATGCCCCCGGCCTCACTACATCACATCATCATGTACCAAAATGTACCACCAAAATAATCAAATCAAAATCCAAAGCCACAGGGAAAATTTACATTTGCTTTACGCTGTCGCCATAATCCCTCGACATTAAGCAGTTCCAACATAGACCACCTCCCAGATAACTTAATTTATGTATTAGCTCTACCAAAAACCACTAAGGAGTCTATTTAATGGATGCATATTATGTATTCACCTGCAGGTGGAGCTCTTGATATAGCTACATTGAGGTGCTGTGGCTCCATACAGTAAGTGTACATGTGGTACAAGTAGATTTCGTTTTTTCTTCTGTTCCCAGAGAATAGTACTGTAAGCATTTGCATTACATCTGAACATTTAATTGCTGTCTACTAAATAATTACTATTTCATAAGTGATCCCCTCAGGTGAATACTGAATAGCCATAAGGCATGTATGGGCCTTGAACATCATACACCATGCAAATGAACGCATGCAGCATGAGGTTTTATCTAGACAGATATGAATGAATGTAACACTTAAATCAGCATCTTTAGATGATATCCTGAAACCTTCACCACCCCTGGACAAATCCAGGATGTTTTGTTGCGTTCACACGAGGCATAGGCAAAGAGGCAAAGATCACAGCATATTTGTCGCTTTTAGCTTTTGTATAATTGTTGCTCACACGGTCGTTGACCGCATCAAGCGTGCATCTGTAGTGACATGTGTCGGTGTCTGATTGAGAAAAAACAACAACAAACCAGCATGTATAGCTTTGTAGATTTGCATCTGGAAGTTGTGCCCAGCTCAGCTTCAATTTGTAGCTTTGCATCTTTTGCAGCAGCTACAAACGTCAGATTTGCTTCGTAGCTTCACGTCGCTGGCTTCCATGCCATTGACAATGAAAGGTAGACTGTATCTTTACATTCACCGTGTGAACCATTTCACAGTGTGTTATAATCACAGACATGGACATCTGACGTGGTGAACTTGTAGATATGCTATTTCTTTGGTATCTTTGCCATAGAATAGGGAAGCTAGGGTTCATGTGGTTAAACCAGCACTGGTCTATAGCGTTAGGAGGTCTACTCATTACGAGTGTACTGTACATATTTATCTCATTTGAACGGGTGCACATTGGCAATCAATGGAATGTCCTACATCTGGAGCTGGCGCACTTGAGTGAATAAATAATTTCTCCATCTACTGGAATATTATATTTTCTGGACAAAAAGTAGATTTTACACAATCCGCAGGGACTAGATAGTAGACTTTCAACACCTTGAACCTGTCTTTGTTTCTTGTAAGTAGTGAACACATTATGTTGGAGTAAAGAGCAGGTATTACTGTACCTCAGAGGATTAATTTTTTTTATAGGTAAATCTAAAATAATAGATACAATGATCATATGAAAAACTAAATCACACCCGTGTGAAGTAAGTGGTGCAACTCCATGTGGGCGTCCCCAGGGGGTCCCCGAAACTTCCAGACCCACAGGAAGTGGCAAGCCGGAACCGTGTGCTCGGACAGACCCAGCCAGCCAGCCAGCCACCCACCCACAGATACACAAAGCTGCGTAAGGAAGTGGTTGCACCACTTAAAAATCTAAAATAGATAAATATATGTATAGAACATCATATGAATTAGTATTACTAGCCCTTACCCGTTGTGAGATATTTGCCCCCCCCCCCCCCCCCCCTTGTGGCCGCGGGGGGTACTGTGCCCTGGGTGCGTTTTAATTCACTAATAAATTCATTATTAATTTATAATTTGTTGAATTGGAAAAAGGTCTTTGTTAAGACCTCCATATTATTATGGTCAATGCCTGTGTGAAAAGTGGGAGCGATTGGTGCAGGCAGTGAGGAGCTACGGCGGTGTTTCTGATGATAATGATGATGATGATGATGATGATGATGATGATGATGATGATGATGATATGATGATGATGATAATGATGATGATGATGATGATGATATCTTATCAATCACATCTTAGGAAGTATATATTTACTTTTAGTTACCCCAATGCGCCCTCTACCGATATGGGCCTCATGCACCAACCATTCTTAAGAAGTTCTTGGCAAACATGTATTAAGGTTGGCTTACATGCATTAAGGTTGGCGAACATTATATTATAAACACACTGTCCATCACGACACACATACTAGCCCTGTAGAACCCAGCAAGACTGACCGAAACTCTCACTGACCAGCAGCTGCTCAAACTCGCCCCCAGACCAAGAAGAGAAGGGGTGGATGATGGATATGGAGAGAGGAACATAAATATACTGTACACTACAGAGAGAGAGAGAGAGAGAGAGAGAGAGAGAGAGAGAGAGAGAGAGAGAGAGAGAGAGAGAGAGAGACAGACATTTAATGACTGTAAATAAATAAAAGACAGAGGACAGCATAAGGTATAGTCAACTTATGTTAACCTCCAGTATATCATCAGCAAACAGAACTAAATGTGATTTAACACAGGGAGAAGTGTCTCATATTTCAGAATGTCCACTGGGTTCCTTAGCAAAGCCCTCTCCTGGACAATATGTAGAGTAGACCTAGGCCTACCGTTCCTGGAGGGAAGCCAAGGATCAACTTCCTTCAACACAACACAGCAAGCTTACTAATGGATCTGGTGAAGCCATCTGTGTATGTACCGTGTGTGATTTTGTGGTGTGTGTGTGTGTGTGAGAGAGAGAGAGAGAGAGAGAGAGAGAGAGAGAGAGAGAGAGAGAGAGAGAGAGAGAGAGAGAGAGAAACGGAGAGAGAAATGGTACTCCTGGGATTGGACGATGACTCACCCACCACAAGTTCAGACACGTGCTCACTCTCTCTCTCACATACACACACATACACACACCCTTTCCATCTCTCTCTCTCTATCGTTCTCTCTCTGTCTCTCGCGCGCGCACACACTGTCTCTCTCTCTCTCTCTCTCACACACACACACACACACACACACACACACACACACACACACACACACACACACACACGCGCACACACACACACACACACACACACACACACCATCATAACTCGAAATACTGTTAGCAGGACTCATTGATGCTAATTGTTCCCAATCAGTGTGTCAGTCCGCCTGTCAATGCACTAGTATGAAACCTGACCAGAGAAGGGATTGTCTATTGATCTCATTATCCGCACAGGCGCACTGTGTGTGTGTGTGTGTGTGTGTGTGTGTGTGTGTGTGTGTGTGTGTGTGCGTGTGTGTGTGAGAGAGAGACAGAGAGAGAGAGAACGATAGAGAGAGAGATGGAGAGGGAGAGGAAAGGTCACGCATCAAGAGCTAGAAGAGCATAATGTGTATAAACTGCTGGTCAATTCAATCTGAAGTCACTGTAATTAATCAACTGAACAAATTAAAGTCAATTGAATTGGGAAAAAAGTATTCCACTTTCAGTGAAGTTTGAATGCAGTTGGGTTGTTTGAGATTTAGCAGTAATATACAACATGCAAGTAAGTAGTAAGTAGCCTATTAGTTTGATGCTTTTATTTTTGTATCCATATTCTGCTTAGTGGAACTACTGTAGATAGATGCCCAATGTAGCAGTATAAGTATACCATCAGAATGTAACCCAAAGCTCTATTGTAGTAGCACGCATGCTTGTAGCATGGTGGACTGCTGTGCCCATTGAGATAACAGTCACAGACACCATGAATCACACCCAACAATGCCTCAGTATGCAATCTTTCTGCACCTTCTGCAATTCATCTCTCTATGTAGTCTATACAGTACTACTAACAATGCTTATAGGCAACGCTTCAAAGCGGTCATGAGTGGGAAGGGGTGATCCACTGGCGTGTTTATCTGCTCCGGAGCAGCATGGAATGTGCACATGAAAAATAAATGCAGGCACACGATGCCTCCGTGCAAAGCTGATGTCATACGAGTAATTGTCAGCTGCGTGCACAAAATTCGTGTTCTATAGTATGTATATGTTCTATATGCACATTGCAGTATAATGGAATTGTGGCTAGTGAATAGATTGTGCTGAAGGCAACCACCTGCATGGCCTTGGGTTGGGACAGATTATGTGTTCATGTGTGTGTGTGTGTGTGTGTGTGTGTGTGTGTGTGTGTGCCTGGTTGCAGTAGGGTTGCATGACTAAGGATTTGTATTAACTGTTATGTGAATCCCCATAAGCACACCCATGCCATGCATACCTGCATGGTTTCATCCATGCATGAGTGTTTTTTGTTGTGCATCTTAACCCTTGAACGACCGTTGGCGGTTTTATTCCCTATAATCGGGGGCTTTGTTTTAAATAATGTAGCAACTTTTAGCATGTTTGGCTCACAGCCTCAGCCACAGCCTCTACCTAAAACCGGCCAAAAGCACGCACTGGCGCGCTCTTTATGTGCATAGCTGCGTAAAATGCGACATTCGGGGCTTGATTAGTGCTTAATTTGACTTAGCTATAAAAGTAAACGATGATCGCATAGCATCGGGGACAGATGACTGTGTAACACAGTGCAAAAAGATAGCGGATGTTGTTATGCTTATTTGTTTTGGTGTCATGGCACCACTGGATTTCTTTATCGTATTTTTTTCATGGCATGGTATGCCTCGGTAGAGATTTGTCTCCATACTGGCCCTGGCCCTGTGAGACACACAGTACTGTAGTCATGTACATAGATAAACGTCATTGACATCTGCACTAGGATTATTGTTGTTTCAGTCTGCTGCAGCCAGAGACTGGAATGAGCTACGCAAAACTTTACAACTGGACACTTTCATCACTAAGTCAGCTTTTAAAGCCTGCCCTATATCACTCTTAAAGACAAATGCTGTTGTTCCTCAGACTGCTAGCCAGTCTTCATTCTTGGATTTTCGTCTCTGTAGTAATACAGTCGTTTTTGGTGTGCATTTTATCTAGATATCTATGGTTTTTGTAATAATAAATTGCGATGTTTTATATTGAGTTTGTTTGTACTCTTTTTAACTGGATTCTTGATTTATTTTAGCCCCCTTCCCCACTCCCTCTAGAGGCCATGAAAGGCTGCAGTTTAAAATAACAATTTGGTCTTAATCTTGCCTACCGTGTTAAATTAAGGTTCAAGCTCCTCATATCAGTTGCCTAGCCGCATTTCAAAAAGTGGTGTGCAGTGTGCAGAAGTGTGCCTGCCCTAAATCAATGCATGTGCATATACAGTATACAATACAGGTCCAGTATAGATGGACACGACAAACGACAAGCGCACGCACGCGCGCACACACACACACACACACACACACACACACACACACACACACACACACACACAATAATGTGGATAAATGCACACACACATACAGTACACTCTCACTTTCCCTGCATCTCACACTCTCGGGTTAAGTTAAGTGCACTCCCTGCCTATAACGTTGACACCATCTTGGGCTTCTGACATCAGTTCATGGCTCTCTGCTGCTATTATTGCTGAGAAGACTGCGTTGCATGCGTCACAGCATCCACAACTCCCTGAATCCTGTTGTGTTGGCTTTAACTGCTGCTCCTGATTGAAGATGATGTCGCCAGGCGTAGACATTGGTCTTCCATTTGAAGGCAGAATGCATAATGAGCCGCTGTGCTGCTGCTGCGTGACAGCAGAAAGTAAAAGAGAGAAAATGTCTCTCTCATGCTCGTCAGTGGTGCTCTCTGCTTTCATCTATGTCATCACCAGTACGCCTGATGGGGAGGATGGAGGGGCTGCTATACTGTCTGAGAAACGTGAATGTTGAAGTCAAACTGCAATGGAGTTCTTCTCTCTCTGCTTTTAACCAAGATTAATGTGTTTATTTTGAAGCCTGTCACTGGAAAGCTGCAAAAGCAGGAGGCAGATGGGTACATCTCCTTCAGTAAGAAAATCAACAGAAGACTACAAACATGCATATAATACCAGTGACAAAGAGCTGAGCTGGAGAAGAAATGGTGTTATGGATGGAGCGATTCATGTAAGGCAGTTATCGTAAAATAGCCGTAAAGTGTTGCATAGGCTACTTGCCCAATGCAAATCGCCAATGGTATATGGAGGAGATAACTATAATTGCTTTCCCACTCACATTTTGGCAAAATGTGGAAATGTGCATCGATTTCTAATGCTGGAATATTTCGTTCCATCAATATCACGTCACCTTACAGGACCATGTCAGAATTCCTGAATTGATATCCCGTCAAGTGACTGTGAATCACTTTACCGATACCATCAAGTCAATGTGTCATGACGGTGCTTATATTAGTTGTTCTATGAACTAACGTGTCATAAAAACAATGTAGATTTGCTAGAAAAAGCTCTTCTATGCGTACTGGTGGAGAGAAAGAGAATGCCTGTGGTGTGTGAGTGCGTGCGTGTGTGTGTCGATTCATGTTATGGCGAGTGGGATTCTAATTTAAAAATAAAAATCATAATTGGTAATCAAACCTATTTAATCCATAAAAAGAACAACATAAACAACATACATTTATAATATTAAATTATCGTTTAACTGTCGATAGAGGGTGTGTCACAGTGGGCTGCCTGCAACCGGGATGACCTTGTCCAGTGAACAAAAAATTGAGTGTCGGCCTGGGCCGTGGCTCAGCGGTCCAGGCACCTTGGCTGGTAATCCAGCCTTTACTGCATGTCACTCCCCCATCTCTCTCCCCATTTCCTGTCAGCCTACTGTCTGTCCCTACATAAAAAATATAAAATAAAGGCGAAAGCCTTTATTTTGAAAGTGTCAAACTACGATACAAGTTAAAGTGGCATAGCTCCTTTCAGTATGTGCGCAGGGAGTGGAGAGAGTAAAGTACTAGTTACATTAAACGGTCTCTCAGACCTAAGACGGATATTTATTGTTACTAGTGGCAAATACATGCATTCCCAAATGCCTTGTCTCACATGCCTATCTAGACACTTCTCGTGCGACCATTAAGTAGGCAATTGTACCCGATATATCTTACAATAAATGCAACGACTCGATACGGGCACATTGGTTGGTGAACCAATAGGGAGCCTGCGGTTTACAGTGCTAGTGTGAATCTGCGCCTATATGCCTTGGAAAGGGAGCGTTCTTTAAGGCTACTGAAGATGGGTCTCTCGTGGAGCACGACAAGAAAATATTAACACATTGATACATTTATCATGTATATGATACAGTTTGTTCATAGAGGGTTTCTCAATAATACCATAACAGCACTGACAACCCACTGGCACAGCAGCCTATAATATACACATTCTCGCCTTACCATTTCATGTTCTCGCCCAACAAATAAATTGCTTTGCATATACATCTATGCAGTAGCATGACGGCGGGACAAAATGCACACAGTACACACACATGCTTACACCACATACGGTATTCACATGTACACCACAAATGTTTTGGAGGACACTTCTGAAGGACAGAAGGAAAGGAAAGGAAATTAAAGGAAAGAAAAGCCCTGAAGGTAAAACAAATCCACATAACAAAAGAAAGAGTGAAAGAGAGAAGCTCATTGGAGTAATTCCTGGCTTTACGGTAAACTACAGACACTCAGTGCCTTTCCAGGTCAGGCGGAGACATTGCTTGCCCACCTGTGTGGGCATTGGGCAAGCAATGTTCGGAATTCACCAATGAAGATGGAATATGAAAAATCGGATGGATCCGTCTTGTTCACTTTACTATAGAGATAATGTATATTTGTGTAATGTTTGGACAACATTTTTAGGAATAATGCTTTCCATAAATTGGCCTCCTGGTGGCGCTATAATAGGGCAATGTTAAAAGGGTGGCATTTGATGAAATCTGAAGGAGTAATATCAAAAACTGTGTTTTACATAAGTCGACCTCCTGGTGGTGCTATAAAAGGCAGGTGTTAAACATGCACATACAAAGTTTTGTGTTTAAAGTATACAAGGTTTTAGACAGATCGGTGCAGACAAAACCACAAATGTGCCTGTTATAGCGCCACCATGAGGCTGATTTGAAAATGGTGTGGCATTTCTTAGTGGCAATATGTTAGTGGCAAAAAATATATTTTGCTAAAGTCGGCCTCCTGGTGGCACTATGTGTGCGTGCGTATGTGTGCGCTTATGTGTGTCTGTCTTCCATACCAATGCCTTATAAAGACATCACAGCCCCAGGCCAGCTCCTTTGTCGGCAGCACAGATGAGCACCAAGCAGTTTCTTTACAATGCCTTCCCAGGGTGTAGAGAAAGCACCACCACCATTTATATTAAAGTAACAATGATATTTCAGCATAGAAATTTCAATTTCAATTATTGAAGTTGAGCTGACTATACCAGACAATCCTCATACAAAAACCTGCAGCACTTTGTACAATGCCTAAATTAAGACGTTTGACTCATACAGTAAATGCTTGATAATAGTTAACACAGACAGATTTATTAGCTTGAAGAAATATACAGTACAATGTGGCGCAGATAAGGGGCCTAGCTGTGTAGAATAGCGCTTGTCTGTATTTCTCTGTCTCTATGTATGTATCTCTATTCCCACAAAATAGCGCTTGTCTGTATCGATATTAATCCCGACGATATTATTATTTTAGAGGGGCTAGTGGATTATGGTGTGTGTGATATGAAATGTGAGCTTTAATCATATTCCATCATATTCAAGGGCTTTTGGAGAGAAAGTCACTTTAGTTGTAGAGCACTGTAGTGGTAGTTGTGTGTGTCTGTGACTGTGCCCTGCAGGTGATGGTCGTTGATGCTCATTAATACATCAAGGAAGGCATTTATGTTTCTGCACTGTCAAAAGTAATGCTAGTTATTTTGCATAGAAGTAGTTGTAGTTAAATAAAAAAGGTTAAAAAAGCTTGAGGGGAAGATAAATTAGATAAAACAATTAAATTAAAATAAAATATATATCGGGAAAATCATATCGTGAACCTCATATCGTGATACGAATCGTATCGTGAGTTGAGTGAATCGTTACATGCCTAGATCACACACATACTCCATGCGTACGGTATGTGCACATGGAGTATGCGCACATGGAGTATCCAAAACAGTCCTATCCATACGTACACACATATGCATGCACGCACACACACACACACACACACACACATGTACATAATACATATATAATGTGTGCTCTGAATGTTTGGAGTAGACTAACATCACTATGTTTATTTCCCTAACAGTCCACCAACCCCTCTTAACATACGTCTATTTGTCAGGTAGATGAGGGATAGCCAGATGGTGTGCATAATGCATATACTGTACGTGTGTGCGTGTGTGTGTGTGTGTGTGTGTGTGTGTGTGTGTGTGTGTGCGATATATGCGTCTGAGCTGAACATAAGACCAAGCTGTAAAACATGGACCCTCTCTGAGTTAAATGAACACTCAGAATGTTGCTGTGTATCCCTCTCCATCACTCATCAAGTTTGCTGTTCTTTGATTTGAATGTCACATTTTCAAGACACTATAAGTAACATTTTTGTCAGACTACGGGCCTTATTTTGGGGCAGGTGGATTGGAGTGAGGAGCACAGCGAACGGGTCAATAATGATCATTTGATTGGTCAACTCATGATTGAATGCACCTACAACACACCAAATGATAATATATTCAGCCTAATCCAACACGACTCGCCACTTTGTCTTGTGTACCCAGACCTTCTCCTGTCTGGAAAACAGTGGTGGAAAAAGTACTCACATGTTTTACTTAAAATCTACGTAGAAAGTACTCATTATTACGCAGAATCTCCCATTTCAACTTTTCAAATGTATAAAAATCTTTAGAAAATATATTTTCAAATGGCCGAAATGTATATACCTGTAGGGTTGAAGTGGTTAATGTAGCCTATGTTTTGTTATAGTAATCAAAATCTACAAAGTAACTAGCAACTAAGGTTTTCAAATAAATGTAGTGGAGTAAAAGTACAATATTTACCACAGCCTTAAGGCTGCAGTAATTACTCCAAAGAGAGTGTTTTATATACTGCCTCAGAACTGTTTATTTCCATGCTTCGTGCTTTCACATAATTTGTCTCTGGGTTTTTACCATTTCTGGCGACAGACAACAGTGGGCAAAGTGTGTCAGTGGGCAAAGTGTGTTCTAGCGCTCTCCATTAATTAACTGCCATCTGGTTGTGTTTGTTGTAATTTATTCATCATGTGTAAGAGATGAATGCTACAGTAGACATTGTATGTATTTTCTGACTGTTTGGTGGCGCTGCCGAAGAATATATACGGAGGCTCGATGCTTTGTTCAGCAAGTCGGTTGGAGTGTGCTGCAGCCTTTAAAACAGTGTTTCCCAAACACTGGGTCGGGACCCATTTGTGGGTCGTGGACACATATGGGTTGCCATTAAATATGTATTTCGTTTTCCTACAGTGTTATTTTAAGGTTAAAAATAATCCTATACTGCCTTTTTACTATTTTGAAAAACATTTTTTAATATTTAAAATAGCCAATCTACAATCATGTAGATTGGGTATTTTAACTATTCAAAAATGTTTAAAAAAAAAAAGAAAAAAAGAAAAGTAGTAGTAGTTTAGGGATGAGGGGTTTAGCATGGACGAAAATAGATCCCCTTATAAATAATAATAATTATTATTATTATTACCATCAGATGTGGTCGTTGCCAGAGGACATGATGGTGTATGTTCATCAGATGATCTGCTCTGCTGTGATTTGTTCATAGTGATAACATGCTGTATAGCTTTAGAGATTAATTGTACACATGTCTTACGGGTGGAGACATGCCATGATATCAACCACTGGGGTGCTCCGATCTGAATTTTTGGGTCTGATACCAACCATTGATTCTCCTGACAGAACGATACACATACTGTACAAACAACCATGTACGTACAAACAACCATGAAAAAATTATCCTTATATAAGGCTGGGAGCAATATGTATAGGACAAGAGGGGGTTATCCGAGGTCGGGATCTAACTAAGACCAGATAGTGTGAAGATGGAGCCATGATTTAAGGTCATTCTGAAACTCATATATTCCCTAAATATAATTGAGTTTTAGCCTGTTGCCTGTAGTAATAGTAGTAGTAGTTAGCTCCTGGACCCTGTGCCAAGCCAAAGGAGCGCCCAAATCTCGCAAGGCATGCATGCAATCAATTCAAAATGGTGGCGACGGCGACTTTTTTGTCACCTTGTAAAAATAAAATGTTACATGGATTGTCGCTAAGTTCACTTCTCAAGCAGAAAGGGTGGAGTTGGCAATGTACACTAGCCTTCAAGGATATGTTTTAGGTTACATCAAATTAATATATTGTGTGTGTTACTGCATAATGTAGTTAGATGATGTTGATTATTTATTTCCACTTATTATATTTATTTTATATACTGTAGATGATGATACTGTAGATGTCTTCCACTAATTCTGCTGCTGGCTGCTGGAGTGCTACATACATTTTTCCTTTTGTTTGTTGAACCGTATTTTACATACATACTGTTTACTATTTGAAATGATTGAGGTTTACATACATACACCACACACACAAATCTGTTTACATCACGCACACGCACACACACACACACACACACACACACACACACACACACACACACACACACTGAAATTAGTACTTCAAATGATTCACTTGAAATTATTGCACAACTGTGTATAATTTATATATTATCGTAAAAAGTCAATTTGATTGATTGATCTGATTTGTGGTGGAAATAAAAGGGCTGTGCAATCACAGTTCAAATATATTTATGCCTTTCCGTTTACACTATTCCCAGGTTTTTGGTCGGACAAAGTGGTATTCAACAAGGCCACTTTCCCAGTCTATTTAAATTGGCAAGAGTTGTACCCTTGTACAAAAAGGGAACCAAATCGGATCCCGGAAATTATCGACCTACCGGTATTGCGGTATATGCATTTTATGTTCCGTCTCAAAGGTTGTGGAACGGATTATACATGAGCAAATTAATAATTACACACACAACCTCTTGTTTGATTTGCAATCGGGCTTTAGAAAGTCCCACTCCACCGACACCTGTTTGCTTTATCTAACAGATTATATTAGACTAGAGATAAGGGGAAATATTGTGGCATGGTGATGTTGGACCTCCAGAAGGCATTTGACACGGTGAACTACGACATTCTTTTGAATAAACTCAAGGCTTTGGGTTTTGACAGTGTATCACTTCAGTGGGTGAGGTCCTACTTGGTGGGAAGGAAACAGGTGGTAGACATGAATGGCACCCTGTCTTCGCTGCTAACTCTATCAAGTGGGGTCCCCCAGGGGAGCATTTTAGGTCCACTTTTCCATGTTTCTCAAAACTGTGTTTTTGTCATAAACAGATTTTTGAGAAACATGGATCCATTTATACTGCTGGGAACATGTGAACATAATATATCAAAATATAGCTTGAGCCCAGCACACATCGGGTGCGCAGCGACGCTCCGATACGCCACCGTTCTATTTGTGCGGCAACGCCTGGAAAATAGAACGGTGGCGTATCGGAGCGTCAGGCGAGGCGTGAACGTGCGTCGGACGCCGCCGGTGTGGTATAGGTTAATTGAAAATAACGGAGGCAGCTGTTTTGACGTGCGGCGTTCGCAGACGGTGTGTGTAGGGCTTTAGAATGTCTACTTGAATCCCCTCAAAAAGTGAGTTTCTAACTTGTTCCATTGGAAAATAGGCTATATTCAACTGCTTACAATGAATTGTATCAACTCAGTTTATTTTTTTAGGGTATTTCGTGTTCAAAGTCAAAACAGAGAATATTGCATGAACTTTTAAATATTAGTAAAAATTCTCAAATACCCCCGCAAATCCTATCCAACGAGCTGGAGAGGCTTCTAGCTCTCAAAGTGTTAACAGTCCACTGTCAGAACATAGGACCAGTCCATTTAAAGGTTCAGCTTTATCATATCAGTGTCTAGTGGAGACCACGTGTGGGCCATATTGACTCTCAACACAGACAACCCGTGGCAATTAGCTGCTGCATGTACGTCAACAGTGTCTCTGCAGCACGTGAATGTGTGTGTGTTTGTGTGTGTGTGCGTGCGTGCGCGTGTGCCCACTATGAGGGATAATGGAAGGGAAAAACACTCCCAGATGCATGTGATGCAATTATGTCTGCTATTATCTGATTGGCTAATCCACAGGCAAACTGGAGGCGTCCAAGACAAACACGCTGTCCGCAGACTGTTGACCAAGTACAAACCACAGGGAAACTCTCATACATTCACACATACATACACACACACACGCGCACACGCACACACACACACACACACACACACACACACACACACACACGCAGTCACTCACTCACTCACTTAGACACGCAGGCAAGCACGTGTACACATGCAGCCAGCTTTACATAGTAAATACCAAGCAGAAAGATTGTGGTAGAAATATCAGCGAACTCTTGCTATTTATAAAACCTACAAATATAAATGTGTGTGTGTGTGTGTGTGTGTGTGTGTGTGTGTGTGTGTGTGTGTGTGTGTGTGTGTGTGTGTGTGTGTGTGTGTGTGTGTGTATACCGTATGTGCGTGCGTGTGTGTGCCTCTGGTGTGTATAGTGTATGTGTGATGTGCTGCTAAGTTACTGATTGTACTACTATAGGATGTTTGTGACAAGTGTATGGATTAGTATGAGAGAAATTACATCTTATACAGTTTATAGCTTTTAACTATAACTTGTACAAATGTGTATAAAATAACAGATAAACAGAGAGAACTACTGATTGTCTGGGTTATGATTCTCAAACATGCAGTGACGTTCTCAAACATTTCACCAATGTAGGTACAGTATACTATACTTACTGTATATGATAGGAGTGTTCAGGTGCATACTGTGTGTGTGTGTGTGTGTGTGTGTGTGTGTGTGTGTGTGTGTGTGTGTAATGTGGCTCTGTGTCACAATGCTTGGGCCAACTTCTGTTTTGTTTCCGAATAAGTAATAGTTCACCGTGAACAATCAACTCTAGACAACAGCACACAAATGTGTATTTAAAGTGTGTGATTCAATTTACAATTTAGGCATTTAGCAGACGCTCTTAATCCAGAGCGATTTACAGCAAGCAAGAACAAAAACATGGTAATACATACATAAAAATAGTCATCACGAATCATACATAAGCTAAGAGCCTAACAGTGGAATATCTAATGAAACTATATGCTATATAGTGCATTGTCTACATAAAATGCAATGTATTTGCACAGGTGGGAAAGAGCAACTCCATCCATTCCAAAACAAAATTAAAAAGTCTAGGAATGTAACAATGGGATATGTATCATTTATTTAAATAAATAAATCCAAGAAATATATTCACTTATTGGCATGCTCACAATAGTGATGCTGTGGTTCATGTGATTAATTGATGCACACTGCTTGTTTGAGGCTTTGTGCCAATTTAGCTTGTGTCTCTTGGTACAGAGCTGGCAGCACTGGTTGAATAAACATAAGTTTGCTGTTAAGCTAAATGGCAAGGCTATGTTGCGAGTTAGACGTTAACCAAGTGATCAGTGAGAGAGTTGAGCAAAGTCAGGCTGTTTCCCTCTCATTATTCCACTGATGTTCAAACAAAACAATATAATTTCTGGCCTGAATACCTACAGTAGCTCTAGGGTGACCAGATGTCCCCCTTTGTGTGGGACAGTCCCTCATTTCCAAACCTTTTCAGGCGTCCCACAAATTGCGACCCTGTCCCACATTGTGACTGACAGGCATCATTGTTCAAAAGCCCTCATAGTTATTACCCTAATAGTTGGCTTTTTGTTGTGCAGCTCTCGCATTGTCTTTTTCCCTGCAAGATGTGTTTTCAAGCCTGTTAAAATAACATGAGAAATATACCGTAGGCTACAGTATCAAGTCGACCATGTCACCCATGACCAAAATTTGCATTGAGACGCCAGAGGGTTAATAACAAAAGTAATAGGCAATATTAGCCCTATGGTCGAATATGACATAATAAGGCATTTAATAGCAACTTAAGTAATATGTTGCTAACCTCGTCCCATCTCAGTTGTCCCAACACAAGTGTTACTTCTGTCCCTCAAATGAAGAGTTTAGATTGGGTCACCATAAGTAGATGCTTTCACAGGCCCACGATAATATTGAGAGGTACACAATAATATAGTGAGACATTTTTGTTATTGCAATGTCCAATCTTTAACCACCGATAGCAAGTTCTAACTTACTAGCGCAAAACACACTCAAATTGCAGCTAGCTTATGAATTATTGACTGAACTAAGTGCTGTTTTGTGTGTGTGTGTGTGTGTGTGTGTGTGTGTGTGTGTGTGTGTGTGTGTGTGTGTGTGTGTGTGTGTGTGTGTGTGTGCATATACATGTGCGTGTGTACGTATGGATAGGACTGTTTAGGACTGGGTCACACATACGTGCAAATTCAATTGAATCTCGTTTCCTTTGTATGCAAGTGAAGTGGTGGAGCTTCCGGTTGTGAAACCATTCACATCATGACTCGAATGGTGTTCAACCCAAGACGGAAATAGCAAGACATGCCATCTCCGGTTTACTTCCCGTTCCTGTGTGAAGTGGTGACTTTTTAGGAGACCAGAAGCAGGTTGGATTTAATTAATTCCAATAGAAGAGTGAACATGAACACACCTTCTGAATCATTCTTTAGCTCCATGGTCACAAGCCACACTATTCCCATGATTTTCAGACTAAATAATAGCTTTTTTTCAGAGAGACAAATCACTTATGTACAAGGACAAACGGAAGATTTCTGGCACTGGGAGAATTAAATAATGATTTACTCTGGCAATGAATGAGTTAAGTTGGAAGACATAACGTGGAGTACACGAATAGAGCATGGAAGAAAGACTGAAGGATACTAATGTAGTTCAAAGATAATTATTATTAACAAAGGAGGACAAAGAAACTAAATTACAGAATTGTACAGTACTAGAACCTTGCTCGTCCATGGCGCGCTCAGGTTTAGTGCCATGCATGTGTCACAGTGAATATCGTGTGTTCAAGTGAGACACACACACAAGCCGTATATTTTTAATGAAGGCAGACATCGATGTGTGTTTGGCTACTGACTGTTGTTTACAATTTAGGCATTTAGCAGACGCTCTTAATCCAGAGCGACATACAGTAAGCAAGAACAAAAAACATGGTAATACATCAAAACATAAAAAAGTCATCATGTACGTCTACTTAAGCTTAAGAACCTAACAGTGGAATATCTATCTAAGGAAACTATGTGTGTATATACTATGAAGTGCTGCTATGTCTACATAAATGTTACATAAATTGAGCCTATACATACGCCTGTAGGAGGTCGAGGCCAGGGCAAGTACTACGGAAAGTGCTATGGGCTAAGATGAAGTCTGAAGAGGTGCGTTTTCAGATTGAGGCGGAAGATTGGGAGTGAATCTGTAGTTCTGATTGTAATGGGAAGTGCATTCCATAGTTTTGGAGACAGAAGGCAGGAGAGTTTGGGACGTGTTGAGTGTTGTCCCGGCGTTTTTAGTAAAGATTCTTCCGGCTTCCCTGCGTCGTCTGATCTGAGTGCTCGAGAGGGTTTGTAGCGCGTGCGATCATACTTGCAAGATATATGGCGGTGCCATGCCTTTGGTTGCTTTGAATGCTAGCATCAGAGTTTTGTACTTTTGTACTACTGTGCGGGCAGCGACCGGGAGCAGTTGTTTCTGTGTTGTTCCGTGGTGTTGTTTATTTTCTCTGTGAATAAGAGCAACAGAGATAATCCTGTCCGTGATGTTGTTCGATGCGATACAGAAAAGGTCTCTTTTACTTTCACTTTGTGATTGACTGGTGATTGGCCAGTAGGCGGTAGTGGGTGGTAGTTAGTGAGTGGTAGTTAGCTGCGCCAGCGAGAATAGGCCAGATTACCATGTTTTCACATCCGGTTCCCTCGCTCGCAGACCTCCATTGTAAGAAACGGCTTATGTTAGCATTAGCTCACAATGTTTAACTTTAGCCAGAAACGTTATCATGTTGGGTGTGATGCGATGAAAAATCACAAATTACATCCGAACATCGGATGGATTATGATCACCACAGACAGAGCTCGTAGTTTCAGAGGTAACAGCCAAAGAAGATCCTACTTTTAATGGGACCCTATGGGATGCGCGCGCACATCTCCTGGTGCTGGGGGTGTCCTACAAACATTAAATGACAAATTGACAATTAATGGAGAATGTACGTCATACAGTATGTGTCTGAGCAAATTGGTTATTTTTGTCCAATACACAAAGATTAAATTCCCATTGACAATGAATGGATGATGTACAATGATAAGAGCGCCCCTCACTTCACACGAGTGTGATTTTTTTATCGACGAAGTACATTAATTGACGGAGAATTCTGTCAAAAGCAGACAACAGTTGGATTTTAATTGACGGAATATTCCATCAAAAGTTGGAACAGAGTGACAAAATGGAATCTGAAATACGAATAAGATAATATAAGACCTTTTAGTTCAAGGTTGTACTTTATTGTTACATTGGTACATACGAGTAAAACCTATTTTGGTTTGGTTAAGCTCACAAGTAGCATCTATCCCTACCCACCCCCAAAGTGTATAAATCCGCCCTGAAGCATAAATGGGGGGTGGGGGGAATTCTCCCCCATTTGAAAATGAATTTCAGGCCCTAGCTTCCAACTTGATAAGCAGGTTGGTGCCTTGTATGGTTTCCTCTGCCATCATGTGAATGCAATGCACATTGTACAAAGCACTTTGAATAAAGGCACTATATAAATAAATGCTCCAAATGTCTAAGTCTTTCTTACTTTGATGCAAATTTGAACTCAGCAGGCGTTGGCCTCAGCCCTTCATTTGCTAATCTCTCAATGTGTGACTGTACTTTTCTATACATTTCTGTGTAATGCATGTAACCGTGTGAGCTGTGTTTGGTCAGCTTTTGTGGGCACATACAGAAAAACAACAATCTGCTGTAGATGCCAAATCCTTTGTCCGCACCTTAAAAAAATCTGTGCAACCCCTATTGGCACACTGCGCTTGGCATCTGACATTTTTGCATGGCTGGCTGCAATTAACACAAGGGGGAGTGAGAGAGGCTTACAGACAGACAGATGTACAAGCAGACCCAGTTTTCTACTCCTAGACGGGGGCAGCCATGCCCAGGCCAACCTCCTCCCCTCCACCCCATCTGCCCCAGCATATTTTGGAGCTAAAACACACCATTGAGTGGAGCAACAAGGCAGGCCTTGTCCAAGGCCACCAAACCTCATCTGGACAGCCAGCAGGGAAGCACTGTGCGTGCGCGTGTGCGTGCGTGCAGATTGCCGGGTAACAGCCAGGCCAGGTTAAAATAATTTTCTGCAGCCTTTCAGCAGTTAGCTCCAGAGGTTCCTCTTTCCTCTGCAGAAGCACATATGGCATGGAGACACATACATATGTGGAGGGAGACAAGAAGAACATACATGCACATATACTGCAAAACCACACACACACGCACACAGACACATGCGCGCCATAAATGTTTATCAATATCACATCACATAGTATGACATGGTGTGTGTGTGAGTGAGTGAGTGAGTGAGTGAGTGAGTGAGTGAGTGAGTGAGTGCGTGCGTGCGTGCGTGCGTGCGTGCGTGCGTGCGTGCGTGCGTGCACATGCACGCACATGACAGCTCACACAAATGGCATGTTTACAATGAAAGTGGTGAAGTTCAGGGACCAGATAGTTGTCCTTTTAACGTCAACACTTCTGCTGTGCTTGGCAGGAGCCCACTTCACTCCCCCTCTCGCAGTAAAATCCTCAGTGTAAATTTGACTTAGAGAGTGTAAAAACAGGTACATTTTTACACTTTCAAAGTCATATTAACACTGAGGATTGTACAGAGTACACACCGTTCCCAGCAAATCTCTCACCACTCACAGTATGTTTCTTTCCTACCTCTACTGTTTTTCTCTCCTGACTCTCTCTTTCTCCTTTTCTCTCCGTCTCTTGCTGTATACATTGAATGATCAAACCCATTCAGAAGACGGGTAACTAGCAGGTGACACAAGCAGGACAACTGGCTGCTTTCTGTATAATGTAATTTCACAAACCAATTATTACATTTTCAAAAGATTAACATTATGCTTAACTAGACCTGACCTGATTTGGTTGCTCTGTGAATAAACTATTGCTCCAGGGTTTTATCAAGTCAAATCTGATTGAGTTTATGCATTAAAGTCTCAAGTCAAGTTGAGTCTTAAACCAGTTAAGTTGCAAATAAGTAAAGTGACAGCAGAGCAGTCCAAGCCAAGTTGCAAGCCCTGATTTTTGTGAATTAAATAAACTAGTCTCAAGTCTCCAGCTCTGGTAAGAAGTTTTTAGAAGTAATAGAAAAAGGCCAACCTTGTTTTTTACTGTGCCAGATAAGATTATTTATCTTTGTGCCTTCAATATAAAAGGTAACATACAATACCATAATATTCAAAATGTAATGCATACTGTTTAATGGTTGACACAAGTCATATTAAGAATGCAAATGTGAACTTCCGGTAGGCAGCTGAGGAAGATGGCAGCATAAATCGTGCTCCCGTGTCTAAGTAAGAATAATACAAATATACAACAAATTCAAAGAAGTGATGAAAGAGATATGATCGGGGAGGAAAACGAGGAAACGAGGAAGTACGAAGAACAAAATGCAGTCGTAAAAATCAACAGAACGCGACGATAAGAAGATAGGAAGGGGACGCCACACCGAGACCTGCTCCAGGGGCTGAGCACTGTGAGCAGGTCATTTTTTTCTAAATTCAAAGAATAGTTTAAAAGAGACATGCGACAGGAGTTTACAAACTTCAAAGAAGTACAAGAACAAGCCAATCCGATGTCCATCGTGGTTAACTTCCTACAGTTCGAGACCGAAGAGAATAAGAGATGATAATTAAAGAAGCCTGGAAGGCTGACATTAAACTGGATGGAAAAAAGCTATCAGTCGACCATGATTATCCAGTGCTTATGAAACGCAAGTCATATGCTGAAATCAGGAGGGACACCCACACACCGCCACTTGCTAGGTTCAGAGCATAGGAAGCAACGTTCAACGTTCAGCCTGAGGAAGGCTGCAAGACCGAAACGTTGCTTCTTAATAAATGCTCTGAACCTAGCAAGTGGCAGGTGTCCTTCCTTTCTACATTGTATGCCTCGTCATCATCGCACCTGCTCCAAATTACCTACCGGGTGTGCGGAAGTCATCTCTCTATTATATGCTGAAATCAAAAAGTTGTTGAAGCAAAAAGGAGTTGGCTTTTCAACGCCATTCACGAAAATGAGAATACGATTCTCATGAGACATGAGAAAGAGAGGATTGGACGTCTATGTGAGGGAGCCAGAGACCACGGTGGAGGAGAGGATTCCAACGTGTGGAAGGAAGGAGGGGCCGGAGACAGGGGAGAATGACGTGCTCTCGCCAGAAAATCGAGCAAGGGCTCTGAGACAAGCGAAGCAGAGACTACAGGAGTTCCGAAGATAAGATAAGGGAAAATATGAGTGGATGGGGTGGGGGGGGTTTGATACTGTGTCTTAGTTTTAAATTAATAGTTAGATTTTGTGTTGTGCCCCGTTTGATGAAAATATACTGGTTACAAGGGGTATTTTTGAGTTAGATGGGATCGGAATGGGACGCGATTTGGGCTATATAAAAGAGACACCCCCCACCAAATTTAAGACTTCTCGATTTAAATACAAATTGACATGACGGGGGGAAAAGTTTGTGAGTGAATGTTGTTGTATGTTTTGACAGGAAATGACAGGAAAGAAAACACAAGATGCAATGTAATGGGGGTGTTGTTAAATGTTAATGGATTATTAAAAGATTTGTAATGGAAAACTAACTCATACATTGAGTCAAGATATATTCACCGAAAAGTGGGAGAAATGGACTGAATATCAACAGGACGATAGATACCGATGATAACAATGGACACTCATGAATGCACTGGAATATGTTGCTTGTTAATGATGAATATGAACCCTTGCAATGTGACTAATTTATTTATCTGCAAATAAAAATTAAGTAAAAAATAAAAAGGAAGAATGCAAATGTACTCAAAACAGTTCATGATACCCAGACATGACAGTGTCAGTTAAATAAATATGGTATCTAGCACTTAAATCGACTATAACTAATCATCATCAATCGTCATTTATCCCAAACTGCCCCTCATAATTGGTGTGCATTGATTTGCCTTTAATGATACAACATAAGTTTCTAGATAAATCAGACCAAAGGTTAGACTTAACACACTCTTCTTACTTTTACTGTTGCTAGGATTCTGGTTCCGTGCATAGTTAGATGATGTCAGACAGTGCATGGCTTATGGAAACATCAGCATAAGCTCAGAAGATGAAGTGGCATTTGCCACACGAACCAGTCCTACAGTACAGTAGGTATAGGGCTGTCACGATAACTGTACTTGATGATTAATTGCCAAACAAATAATTGTGATTAATGATTTGATTGTGATTTTGACATTGAACATTGGAACATATAGGCTACATAAAATAAAAATATATTTATAGGCTTCGTAAACAAAGATTGAACAGGGCAGATGTGAAAAATAACAAATATACAAAGAAATTACTGACATTAGTGGAAATAGACGATCTACAAGTTCACAACATTGCGAAGGTTATGAGCTTGGGTTGTGAGCTTGTACAGTATATCGGCTATATCCACAATGTTTTGAATGGCAATATATGACAATTATGCAAGATAATTGTGATTATGTAAAATAATTACAATTAGGAGCTTATGTAATAATTGTGACAGGAATGTAACAGCTATACTGACAGCTAACATTGTACATTAAAATAAAGCCTAGGCTATGAATGCGTCCTAATGCTATCTATATATAGAATATCTGATATATTAGCAGATATGCAACAGTGCAGCAGACATCACATTAACTTAAATGTTCCAGACATGATAAATACATAGGCTAATTTTGGAACAGCAGTAATAAGCTGTGCTGTGAACATCCTATACTAAAGATATAACTTTTATGATGAACGCTGTGATGAACAAATATTTTGATATGTAGATAATGTACTTGAACAGCAATAGTTTTTGTGTGGTTTGTAGGTAAATAAAAATAGAATAATTAATGTGCTGCTCATTTAAATTGATTCAGAGAAAAATATAACGCACATCGCACGCATGCTGAGCCAAACTGTAAAAACAGAACAAAGTGGAGGCTCACAACTCACTTTTGATTTAAATACTCTGTTGTTCATTTAGCGACAAAAAAAACCTAACCCATTTTGCTGTTGTGTCACCAAATAAATAAAGCATTCTAAAGCGAGTTGTGAGCCCACACGGATATTGAAAGCTATGAATAGTGCTAAGAGAGACATGGCAGTCCAATTCATCTACACTTGTTCTCAGCAGTTTTTTGCCATATGGATATTTCACTAATGCAGGATTCCCTAGAATAGATAACGGAATTTGGAAACACAATGAAGCATCGTAAAGTTATAGGATTTGGATTGTAGATCTGTCAGAATGAATGTGTGAGACTGAAAACTATAAGTATGTGATTTTAGTAAGTTATTTAAGGTAATTTCAGTGTTTTTATTAGACAAGACAGGGCAGTGGGACGAGAAAAGGGTAGAGATGGGAACAGACAAGAGGCAAGACAAGTCTCAGACTCAGGTGCTTGTGACACACAAGGAGCCGACTGATAATATACTTTCTGACACTAAGGTCGCATTCACACCTCAACTCCAGTAGACTCAATGCGATTGGGCATCATTCTTGCATATTTAATTTGCTGCATTTGCCTTCACACTGGCTGTGTCAAGCGCAGCAGGGAACTTTATCAATGTGTTCAATTTATCAACTACACAGTGAAATCTATGGTGTTAAAAAATATACTTTGAGTAATAGTTAGTACGTAAAGTGAGGGTATAGGATTCAGTGTGTCGTCGGGGACTGGATGTGCGCGCGTGCGTGTGTGCGTACACGCCACTGTTCTTTTGGCGCTTTGGAATGGCGGGTCAGATCAACATATCCACCTGGGTGACAGCACACTGCTGGGCGAGCACTGGCGCTTTGGCATGGGGGGTCAAATCAACATATGGAATGAATTCTGTACTGGCCATATATGGAGCATGTCTTGAGTGTACAGGTTTTGATGAGGTCAGATCAACATATGGAATGTCAGAACAGGTCAGCTCCAGATCTAAGGGTGGCAGCGAGGGCAGTGTCTTGAGTATACAGGGTTTGATGTGGGCCAGGTAGGTCCGAGCCTTGATCTTCGGGCCTGTTGAGATCTCCAAATATGGGCTTAATATTGATGACATCATGTGATGGCACAAGGCATGACCAAATATGGGGGCGTGACCAACCAAACAACTGACGCGAAATACACAATTCCATAGTAAATGGAATTTACCATTTTGCTGTATTGCTGTGCAATACAACGCTGTTAAGCAGTTCACTTGTGGTGTAAACTATAGGCTACCTCTACTGGGTAGTTAGTAAAATGTTAGTTCCTACGTTCTAAAAGACAAGTATAATATATATATATATATATATGAGAGAGAGAGAGAGAGAGAGAGAGAGAGAGAGAGAGAGAGAGACTTAAATATTGTATTGTCAGGCACTCCTCCACATTAAATCCACTGTTAATATAGTGTAAAAACAGAGCCAAATGGACGCCCAAATGCGAGTTAACACTGAGGATTTTTCTTTGTGGGTATAGTGGGATCATTAAACCAGTACCACATGCCCTACCAAATGACCCTATTAAGCTGCAATGTGACAAAAAGTCACACCGCCCTGGCACTCAGAACAGGCCATGTGTCTCCCTGGAAAATCGTTGTGCGTCAATGAGAGAATATGGGTCTTCCTTGAAATAGCATTCTGAACGCAGGTTTCTCCTTCAAAATCTGCTATGAACTCGCTATCTCTGTCTACCGCTCTTCCTCTACAGGTATATGTACAGTATATTATCATTATGTGATACATGATACGATGGTGGTGAATAATGCATCCAACCATTGCCTCATTTGTAACTTATAATGAATTTAAAAAAGACATGGTAGTAAAGTGAGTGACGCATTCTGGTTCATCAAGTTGCCAACTCATTCATTATTCATGCTTTGCAGGTTTATATTTTGCCACAGTGACATGCAAGGGACAGTGGAATTAACCACTGCCTATGTCAAATGAAGAGAGAGCCAAAACTGCAAACAAAACACTTCATGGCAATAACAATCACTTGAAAACATCATGGCTTTTTTTAACCGACCTACTTTTATGGCTGTTGCTATCCCGTAAAGAGAGTGTGTTTGGATTGAATGTGACCCAAAAACCACTAGCAAAGGCCTTTTCCTCAAAATCCCCACTCCTCTAGGATGCTGGTTTAAGCACAAACAACTTCTGTCACTGTAAAATAACATAGAGACATACAGTGTGAATCTAATCCATGAGTACTACAATGGTGTGCAGCTCATTTCAAAAGCCTTTACAATGTAAAAGTATTACTAAATATTTCACATGCAGTACATGCTAATCCTTAACCCGAAACACAGCATTATTGTAAGGTCATAGTGGGTAAAACATGACTTACACTTACAGCATTTGGTTGTGCGGATTTGTGGGCAGTTTGTTAGAGGAATAGTAAGTGATAGGGTCTATATAGAGCGTCACAGTCCTGCCCCCTTTCCAGACCCGGAAAAGATTCCCCCGTTCATTTTCCTCATAGACTTTAAAAAAAAGATTTATTTAAAGCCGTTTACGCTGCGGACAAAGCCAACTCGAGTTGTGACAAATCTTCTTACAAATTATTTGATTGGCCAAAAACATTGTGTTTATTGTCATGATTTGTCACAACTCGAGTTGGCTTTGTCCGCAGCGTATATAAACGTGAACAGGGAATTATTTTCCGGGTCTGGAAAGGGGGCGGGACTGCGACGCTCTATAATGTTGTAGTGTTCTTCTGTAGTGAATGAATGAATTATTATTATTAATAATATTAATGCACACTCGCACACGCACGCTCACACTTGGAGAGATATATTATCCACAGTATGGATACTATAGGAAGGAAGGAACGAACGAACGAACGAACGAACGAAGGGAGAATTTAAGAAAGAATTTAAGAAAAAAATAAAAAAAGAAAGAAAGAACAGCATTTTGTAGAAAACGGGCCAAGTTCGGAAGCCAATGTTAGCCAATCAGGATGGAATATGAGAAAACAAACAGACCCGTCATGATCAAATTGCACTCTGTGTTCATGATTTGAGGCATTTTGTTCAAAACGGACCAAACGGACCAAACTTTGGAAGACAATCTTAGCCAAAGGGGATTGAATATGGGAAAGCGGGCAGGTCCGTGTTGATCACATGACTATAGAGTTAGTGTGTAACAAGTTGCATGATGTATAGATAAAATGTGTATGAGTAATATAAAGAATTTAGTTTTGCAAAAATTGGCCTCATGGTGGTGCTATAACAGGCCAGTGTGGAAAAATTGGGGCAGAGGTTTGTTGTTGGCATCCAGGGAGTGTGTGTGCACCGTTTGGCATCGCCTGGGCCAACGGCGCCGGAGATTAGCTGGTAACAGACGGACGGACACACACACACACACACGGACGGAGTGAAAAACATACTCTCCCCATGCCTTCGGCTGGTGGAGACAATAAACCTAAAGGTAATTTATTTATTAATTATCTCATTATCACAATAAGATGTGGTACACCGTGTGTGTGTGTGTGTGTGTGTGTGTGTGTGTGTGTGTGTGTGTGTGTGCATGCGTAAAATGTTGACAACGGCCAACGTACAATAGGACCCCAGTTCTTACACTGATTTACACTGATTTCTTTTCATATTGAGTTCATTTCACTGTATGCCTCTTGTTTTTTGCCCTGTCTTGATCTCTATGTCTCTCTCAAGGATGTTACGAAATGCAAAACAAGGATATGTTGCTGGAGGGTACAGAATGTCTATGGCGTTTGGTCACTCGTGAACTCTGTTGTGTTTCAACAACCTAAGACAGGGATTCAAAAATCCATGAATAGTGCTGAGAGAGTTGAAGCAGTCCAATTCGTCAACACTCATGTCACTGAGGCAAATTGGTATGTTGCTGTTTTTGCCATATTTCACTCATGCAGGATTCCCTAGAAATTTGGAAACACAATCAGAAAGTTATAGGATTTGAATTGTGGATCTGTCAGAATGAATGTGTGAGACTGAAAACTATAAGTGTGTGATTTTAGATATTTACGGTATTTTAGGTCATTCCTGTGTTTTTATTAGACCACGTGACCTCACAGACACCAGATAAATAGTTTAACTCCTGTTTCTTAACTGTGCCGTATTAAGAAGCTCTGTTGTTTCAGCACGACCTCGCACTTTAGGAATGTTTTATATATAGCAGGATGTATATCAATATTAAGTTTAATTATGACACCACATCCAAATTATTTCCAACATATTTTGATTGTCCATTTTCTTCTTCTTTAGAAATATTATATATATATATATATATATATATATGTATGTATGTATGTATATAATTTAATTATTATAATTAGCGTGAAATATCCCTTTACCTAAGCTCCTCCACTATCTCTCATTTATGCCAGTGTGCCAGTGACCACCCGCCTATGTGCCTATACTCCTATAGGTTGCCTACCCTTGCAGTACAGTACAGTACAGTAGTACATAGTACAGTACAGTTTTTTTTGTGAAAATAATCTGGGGACCCCCCCCCAAAATAATTTGTCAACCCCTGAGGGTCCCAGTAGTACAGTACAGATTACAGTGAAGTACAGTACCTAGTACAGTACAGAGTAGTACAGTACAGTACAGATTACAGATTACAGTGAAGTACAGTACCTAGTACAGTACAGAGTAGTACAGTACAGAGTAGTACAGTACAGTACAGAATACAATAGTGCAGTGTATAGTACAGTACAGTCGCACAGAGGTACAGTACAGTCGGACAGAGGTACAGTGCAGAGATCACGCACCTCCATGCAGTGCAATGCATTGTGGGTTACAGGTGCATGAGGCAAGCCCAGTTTTTTGTTTTCATTTTATTTTCAGATAGTGTGTGTGTCTCACTCGGATCGCACTGCGACACAGATGCGTGGCATGTCACGGCGCGACACTCTTCTAGTTACATTACATCGAAAGGAGTATAGTGCTTCCACTCTCTACCATGTCAACATCCTTTGACCCCTATAGCCAAAGTCTATAAAGGGGAAGCTAGAGTGTTTGAAAGGGAAAATCACAAATACATCTAGGACCAGGCTATGAAGTATGAACTGTGCTATGTTTCCACCTAAAGGAAGTAACAGTCAAAAACGGTGGTTTATAAATAAAGTTATTGACAACTCTTTTATTGACTTTGAACTATTGTTTTGATCTTATCTGTCACTAGAGGGCATGAGCATTGAGCATAATGCAAACTGACCCTAATAAAAGTAGTCAACCGCTTTGAGAGAAGATGATGGTCTGTTCATGATATGATTACCACTGTCAGCTATAGAGCAAATAATTTACATCAAATTAGCGAGTGAGTGAGTGAGTTGACTACAAAACTCTGAACCTGCTCTGCTGTATGACAGGGTTATATTACAAAACTATAGCAATTTAAGATGTATTTATTCCAATGGAAGCAAGTATATATGAGCATATGCATGTTGTGTCGTGTCCTGTCATGTCATGTCATAGGAAGAGTGCCTGTGCTAGCAATCAAGAAAAGTAAAAATGTAGATTGTCTGAATTTGTGCACCCTCAGTACAAGAGCTTTAAAGGATTGCAACCAAATGACAATGAGCTGTAGGTAACTGTTCAACCTCAACAGAGGTCTGGTTGGTTCTGCACAGTAAAAGAAGACAAGTAGTGCAGTCATATGGTATTTACTTAGGGTGTGTTCTCACCCTCGAAAATAAAATAAAATAACGAGTTGTCCCATATCTCACTAGCTCTCATTAACTGTTTACCCAATACCCACATCGTTTTCATCTGTCAATCAACTACACCTGCGTCAACTCCCATTGAAGCAAAAATCATAAAGTAGCTTATGTGTCATCATCACACGTTTGGTAAAGGTTGCAACCCATACTCGTGCATGGACGCAGTCCAGGACGCTAACAAATGCGCACAGGCGGCTGAAACGCACGCACGGATAGATACACTCACATCAGAAGCAATCAGCCAGGCCTGTAATTTTAACACAGCATTAGCTTGCAAAGTGCACTGTCCATTTACCTATCGGCAACACAAACACATTTAAGCACCGTGACGATGACCAAATTAACAGCTGTATCAGGAGGAAGGTAAACAATTTAAGTGAGAATGTTTTCCTGTAAGCCTAATTACCTAATATGAGAAATGACAATACAATACAACAATAAGCAAGGTCTGAGGAATTGTAGCCTATCGGATAACACTATAATACTCTATTATCATGTTTAATAATTATTATTAGCGCCATTAGCATATGCTCATTGAAGAAGCATAACTCAATGTGACCGTCGCTTCTCCATTAACCAAACTGCATATGTAAAGGTCATGGGCCTAAAACAAAAAGAACCCGAAGCACTTAAGTTAAAATGTGAAAAGTTGAATGGACCTAACCTGGTCCCGTGGAATGCAGGGCAGAGAGGTCCTGCGGTGGGACTTGCTGCTCTGATGAGCCATCATGTCCGAGGCCGCCACGGAGCTGGACCTCCGTCTCCTCTTGAAGACCGGGATGTCCTCCTCCTTCGCCCCGGTCACAGAACCACAGCACCCCGTCCCGCTGGTCCCTGGGGCCGGCAGGAGCCGGTCAGCATACCTCGCAAGCAAAACCCCGAACAGCCCCAGCAAGTAGGCCAGGTAGGGTCTCCAGCCGGCTCGGACTGTGCTCAGCGAGACGAGGGAGACGGCCCTGATGATGCTGATGAAGACGAGGATGGACACTCCCTGGCGCAGCCGGACGACCAGCAGAGCCCCGCTGGCCAGGCAGCCGAGGACCACCAGGGTGGCGGGGAAGGACAGCAGCTGTTCCTCCGCGCCGCGCAGGAGGGACTGTGCCGCGGCTTCGCCCAAGTGACACACCGCTAGTAGGAAAACCGCGGTGCGGATCAGCACCCCGCAGCGAATCAAATACAGTCCGACCCAGAAGAAGGCACATACGAGTGAAAAGACGGGAGAGAATAGGTACCACACGGCCAACAGCAGCTCCGCCGCGCAGCTCGTTGCGAAATGAAGAAGCGACCCGGGCTCACTGCTACTTTCGTTGCTGCTGCTGCTGCTGCTGCTGCTGCTGTTATGTGTGTCTACATCCCAATCGACCAATCTGAGCAGCAGAGCGAGAATAACTGAGACGGAGGCCACACAGACCGCAGACGACACTCCACGGGAACTCCATGTCACAGCGAGTCTCGGCCACGACTGGCACTCAGCGTCCTGATACAGAGGGAGAGGGGTGACACATGTTTTCACATAGCCGTTGCGCTCCAACGCCGCCCGGGGATATTTTTCATGAGCGCTCCTTGACGAACCTCTGTCGCTGTCTGCCTCCAAGGCCATCGCTATCAGTCAAGAGAAATATGTGGCCGAAAATATATTTAGGATATGATGTGAGTGTCTCAGTACATTTTTCATGCCGTGTTGTTAATTCCAAATAACGCATGCGGCGCAACTTCAAATGGGTAATTCCCCAACTGAAATGTGAACAAAATTGCGCACAAAAATGGACCAATATCTCCCAAAATAAGGGGTATTAGTATTACCAACTTTACAGGTGTGATCAAGTGGTTTAAAACGTAGCTCTCATTTGCCTTAGTTACTAAAGTAGTCAGCTACCCTCTGGCTACCCCCTGATAATCAGCCATGAACTAGAAAAGAAACCTCCTGCGTTTCACACATCTAGGCCACTGCCTCTCTCCTCCTCACGGAGTCTCTCTCCCTCTTTTCCTTCGCTCTCCCTCCTCCCACTTGACACTCTCCCTTTTTTGTGCCGCTCCGGTAATTCCTCCGTCACGTTTCAATTGTTCCCCTATTCTGTCCATTCTGTGGCGTTGGACAGCGAGCTGCTGCAGTGAGGACATGCCGTGTGTCAGGCGCCTCAGTGCAGTGTGGATGGAAGCCATGTTTACATGAAGAATTTCCTGGGCTTTTTTAGGGAAACGGGGTTGCCCGTGGCTTAGTCTTCCTGTGGAAGTTACCACCACTCATCATCGATATTCATAATGTTGGCGCACTGCTACACCTGGTAGATGGTGGCACTTGGCAGTATTTTTTTATGAATATTCATAATTATATGGATTTTATGAACTGCTAGGCCTACTTGATGATAAATATTTCATCTAGAGAGTATTGAAACATCCTGTGGTAGCAGCAACAATGGAGCAAATAATTTCAGTCTGACAATAATCTTATATTTTGTTTTGTATTAGTTAAGGCTTCAAGCATTTGGAAACCCATGATCATAGGTCTAGAAGTGGTTCTCATTAGGCATGTAACGATATTATAGACAGTATAACTGCATTGAATTTCAACAATCAAAGTATATCGATGTGTAAAGAGCAACATATCGTATTGTTTGACTTTGTATCGAATCTTATTGTTTTGCAATGGAAATAATTAGTATTGAATTGTTTTGCAATGCAAATTAGTATCAATTACTAAGAAGGCTGATTGAAGAAAAAATAAAACAGTGGGTTATGGGTGAATTACTTTTCCATTCAATATCGCAACAGTTGGTCTATCGATAAATGTTTGTATTCTATGTATTCATGCCAAGTGTGTGTTTGTCCATAATGTGTCCAAATACAGTGTCCATGTATTTCCCAGAAAATCAATGTTTATTTATTTATATAATAATAAATATTTCCCGTAAAAACCTGCACTATCCATATTTCCCACAGATTTAATTTCTTTGCTAAATAGTTACTGTATTGATTTTAAATCATATTGAATATCACCATTATTAAACAATATCGTCCATGTATCTTATCATCAACCATGGTGAAGATTTGTGATGTATATCGTATATTGCTATTAAAAATGTATCGTTATACCTATAATTCTCATGGGGACGCAAGGTTCCTTGAGGGGGTTCCAAATGGTCCCTATAGGTCTGCAGAGTTATGGGGCTCCTTGAAATTAAAACGTTTAAGCACTCGCAAGAGGGCACCAAGCAAGCTACAGAACGTACAAATGAGCAATTCCCCCAGAGTCTCCCAAGAGGAGGGGAGGAAGAGAGACTCGATAGGACAGATTCAACGATAGTGACACAGACACAGAGAAGGGGGGGGCCTGGGCGTGTGGTCATCACTGGTTGGCTGCACCTGGCCGGAGCAGTGCACTTGGATGCGGTACCCTGTTGGCCATTGTGGCTGATGCTGGTTGCACCTCGGTGATGGCTGCTGGTTGCACCTCGGTGATGGCTGCTGGTTGCACCTCGGTGATGGCTGCTGGTTGCACCTCGGTGATGGCTGCTGGTTGCACCTGGGTGATGGCTGTTCCCCTCCTGATGCTGGTTGCACCTCGGTGATGGCTGCTGGTTGCACCTGGGTGGTGGCTGCTGGTTGCACCTGGGTGATGGCTGCTGGTTGCACCTGGGTGATGGCCTCTGGTTGCACCTGGGTGATGGCCTCTGGTTGCACCTGGGTGATGGCTGCTGGTTGCACCTGGGTGATGGCTGCTGGTTGCACCTGGGTGATGGCTGCTGGTTGCACCTGGGTGATGGCTGCTGGTTGCACCTCGGTGATGGCTGTGCCCCTCCTGGTGCTGGTTGCAACCTCAGTGATGGCTGCTGGTTGCACCTCGGTGATGGCTGTGCCCCTCCTGGTGCTGGTTGCAACCTCAGTGATGGCTGCTGGTTGCACCTCGGTGATGGCTGTGCCCCTCCTGATGCTGGTTGCACCTCGGTGATGGCTGTGCCCCTCCTGATGCTGGTTGCACCTCGGTGATGGCTGTGCCCCTCCTGATGCTGGTTGCACCTCGGTGATGGCTGCGCCCCTCCTGATGCTGGTTGCACCTCGGTGATGGCTGCGCCCCTCCTGATGCTGGTTGCACCTCGGTGATGGCTGCGCCCCTCCGTGGATTCGTCTATAGCTGGAAGCCTGGATGAGAGGGGCAGTGATTTGTCCAATCACTGCTTGACCCACCAACTGGAGAGTGTACAAGCACAAACTACTAATTCTTATATACTGTACTGAACCACAAATCTGTGGTGTCTTAATGGCTATCTCACCTGAATCATTAATCTATTATTTGACAAGGAATGACAAGGAAAGTATTTTTATCTAAAAAAAATATTAAGAATGCAATGGAACGGGCACGGTGGCACAGTCGGCTATTCAGCTAGAAGGTCTTGGGTTCGATTCCAGATGGGGACGCTTGGGGCGTGTTCCCTCCTCTGCGTCATCAATGCTCATGCTCATAATTCAAAGGAATTTCTTTGTGGAGTTTGCATGTTCTCCCCGTGTCCCCTAGGGTAGGTACCCTCACAAAAACATGCGGTAATCCTGGTCTCTATCTCCCCCTGGCCAGCCGGGGCGCCTGATGGAGGGGAAAGGAACTGGTCGGAATAACGTGTTCCTTCCACGCGCTACGTTCGGCAGGGGAAACTCTCCCCTGTCAGGTGAAAAGAAGCAGATTGGACTCCTCATGCATTGAAGGAAGCATGAGGCCAGTCCGCTGCCCCCCCCCCCCCCCCCCCCCCCCCAGGTTGGCAGAGGAAGTGTAGTGCCCAGGATTACATTAGATAATTGACACTGGGTGAAAACATGTGTTGCAAAATCGTGGGATAAAAAGGGGGAAAAAAAGAATGCAATGGAACGATTTCAAAAGATATCAGGCAGCATCCATTGTCAGTATTATTCATTAAAAATGTGATGCTTTCTATAAGGCCTTTCTTTGAGCCATGAAAAACGGTAGCCATTTTGCTCACCACAGAGTTGTGGGTGACCAATCACAGCCTACTTTTTTGCTGTTCGAATCTGTTTGTAAACGCCCCTTGGAAATACATCTTCCACACCGAAGTTCCAAACTAGTCTGGCCAAGCCAGGCTGGAAAAACTGAACATTTCTTGAGTGCTTTTTAAGAATTTCAAGAATTTTAATTTACAGGTAGCCAAACTTGTTTTTGCCAGATCTGGGGTCAGCCTTGACTAGGCTACTATGTTTCTTACTGGCTGAAACACCCCGGTACAAAAAGCCAGCGATGCAAGCACATCTACTGTATCGCTTTAGCTCGTTCTGCTTTCCCAACAATCTCAACATGGAAATGCATACATCTCTGTTATCCCATGGTCAGCAATGTGCATGCTCTGCTTAAATTGAAATTGCGCATCAAGTAACAGGAAGGAGAGTAGCAAAGCTTTAATGCAGCAGAAAAACACAGAGGCAGGGTTCTGGGACGGAGATAAACAATGCACATCAAAACCTAATGTTTGATTCCTTTCCGCAAGAATGAGTAAACTTCCACTTCACAAGTCCTGCCATCAAAACTAAATAGAAATTTGATCAAAGAAGAGGGAAGTCATAGGTTTACTTGCAATAATAAATGCAATGCACATGGACTGCCTGACAAAATAGAGTAGAAGTGTGAGATTGAACATCCATAAAGGCCAACATTTGGGTGATATTTGTTTTTAAATATGTTAAATACTAAGGCAACAAGGTCTACAAGACTACACTACATTGTAAATGTCGAAAACTACAAGTTTAGAAAAAGTGTAGAAAAATATGGACTGCTTTGGCTGCAAAACAATTAAACTTATGTGTGACTATATGGGATAATAGAGGGAATGATTATGCCAGGCCTAATTCTGACTGTATACAGTACTGCAAAACTTCACATATACTTAAGCACGCGCACACACACACACACACACACACACACACACACGCACACACACACACACACACACTTTTGGTCCACATTTAAACTTCTAGTTAAATTAACACTGTTGATTTTACGGAGTATAAATCCCATCTTGACAGAAGCACCACATGGAATTAACATTCTATGACCTTTGCTCCATGAGATGTTCTCCAGACAAACTCCTGCGGCTGTATTGGGGAAGTGATGTTAACAGTGTCATCTGTCTTGTGACATGTGCCAAGAGTGCTGCTGGAGACAATTGTTTCTTCAAGGGTATTACAAACTCACAAAACCTAAATACTAGATGGTATATACAATTGTCCTTTTGTATCATAAATACTTGTTTTTTCTTTTCTTTACCAAATATTATTTAACTTCTAACATACTTATTTTACACACAGTACAGTAGCGTGTAAAGAGAATGCAACACATGATTTATCTGCTGAATGGTGAAATGGTGGATTAGCATTTTTCTGGTAAATTAGTTAGACTCATAATTAATGAAGAACCAAAATTAGCTTGTGAGTTTCGATCTACAAAGGTAAAGACATTCTCCTCATTAACCTTTGAATATAATGTTGGGTTCAAGATCAAGGCCGGAGTTTCTGGATCTAATGAATTGTCTGGAGTATACCGGGTACGCTAGAGCTGACTGAGTAATGAGCAAAACTCTAACAAAAAAGCACCTTGTTATTAGTTTTCAAGTTTTTTATTATGGATGTATAATTGGCTCTGTCGCAGTGGATTTAGATCACAGATGTCTCATGGCTTGCATGTATTGTTATTGTCCTGTATTTGTTGTTACTAGCAGAGCTGTGTAACATTATTTGCCTCTTATCTTGGCAGTTCACACTTATAAATACCCAGGGGGCAAAGGGGGTTGACCTGCATTTGTCATAACATACAAAGTTGTCCACCAGAAATAATATCTATGACCCAGCTAGGATCACAACCTATATGGACAACTCGGTCAATTTTGTTTTGTTCAATATGGCCGCCCCCAATATTAGCCCCTATTAGTTATAATGGGGGGTGAATAGGGCAACATTCTAAACTCCACAATTTCCACGAAACTTCTCAGGTTGATCAATGATATGAATACGAACATTTTTTGTATTGCAAGTTTTCATGAAATCCAATATGGCCACCACAATATGGCCGCCACAATATTAGCACCAAGAAAATAGGTTTTGGCTCTAACTTTGCATTTTTACAAGATCGTGGCTACCCGAAATAGTGCTTTACCATGATTTCTACAATGATTGTTGACTGTTTTGGCAAACACAAGCAATATTAATCCATTGGTTAAGAGTCATGGCACAGAAGGGACATATATTCTTGAGCTTGCATATTGTCAAAATGGCTGCAAACATGAAAAAGAAAAGAAACATTACATTTCCTGTCAGATCCTATTACCCATGGGGGGCAAACCACCCCTTTTTTGGATACCTGCATTTGCCATAACATCAAAGGTTGTCCACCAGAAATATCTATGACCCAATAGAATCACAACCTATATGGACACACCGGTCAATTTCTTTTCTGGAAATCCAATATGTCCACCACAATATTACTGCCACAATTAGCCTATAATGCGGGTGAATAGGCAACATTTCTAACTGAGGGATATTTCCACCAAACTTCACAGGTTGATCAGTGATATGAATACCATATTTTGGCCACCACAATACTAGCACGAGAAAATTGGTTTGGCTCTAAATTCCGAACCAGATGAGCTAGAAATACAAACTCAACGCCAAACCGGACATCCCTTCCTTCACTGAGTATGGATGGTCTCTCAGTGACGGGAATGCAGTCCCCTGTCCATCTACAGAGCCAGCCTAGCCTATGTCAATGAACAAGACAATATCATGTAGCTGTATCAAAGGCTGCCAGAAAATCTGTGCATGTGCTAGGGATTGGAGACAAGATGCAGCAGGAGCTTCACTCCATTCCTGACTGGGAATGGCTCAGATGCATCACCATGCTCTTGGACTCTGGCTGGCATCCTGTCATGAAAGGACGCGATGAGAGAGATCAATGTCCCTGGACAGCCAAACTTGCCAGGGATCTGCCATAGGCCCTCACAAGTCACAATTGACTGTGTGATGGCTTAGTGGTTAAATAAAGGTTAAATAAAAAAATCATACTCGTGTGAAGTGCCCACTGTGTATAAAACGAAACCAGTCACAACATGTTTTTATATTGGCCACATGACGTCTCATGTTGTCATTTAGTGCCCTAAACGAACATTAAAAGTACATAGACTTGGCTGGCAAACAATTTTTGTTAAGTGCTCTAAACAAAGTAAGCATTAAAAGTCCATAGACTCGGCTGACATATGACGTAATTTCAAAAGCCATACACTGGAGGGGCTGGCGCCCCTCAAAACTAAAGAATCAATCCAGCATGCATCATAATCTACCCTCCAACAGAATGTGCTCACACTAAAACCAAGAGTGTTACAGGCCAACTTCCATCTTTAGTGCAATGACAAATACAGTAAAACCAGTGGGGGGAAATTGGTGTTTTTTTATCCTCTCCTCTCCTCTCCTCTCCTCTCAGCTAGGCAGTAAATTGAATGTTCACATAGCGCCTTTTAAGGGGAAGAGAAAATCACTGGTGTTTATTTATAGAATTTAAAATATAAACCAAAACTGAACTATTACCACACTATTCTTGTCGGTTGTTAATGTCACATTGATAAACACTGCACAACTTACACTCTTGCCCTCTGTTTCACTCAAAATACTTCTGCTTTTAAGACATCATGGAGTGCATTCCTGTCGCCAGAGCCATTTAGAATAATAACACGTAAAACTATTTGTCATGCTCTGACACATCGGGCCGGCAAGACGTCATCAGCCTGTGCCCCTTAAAGGAGCAGTGTACAGGTCACTTGATTGTGTAAATAAAGTGTAAAAAATTACAATTGTGGGTTATATCAACACTCTTATTGTGTGTGTGTGTGTGTGTGTGTGTGTGTGTGTGTGTGTGTGTGTGTGTGTGTGTGTGTGTGTGTGTGTGTAGGAGTTAAAGATGGATCGAGTGCCGTGATTTCTTTCACAGTACAGTATTTGTTAAAATGTTGTTTTTATGTGTGCACGCCCACCAGTTCATTAAGTATGCCTGGTTTGCCTGTTGGGTGGTGATGGGTGGTGATCCACCTGAACTGAAGCCGCACCCACAGCTGTAGTTGTATGATAAAGGGGGAGGGGTTAGGGGAGGGGCCGATAGTGTGATGTCACTATATTACTGTTTATTCCATTGGCCCGACTGTCAAGGGTTCAGCCTCCAGGAAGAAACCCTAAATTCAAGTTAATACACCATTGCACATAAAAACGACTCCAGGGTGTCTAATGAGGTACTGTCACCTCATAGAAAAAACTGGCATAAAAATACAAAAAATGTGGCACTCCCTCTGGGGTGGTGTTAGGGTTAAAGTGGTTATAGGGTTAAAAACAACTAAAATGTGAAAATTTGCTTTTGACATTCTCACATGGCTAGAAGAACGAGTGTGTGTGTGTGTGTGTGTGTGTGTGTGTGTGTGTGTGTGTGTGTGTGTGTGTGCAAATGCGTGTGTGTGTGTGTGTGTGTGTGTGTGAGAGAGAGAGAGAGAGAGAGAGAGAGAGAGAGAGGGTAGAACGGGAGAGAGTCTCCAGGGGCTTTGCAGCAGTGAGAGAACTGTTCTGTCCCACTTCCTGCCTCTGCCTCCCCATGTTTTGCTAAACACCAGAAATGTTATTTGAAGGTGCTACTCCGACCCACTGCTGCTCCAAGGGGGGGACTCTTTAAACAAGGCAGTGGCACTCAGTGGCACATTTCACTAAGACTAAAGGCTTGATATACTTAGTTGCAGCACTGTAGCCAATAGCCAATCTACCAGCTCACAAAGCATTGTAGCGTGACGTGTTGTGAGTTCATAGATCTGCTATTTTTTGTTGAACGACACAACACGCAACAAAGTATATCAAACCCTTAAGGCAGTTACATTCCAAGGCACATTCAATATTGCCCAGAATAATTAGCACCACTGCAGGAACCTCACATAAAATAAATATATAGCCTGTATTAACAAGCAATATCACACAAAAGCACTCCCAGACTGTAGGCTTAGATGCCGTTAAAATACTGAAATTATTGTCTTAACATTTGACTAGCCTCTCAAAGCCCATGTATTTACTGGTGATAGCATTGTTTCCTCTTTGGCCAGTGTTTGTGAACAGTGAAATTTCATGCAAATGTTTTGAGGGTTCAAACACATTCTCTTGTAGTGGGAAATGTTTGTACTTATCACTGTAGGATTTGCTGTTCAAGCTTATTATCAGAATATTTGACATATCTCTTTCTAGTTGACACAAATTGGGTCACAAATGTGAACTGTTGTTTTATTAATATAGTTAACCATAATTCATTCAAGGATATTACAGTAGATGCAATTTACAGAATCATCTTGCGTTTCATTCATACAAATTCATAACTGTCCGCTACCTAGCTATGTTCACTTTACATTTGAAACAAATCTCAAAGTGCAAAAACACTCTTCCAGTTTAAGAATCCAATTTTGTTGGCAGTTCAGTCAGATAACTCACAAATAATTAATAACAGTGAAATCTCCATAGGGCGATTTTAGGTCGCTTCATATAAGAACTGTGTTTGAAAAATAAACCGACCACCCCAGCTTTTCTGTCAGGGGAGTGGCTGTGCGTCGTTAATGATGTCCATTCATATTTGATACAGCCAGTTTCTGGAGAAAATTGAATTTCGCAAAAGCCTTGAAACTACATATGAAGGCAATGTCGCTGCTAATATACGTCACGCCCAGCTGTCAACACATTGCGTCCCTGAGATTCCTCGTTGACGTAAGCTCAGCTGGTGGTGACTCGACTCGTACTAACCACGAAACATTAAATATCAATAAAATTAAAATAAACGTAATTAACATTCAATTTCTGTTGTGCGACGGGCAGATGCAGCCACGCGCCTACCCGGAAATGTCTCTGGATTGTTTGACTCGTTTCAGCATTGCTTAGTTTCTAACGCTTATTTTGTTACTCTTTGGGTATATTTGTACATTTCCAGCTTCATATCCATATGAGTGAAAAGGCCGGGGTGATCGGTTTATTTTTCAAACACAGTTCTTATATGAGGCGATCTAAAAGCCCCCTATGGAAATTACAATGCAAATAAAAAGTACACGAACATGTGGACTGACGCCCTGCCCTCTACTGACAGTGACGTCAGGACTTCTATGCTCTATAGAATGAGAATAAGTGTGCATATAATATTTTATCTTGGCGTTCGGCTCTGCTACATTTTGTCCCTGCTTGGCAAAATGAAACACAACCATTAAAAATGAAGAACAGGGAGATAAATACAGAGATAGATACAATAACAAGCCCCCATGGAGAACAGAAAAACAGAGCCGACCGGTGGTGCTGGGGTGGCGGTGGGAGCAAACAGTGCATAACAACCAGGAACCATATGTAGAAGGAAGGCAGGAAGAATGCATGCAGTCTAGGTAAATACCCTGCCCAATTGGTCAGCTGACATCAGCATATGACATGTGGGTATACACCCACATACTGTAGTAATGCAGCGTATTAACCCCTGGAGTGAGTCAAGTATACTGTATGTATGTGCCCTTGAGGATTAGCCGCTTGAGTATATCTGACTGAACTAACTCCTTCTTACCCGTAGTCATGGGAGGGGAGATGTTTTTTATATTGTCTGTCCTACTCACTGAATGATGTGCAACTCACTTGTGTGCAAATATTGCATGAAATTAAAACAAATTTTCATGGCCTCATGATAAATTAGCTCTCATAACAGGATTTAGAATAGGGCTGTGTGATTGGAAATCTGAAGACAAAATCAAATTCGAAGAATGGAGAGATTAAAAAAAAAGTTGAACCAAAAAATTAAAAGTGGTTGCGTAGTTGCAGTGGGATTCTAAATTGTGTCAACCCAAATCCCCAAACTATGAAACAGGTCACACATCTCATACTTCCAAATCAATGAGGACAAGATACTCAGATTTCACTTTTTTATTTGGCTTTATATCAATAGAAAAACTCTTTCAGCCCAGAGCTTTCCTAGTGCTCTGAGGAAGGCTCTTTGTGCGTTTTTCCATTGATGTGAGCAAAAAAAAAAGTTAAATGTGAATATTTTGTTCTCCTTGACTTGGAAGTTTGAGGTGTGCTACCCGTTTCATATTTTTGGGAATATGCTCAGTAGATAGTATTCATACTACTTCATCGGCAGACAATAACTCACTACTCGTCAAGGCTCTCAGCTCCAGGAGACGTTCTGTTTCAAATAAACAACCATGATGCAAGACAGAGACATAAGAAGAGCATTGCTTAGGACATGCAGATTGGGTGGACTGGACACTGGCATACTGACTTGATTTACATGTACTGTAGGTATTTACCTGAGACCAAATCATTTCTTACACCAGGTTGGAAACACTTCACTTTAGGTTCACAAAATATGAGCTTTGATGGATAAATCATTTGTTATGTCATGGCCAAAGATCCGGCTTTAACCCTTTATTTGCTCATAAGAAAAAGTTAACAGGAAAGCTATAGCTTTGCTATTCATGTTCATAATAATATAATTTAAGCACACATACAGACTGTCCACCATTTGGTTGATAAAATAATACTGAAAAGAAAGAAATTTGTGACATAGATGAACACATGCATGTGAATACACATGCCACTTATTATTGCTTACATTTTACACCGCACAACAACATATAAGCATAAGATGTTCTGAGCCAGGCCCTTTCTGTACCATTTCCACCCTACCCAACCAGAAAAACTGTGTTTTGTTGTGGCTGCGCGCTGCACTGTTTCAGGCGTGTTTGGTTTGAATTGAAATGATATCGAGTGACGTTCGAATATCACTGCACACACAGAGAGACGAGGTAGTGGGACTGTCTGTCTGCACATGCATTCGCATCACGCATGTTTGATGTCGTTTATTTTCCATATGACTGTGTTGTTGCTTGCTGTCGCTGGTGTCAATGTTTTGCTGGAAATAAGCGGACTTGGCAACCCTGGAGTCGATCGACTAGGTCGTGACTGGTCGTATACATTTCATGAGCTGTTGTAGGTCAGGTTTCACCTGACCTACAACAGCTCATGAAAAAAAAGTTTCTATCTAAGACTTCACATTTATTTTTCAGGTATAGCCTATGAACCCAAAGCCCTCCTCTATACACACACACGCACACACACACACACACACACACACACTGTATGACCCTTGTCTCTCTCTCTTCTCGAGGCATTTATGTGCTGTTGAAGCAACAGATATATTCCATTTGGTCACACCAGTAATATAATGTAGTAATGGGGATAGTTTTAATGACCTATGAGTCATCTATGTAAAATAACACTGTCCTATGCGTGTACTTGTGAGTGCGTGCATGTGTGTGTGTGTGTGTGTGTGTGTGTGTGTGTGTGTGTGTGTGCACGAAAGCGAACACAGAGAAGAGAGCAGATACACATCTGGCCTTTAACCACTTCAGCCCTATAGTATACAGTATACTTCATAGCACGACGAATAGCTAAATTAATGTATAGTCCTATAGTGCTGCTGTTACCAGCTCAGTGGCATGCTGTCTGACATTTGGGATGTGATGGCAGCGCAATGGAATGATTTATCATTTCAAACAATTCACAGCTCAAGGAAATGTCTCACAGCAAATGAAAGAGAGACGGAAATACTGTGCAACATTCCTTTTCATTGTATTTTTCGGCATCATTTTGGCGAGTGTCAGGGGCAGACACTAATGAGAAAATAATAGTGTTTAATTATTTTTAAAAAGGTGTCAAAAACATTTATTTGGAATGGCTATTGTGAAAAACATCTCCTGTCATACTGTATAGTCAACTGAAACATACATTTTTCAATAGTTGCTTGTTTTAAATTATATACATTAATCTCAACCTTGATGACATCAGGTCAGACCAAGAAATCCAAGACAAATCTGCTATTCCCTGTTGGTGGGCCTAGAAACACACTCTTCCCCGGTGAGCAGTGACGCTTGTGCGTCAGCAGCATGATAAGCCATTGCTGCTAACCCTTCAGGAATCCACGCATAAAAGCCTACTTATCAGAGCTCTGATAGAGGCTTGTCTCCGTGTGTGTGTGTGTGTGTGTGTGTGTGTGTGTGTGTGTGTGTGTGTGTGTGTGTGTGTGTGTGTGTGTGTGTGTGTGTGTGTGTGTGTGTAGTAGGGGGGTCATGTGTGTCTCTGAAACATTGTGATGGGAAGGGCATTGAGATGCAAGGCACATATTTGCACTACAGTATTTAGCTGGATTATACATTTAAGTTTATATTTTGTTGAGTGTTACCAGGATGGTGGTGAAGGTATTAGGGTTTAGGAGGCGGCCATAGCTGAGTGGTTAGTGAGCCTGCCTAGTGCCTGGGGAGCCAGAACTCCAGGTTGTCCCATGTATGTGTCCCAGGTACGATTCAGCAATGTGTCGATGTGTGTCCCTGAGCAAGCCTCTTAACCCCTAATTGCTCTCAGAGTGCTGCAGAATGGCTGGTCACTGCTCCTATAGTGATTATATAGAACTAGAAGCCTGACCCGCCTGTGGCGGGTTTTGCTATAACGCCACACGTCTGTGTAGCAGTGCGATCCGAGTGAGACACACACACACACACACACAGCGTACATTTTGAACGAATGCAGACAGGGATTTAGCTTTGCCCACTGACTGTGTGTTTTCCATGCTGGGCAGGTTGTGTTGTTGTCATTTCTCCGTGAATATCGTGTTTCCGCTGCCACGTTTTGCCATGCTGGGTACCTTTATCGATACAGAAAAGGGCTCTTTCACACTTTCACTTTCAACATGGAGCGAGATCTGCTGCTTGTAGTAAAGCCCTGCTGTAATTCGCCAGTAGTCGCACACCCACCAAGCTGGGTTGAAAACGCAGAGGTGAAGTCAGTGACGTATCACAGCCAGAAAGCACAGGCATGAACGGCACTCGCGCATACGTCACGGTCTATGACTTGGCCACCAGAACTACGCACAAAGCTCTTTGCATTGTGGCCGTTGAATTCTTTCAAATGTAATACTTGATGGGTAAAATGCAGAGAACAAATTTCATATGTGCAATGTCACAACCCGGACCGTGGCCATGACAAATTGAGGAGGATGCAGTGGACAAAAAGTAATAATAATGTATCTTAAAGAATGTTTACAAAAGAGTTTGGGATGTGTAATTCAGTAAGATCAGTAATGTCAGTGTGATCAATGTGGGTGTGCAAGGTGTGTAAATCATGGACAAAGGGGAAATAAATAAAAGGGTGCTGTAATCTGGAGAGGGACACATGGAATGGCTGCCACCCACTCTTTTATTATAGACCATATTCATATGGCCATATGGCAGTTATAGTAAATCCTCGTCCCCCCTACTTTCGTGCGGTCCAAATGAACACAGTGAGCGCTCGCTAACCCATTGACGTCACTCACTGATTAAAGTATTTGGAGGAAAAGACAGGTCGCGAAAAAGCAGGGTGGCAATGGGGTGGTATTTCATTAACTTAATGGCAAGATGGCCGCAATATGCTCTATAGACGAATCCATGGATGGGTGCCATGGGTGCAGCCATTACTGAGGTGTATCATTAAGCACAGCTTTACGCTGCAGCACTGATTAAATACACTTGGCTCCATGAAGTGAACGGAGTTGTCGTAACTCTGTCTTACTCTATGGCTCTGGTTTCCTCTATAGGGCTCCATGAACAGAGTATTGATCAGGTGGTCCCAATGCACCTACGGAACCCAGGCTGGCCGACGCCTATAGGATCTGCGGGCAAACACACACAGGGAACTACACTATACACAGCCAACACAGATTTCAGTTCAGTTTTTATCGCAATTTTTATGCAAGTATCAATATATCTACATACACCAAACTTTCCACCTGGTGTCTCTATTTATGGCATTGTCATTATAGGTGAAATCTTCCCAAATTGCAAAAAATAACTAATCTACAATCTATTTTCCACAACACAACACCATCATACGACAAAGTATACTGTAAATCAATCATGGTTGAGAGAAAGAATAGACAGAGACAGATAGTGAAAGAGAGACATATAAAGATGCATTAACAGTGTACCTGGGGGACCCCGTGGGCCAGGTCCAATCTATATTTTTCTCCATCCTGCTGTCTACTTCAACTGTGACCGGCACACACTATGTTTATTATAGTGTGTGCACACGCGCGCTACCAGGCAGGTACGCACGCACGCACACAACTTCCCATTCCCTTGCCATTTTGAAATGGCATTTAAACAGAACAAATAAGGCTTAAACCCGTTTGATTGTTGTTGTTGTTGTTGCTGTTGGAGATGGAGAGATCTGCGGATTGGGAGCATCGACCAAAAGGCAATGCAATGCATGGAAAGTACAGAACTGATGAATATTGAACCAGTCAGTGACCCTATAGGTTGGCTGCAATGTGAGACTACAGATGAAGTGTTGCCCTTTGATATGGACCATGAAGGCTTCTTCTTATCACAGATTATTGACTGGTAAAATTGAATGAAAACTTTGAAATGTCAAATAGGGTGCAATATTGGAATTCAAATATGAGGATGCAATACATTATCCAATAATAGATAGACAGCTTGAATTTAAGTCACAGAACCATTGGACTTTTTCACTGTACTGAGTGACTACTCTTATTACTTTTACAGTACTCTGTAAAAAAAATAAAAATAATAAAAAGTTAAAAATCTGAAACTACTAGGTTTCTGCCTGACAACAACAATGTGTGTCCATCCATGTGTGAGTGTGCCTCAGTCCACAGGATGGAAGAGAAAGTGCAGCAGCCTGTTTCCAATTCTTCCATCTTATTGGCCAGAACACTGCAGCACCCAAGCACATGCTTGTTATTCCAAACTCTGTTTCAAGCTACAAAACACAACCACATGTGCGCACACATTTGCACGCACGCACGCACGCACATCAGGTGTAAAAAATGGTATACTAGTCCTTACACGTTTGAATATATGAACACCAAATGATGTACAGTTAAGTGTGGGTAATGCAATTTAATAGATCATAGTATTATTGATGTATGTATTTTGAGTCGGATCAGCCTGGGGCTGTAGGAGGAAGTTGGGATGAGCTTGGGAAGTTGGAATTGGCACAAAATTTATATAATTATTATGCAGGTGGTCCCCAAGTGCTCCGTGAAGCATTCCGTGGGGGGGGGGGGTCTGTATATGCCTCGCTCGGACTCACAGACGCCTCTCTTTGTCACACACACACACACACACACAGTGCCCCGTCGCCATAGAGTTATGTAATCTGTCCGGGCCACCTCGTGTGGTCTGACGCACGCACGCACGCACACACGCACACACACACCAAGCCCCCAGAATGACTCACACACATACACACACAACATGGAAACGAAATAGAACATACAGAGAGAGAGCTGCATATGGAGGCGATGTAAGGTAACTGAATACGATAGGCAACCAACTGTGATGTAACGCAACATATACCCAGATGTGTATACTCAACGGCACGCATGCTCAAGAGCGACATTGCCTCAGACAGACAAACAAACAAACATGACTACTTGATATAGTAGTCATCAATGCGTTGCAGCAGTTGTACATGGTTTGACTGTAATTCTACTGATCAGTGTTTGGATCTATTATGTATTGCGCTTTTTGTGCAGATCCAAGAAAAATAATTAAAATGTGTGTGTGTGTGTGTGTGTGTGTGTGTGTGTGTGTGTGTGTGTGTGTGTGTGTGTGTGTGTGTGTGTGTGTGTGTGCGTAAGCGTGCGTTTGTTTGTTCATGTCAGTCTGAAAGCCTCTTGTCTTTCAGATAAGGATCCTATGATAATCCAGCACAGATCACAGATACCTTTCAATTTATGCTAATAGTCTATTCACACTCGTTTGCTATTCATATATACCTTGTTTGTTATTTGTCCCACTTTTGCTCATCTTTTCAGTTTATTGGTTGGTGTTGTTGCTTGAGAACACTTAATACTAATGTATGCTCCATCGCAGGATGGTGACACTCGACATTCTAAAATGTCCATTGTTTTCAATGCATCATACCGTTAGCTTGAAAAGCACATATTGTTGTTTTTAACGCGTCATGTTTTAATTTTGACGGATATCACCATTGTGTGATGGAGCACACATTTGTCTTTAGCCTTTCTCAAGATGGTTTCACAATCTATTCAGTACAGTATAAAACATAGTTAGAACTTATCGTAAAAGTAATTCAAATACAGCAGATTACAGCATATTTACATTGTGGTCAGTTTACCTTTTGAACCCGAAGTCCACATTCCAGAAATCTGTGGACGAGAAACCCTGTGACTCTGTCTCTTAAAAAACAAACTATTACTGTCACGTGGACAGCAGCTAAGATGGCTCCTGTGATGTACAGTTTGTGTGCATCATGATGAAGATCAGTCAGTGATCATCATTATTTTGTTTGCATGTGTTGGACAAAAACATCATTGTTGTTATTTAATGTCATTTCCGAAATAGAAAACAGAATTACTGCAACAATTGCGTCCTACTTGTAGAAATGCTGTTTGCACCGGTGGTGTAGAAAATATAAACTAAAATATGTACATATATATATATAATATATATATATATAATACATCAACACAACACTATCATTGAGTCTATGCAAAGTATGCATGTTATTAAAACCACATAACCTACAGATTCTATACAGTGTTTCCTTACTTACAGAGATTAACTTTGTTTTCAAATATGCTTTGACTGGCATTTTGTGGCTAACCGGCCAGGCCAGACAGTTAAAACATCACGTGACTAACTAATCTACTTAACTTGATTTCTCCTTTCTCACTGTGGTAATTTGATAGTTACATGACTGTGTGACATTCTCCACCACAGACCAAAATGGCCACAAAACACTTTCCCACAGGGTCCAGTATGTCATCAGTTCATGCCACGTTTTGAGTGGATGCAAAAACTATAGAAAAATAAAATCATACACTGTGCGTGCGCGCGCGCACACACACACACACACACACACACACACACACACACACACACACACACACACACACACACACACACACACACACACACACACACACACACACACACACACACACACACACACACACACACACACACACACACACACACACACACACACACACACACACACACACACACACACACACACACACACACACACACACACACACACACACACACACACACACACACACACACACACACACACACACACACACACACACAATGTGATATTTCATTCACTAATGTGATATTGGACTAAATGACATTCTTCATGCTGCTGTGTAATCATCATCATCCTCAATAACAACATCAACAACAATGAGACAACAATGATTATTCACTTCATGTGCATAGGACATTAATTAAACATATACTCCCATTATCTATCACACAACGCATTTATTGGGTTACAGTTCGTAGGCTTGGAGGTTGAAGTGTGGGAAAGTTATGCTGTTGGCAGTATGGTAATGCATTGATGACATTTATGGCTCTACTGTATGTGGCTTATGGTGGACCTTTCCAGGCCCAGTAATAAAGTAATAAAGACTTAACAAGCCACCTAGCAAGTTGTCCATACAAGCTACACATTAATCTCCAACTCTAAACAGTGATGATGGCTAGGACTCAAATCTGATAAAACACAGAATTTAATTGTACTTGGCAATCACTATATCAAGCCTCAATCCCTCCTGTTGAAGACTGGCTCCATGCAATCCCTGTCTAAAGTTATAGTTGCACAAAAAAAACATTGGAACTGCTGCAACATACAATTATGCACAAGCACCAGATGCATTGTATTAAATGTTTGCAGCAAAACACTAATCTACAACACATGTCTGTGTGAGGTTTTTAAATGATAGATGAAGAAATAAGTCTTGTCACGAGCGAGGGGAGGACGGAGAAGGAGATCAGCTGGAGAATCGGAGCGGCAGGGGCGGTATTGCAGTCGCTGTACCGCACTGTTGTGACACAAAGAGAGTTGAGCCAGAAGGCAAAGCTCTCCGTCTATCGAGCAATATTCGTTCCTACTCTCACCTATGGTCATGAAGTGTGGGTCATGACCGAAAGAATAAGGTCGTGAATACAAGCGGCCGAACTGAGTTTTCTTCGACGGGTGGCTGGCATCTCCCTTAGAGATGGTTAAAAGTTCAGTCACACGAGAGAGACTCAGAGTAGAACCGCTGCTCCTTCGCCTGGAAAGGAGCCAGCTTAGGTGGTTCGGGCATCTGGTTAGGATGCCTCTCGGGCCTCTCCTTAGGGAGGTCCTCGATGCAAGTCCCACTGGGAGGAAACCCTGGGGCAGACCAAGGCGCAGTTGGAGGAAACAGATCGACTCACTGGCCTTGGAACATCTCGGAATCCCCCAGGAGGAAGTCACTAATGTGGCTATGGAGAGGGAAGTCTGGAGCACTCGACTGCGGATAAGCGGTTGAAGATGGATGGATGAAGAAATAAGTAGAACGTCATCGTTGAGAACTGGGACCAGTATGTACTGGTCCCAGTTCTCAACGATGACGTAATGTGGTCCCAGCAAACCAGGCACAGACTTACGGTTGAAAAAAACTTGGCTTCACTTTGAAGAGACCAAGCGAAATGATTACTTGCGCGCTCTGCTTGCGCAAGTAATTACTGTAGATGACAATGTTAAAATGGGTGGCGAGAATAAACAAAAAACTAAATGTTACTAAATTGACACTACAGTACAGTAGCAATCTAGGTAATGGTGATAATGGTGTTCAAAATTATCTGTATTCCATCATTAATTTAAGCTCCATATAAAGACATTTCTTTGGTACCAATGTTACGTATAACACTTGAAGGCATTATGCCATGCTGCATTTATGAATGAGGCCACAAACACCTTTAACAGAACAGCAGAACTTACATGTCTGACAGACAAAGGCACGGAGAGCGAGGTGAGAGAGACAGAGACAGAGACAGAGAGAGAGAGACAGAGACAGATAGAGAGAGAGAGAGAGAGAGAGAGTGGTGAAAGACAAAGCCTCTGGGCTTTTGAAGTTAATCTAACTGCTGTGCCAAGTCTGATAAATATCAAGCCAGCTCAGTTTCAGCAGCACACAAACAACAACCCCACAACCCACCCTCACTGCACTACATAACACATAAACTTTGTATTTTGTGCTCACAAACACACACACACACACACACACACACACACAGAGGGATAACATGATTCGCAACAATTGCACTGGTCATTTATCACCTTTCATTATGTTCCATATTATGGCAGTAGGGGCTATATAACCCCCTGGGGCTGAAGCTTATAAATCAGATCAGTGCTGCCAGTCCTGCCATCGTCTCCATAGACTGTGTGGGCATGCAGATCACAATGCTTCATCATTCTCTGTGCTAATTCATTCACTTATGAAAAGGGGGATGGATTGTCTGGAGATTTCCCCTTACACTTCCTCTTCAGATGTGACGTCTTAGCACATTTATCTTCCATGTTAAAACACGTGCCAGCGGGTTTAGATTTTGCCTCCTTAAAATTCTCCCTTTTTAGACCTGAGACAAATTCTAAAAAAAGCCTTCAAAATCTTGACCTACGTTTTCTGAAAATGTTCAAATGTTTATTAAAAAATTACAAGAATTATGCTGCTATCGTATGTAGTCTATACTGTACATATAGCAACAACAACCACAACAACAAAAATTGTTGCCGTCTTGAAAGGTAAAACCCCCAAACCCTAATGGATCAAGCTTTCCCATTATTCTTATGTATTGTGAAGGCATAAAGTTCATATTTTCTACTTAGGTAGATCTTGCCTATATTTATGCATTATGTGCATGCATGATTGCACATGTAAGCAGAGTCACACAGCCTCAAAGCTTCACAGACGTGTACACACACACACACACACACACACACACACACACACACACACACACACACACACACACAATAGAGGCGAGCGTCAGCTCTAAGGTCAGAAGCAGCCTAGGGCATTGGTAGTAAATGGCTGTCCCTCTGTGACAGATATCCTTACTGAGAGATAGCATGTTTCTCGAAAACATCAGTGTGTGTGTGTGTGTGTGTGTGTGTGTGTGTGTGTGTGTACCCTGTCTGTCTGTCTGTCTGTCTGTCTGTCTGTCTGTTGCATGTATGATGATATGTATGCATTTGTACTTGTGCACATGTGCTAATATGAAGTACTCATCCTAGCTGAAAGGGCCCCTCACATCCCTTTTGATCTCACTCTAAGTGACAGAACCAGTCCACCTTAATCCCCCACCCCCAACACTCTAACCCCTCCCACCATCTTCCATCCTTACAGCCCATTTCCCTGTTGTCCTTGTTTGAACTGTTTAACCTCATTACTAACTGGACCTGAGTTGGCGTTGTACTTGGACCACTTTCTTTTGGTCTACACCAAATCACCCTCTGTGAAGCAGACTTTTGCCACAGTCAGCTGTCAGTCACTGTAAAAGTCACAGTAAAACTCATTTCCGGGTGGCGTCCATCTTGGAAATATGAAAATCTGGGATCCATGACACACCCAATTATGAGTATTCCATTGAGTATCCATTGAGTAGCTCATGCTCATAAATTATGAAATAGACACCAAGTTTGCATTTCTATCCCATCTGGTTCATCGCGAAAGCTACTTTCTGATAGGGGCCAATATTGAGACGGCCAAATTGGATTTCCAGCAGCAAATTGGCCGGATTATTTCTGGTGGCCAAATTTATAGCAGGCCAAATGCAGAAAAAAGGGGGTATGCCTCATTTAGAATGTAATCAGCTCCATTGGATTCCTTGCAACAAACATTTTCTGATTTGTTAGGCTATAAGGTTTCCAAAAAGATATAGTTTTAAAAATCTGTCTTCATGCTACGAAATTACATAAGGAACCTGACCACCTGGACCTTACAGGTGGTCAGGTTTAAATGTATAATTATACTAGACAAAGTGCTCCTCAGAGCACAGGTCTACAACAGGTCTGCTAGGTTATTGTGGCACTATTCTAGGCCAATGTGAAAAGGGTGACATTTCTTTCCTTTCATGGCAAATTTTGCCTTTCATAGCAATCGGACAAATTCATGATTTGAGGCATATTTTGCAAAGAAAAAATGTTTTGCTAAATCGGCCTGCTTGTGGTGCTCCAACAGGTGATATAACAGGCCAATGTCAAAAAGGTGGCATTTCTCGGCCAAGTTTTAGTGGGAATGTGGATGCAAGTTTCACGGCAATCGCAAACAGCGTTCATGATTTGAGGCATTTTGTTGAATATACGAGCCAATCCGTCATTGACTGATTGGCCAATGACTATAGAGATACTGTGTATCAATTTGCGTGACTTTTGGAAAAAACCTGAAAGAGTAATATAAAAAAAACGTTTCCAAAATTGGACTCCTGGTGGAGTCCTGGTTTTATTTTTATCTTGCATGAGACAAACGTTTCGGCTATCCAACCTTCGTCAGTGTCCTAGACTATACAACACATGTGCAGAACAAATTTGCTTCAACAAACACAGATATATGAAATCAAAACAAAATATGCTTTTTACTTATGATGGCACATGTTATTTTAGTTCAATTCAACGCAATTCATCAATGAGGCACCAGTGCTCTCTCAAAGCAAATTCTTGAGCCTTAATGTAACTCTGAAAGAGTATAGATTTATCATTTAGGTTTAGGATGTATGACTCTTTTTTTTCTATAGTCTTTGTCTCTCTTCCTCTGCCCTACCCATATGTCCATGAGCTCTGTTGTTCTAATCTCCATAACTCCCACCATCCTGTTGTGTACTACCCTGGGACACACAGTATGCTGTCACGACTTGCTTTTGCTGCACTGGCACTTTGCAAAAACACACATATGCACACACACATGTGTACACAGTGCACACATATGTGCGCACAAACACCCACCATATGCACAGCACAAACCCACACGTGTGCGTGCACACACACACACACACACACACACACACACACACACACACACAAACCCTAGCTCACCTTCACTTTTTTCCTTTTCTCTCCTTCCTCCCTCTCTCTCCCTTGATGCCAAGTTTTAAATACATTGTGGATAAGGCTTACAAGGAAAGAAAAAACGTTGGAACATCATCAAAAACAAAGCCAATAGTTACAGTAACCTACATACTCTCCCTGCTGCAAGGTTGATTACCTTTGACATAGGGAGTCTTCATCGATCTGAGTCCTGACTGAGTGACGGAGAGTGCAAAAAAGGTATAAGCATTGGCTCTAAACAAGGCTACCTCTGTCTCTTTAAGTCGGAATTGTGAAATAAATGACAAGCACAACTAATGTGGTGCAGAGAAATAATAATATTAATAAAAAATATAGCTGCAAGCAGCTACAAGACGGGGTCAAGCGCAAAAATAAAAAAGCTATACACATATACGCATATACCGGTAATTAAACATACATTTCTACATTAAATAACGAACGATATGGGGTTGTAGCTGTTCTTGGGTTTGTGTTGTGTCCCCGACATGGCATGATACTTGCTGAAAGCTGCAATCAGGTTCTGTGTTCCGTGCACTGATTCGAGACTGGAGATGATGTCAGCTTTGTTATGCTGATTGGCTGAAGAGGTTGTCTGTCAACATTGTAGTCCCGTAATCAGAGTCCAGAATTCACTCGCATGAATGGAAATGCGATTTCAAGGAGTGGTTACCAAGGCCACGAAATTATTTGACGTCGCTTTTTTTTACGTCCGAAAAAGTGGATTGAGCAAATCATAAAATTTAATCATTGGGAGATCTAAAGGTCAGAGGCCGTTTTACAAATGACTGTGAGCTTCAGTTCCTGAGGGATTCTCACAGCCCTCTGCCATATTGCAGAATTTTGCAGAAAAGACAGCACATAACTGCAAAAACTTCTAAAAATGGCGGCATTCTTTTTTGGTATTTTTATTTTAGACAAACTTGTCATTACTTTTTTTTCCACAATGATACAAAAAACAAAAAAAAATGGCGGAATTCTTACGGAAACAAAAAGGGGTCTATGCTCTTCGTGCTTGACCCCTAATAATACAATAAAGAAATCACACTTGTGAAGTGAGGGGCGCTCTTATCAATCAAATAATTTCCGTGGCACAAAGACACAAAGCTGGGCATAGGAGGGGCTAGCGCCCCTCAAAAAAGATAAATGGACACACACACACACACACACACACACTAGCCAATCAAAAAAGGCACTTCCTAAGTATGTGGCGAAACTGTAGTATACAGTTAAAGTGTATAGTCTATATGCATATACTACTACAGTATCTAATACAATTATTCATACCGCCTCAGCAAAGTATAGCATCATCGACAGTTAAACAGTCACTTGGCTGACAGATCATTATCGTCTAAATATAATATGTGATGCTGAGCTTGCTATGGATTGCATAATTGCATTGCCTCATATCACCTCATTAAAGGGATTTGTTCTCACCTCTCTTCTGTCCAGCGTCCACCTTGAGAAGACTAAGATCTCCAAGCTCCAAGTGAGCCTGCTGTAGAGCTACAATATGCCCAGAGGCCACTGCTCAGCCTGAGTGGCCCAGCCAAGGAGTTATGTTCTTAGGTAAAGTACTGTAGGCCAGGCTCTCCCCTCAACCACCTCATCCTCATCCATATCCATGGGCATATTGTGTGCTTTTTCATAAATAGCAACTGTTCCTGAGAGGACAGTGTTTGCTACACTACACACGTCAGCCTACACACTCATACTATTCTAGCTACAGTATAAAATAGTATTTGGATGGCAATAGTGTTGGAGCAAGAAGATAAACACTTATGAATGTTTCACCACTTTAATAGCAGTGCTAAAAGTTAAAAATTCCCAATGCATTGTGATATGGTGCCTTGTGAGCTTGGATAGGGCTTTACCTGAACGGCTAATGGGAAATGTTGCCCATGCAAACCTTTGGGAGTGCAAAACTATTGCATTGAGGCTGTTTATCTATGTATTATATGTACATAAGCTCAAAACAATAAAATTAAATCACCATTAATCATCATTATCAAATCCCAACAGAAGGCCATGAATCAAAAAGCAAATCTAATCTATGATGTGAGCGTTCCTGACTGAGCTGTGGCAGGTATCGCTTTCAAGTTACTTTAGCCAATTTGGCAAATGATGACTCAAGTTCTAAATATCACTGCATCTGTCTGAAGCAAGCCGAAGCCACAACTGGCCACACTTAGTCTTTCCTACAATTCCCACAAATAGTGCCGTAATACAATAGTTGGTTGCTCCAATACTGCATGTCTGTCTCAGCCTACGGCAAAATCGACTATGGGTACAATGTTTTCTCAATCACATCACATTCACAAATCCTACATACCATGCTGAAAGAAAAATCCCAGTATCATGGCATACAACAGCAATGACGTCGTCAATGACGTGACAACCCGAGTAGTGTCGAAATCAGTTATAATGGCGTGGCTCTGCAGCTAACTATAAGGGGTCTATCTGCATGCATGTTATGTATTGACATTTTTAAATAATGAATGATAATTCATCATGAATTTATCATGAAATCATTGTTAATTCCTGGTCCTCATCATTAACTAATGGTCACTATGACTTAATCAAGTGTAATATATCATTAATTAAAGACTTATCCCACAGTTCCACTTCCACATCACTGTCTGATTGTGTGTTGAGAAGTCAACATAGACTCTGATACTCAGCGGAAGGAAGAGTGAAACATTATAATTATGAAACACATTTGTTGCAGGAGGAGTATTATGTTTATGCCTACTCATATTATATAAAAAATGGTTATATGGTCAAAATGCAATGTCATACAGTAGTGGGAGTATAGAAAGTTATTGCACTGCCCGGTGTCACTGTGCAAGTACTGTAGGAAGTCTACCATGGCAGTCATTGCAGCATGTGCCAGTACAACTTGTACAATGACAGTCACTGAACTGTAAGCTAGCTAGTAGGACTTCAGTAAGTGTGGGGATGTTGTGTATTTGCCCGTCTGACACCTTTATCGAATTGAGACTATGAGCAACTGCAGTGTGCAGTTACAGTAGCCTACTGCACACATATCCAGCCAATACACAACGACTATTGCGCAGCTAAATGGAAACGGTGCTAGACCATAGCATCCAGCACCGGTCGGGAAAAACAAATAAGTAAATAGACCAGGCATCCCCCAATAGTGCGGGACATTCAGATCTGTGGGGCACTACTGCAGTGTAACTGCCATAATTCAGTGACCATTGCTCTGATCAGAGCAATATGGGACTGGATTTGAAGGCTATGTAGGAAAGCGAATTGCTTATATGATCCGACCATACGCAATAATAAATGACTTTCTGAATGTGATTTTCTAATCATGCATGCTGCTCAGCAAACTTCTCTACCTCGATAAAAGGTTAAAAAAAGGAGGAAGAAAACCCAACATCTGGGAATTCAATAGTGCGGGACATTCAGATCCAAATGACCCCCCCTTCGCCTGAGTGCCAAGCAGGGAGGCATTGTGTCCCATTTTTGTCTTAGGGATCGAACCCTGACCTCCCAGTCCCAGGGCGGACACTCTAACCACAAGGCTGGTACTGTTCTCTGCAGCTGTTTGTTTTTGGTCTTGTTGGTTGTTTGACTCTGTTATTGTTGCCATTCGAGTGCCATTATTATTATTATTATTATTATGTACGTACTGTATGTTGTTGTTTTGTTTGTTTTTCATTTTGGGTAATTGTATTGTCTGTATTGTGTATTGTTTTGTTTGTTGTATTGTCTGTTTGTACAAAAAAAAAATGCAATAAATATGTTAAAAAAAAAAAAAAAAAGCAGTATAAGGATGAAGGAAACATTGATGGAAATGACAAAAACTATATCTATACACTTATCACACACACACACACACACACACACACACACACACACACACACACACACACACACACACACACACACACACACACACACACACACACACACACACACACACACACACACACACACACACACACACACACACACACACACACACACACACACACACACACACACACACACACACACACACACACACACACACACACACACACACACACACACACACACACACACACACACACACACACACACACACACACACACACACACACACACACACACACACACACACACACACACACACACACACACACACACACACACACACACACACACACACACACACACACACACCAGTGGTCAGGCAACATAAGAAAAAGCCTGGTCAATTTAGTCATCATCTTTATGGGCTGATAGCCCAGCAGGAGAGCCATTACCAGCCCACTCCACCGGGGCACTTTGGCTGGGAATGAACAACACCTGCATGGAGCACATGTAATTGGTCATATTTTAAAAAGCAACTCAGCCCTGGGCATCCACACAGGAGAAATAGACACTGCTGCTCCTCAGAAAGGCACATTTTCCACAGTATTTTCTATATGCATACACATGTACTGTACATCTGTGCTTCTCTACATACTGTACACACAAGCTACTTACGAAAGAAGCTTAATATGTAAATGAAATAACTAGATGATAACAAGATGATCGTTTGGGTTTTCTAAACTTCTACCATGTCCATTTTTACTTTTTATTCAACATGACTAGTAGTAATGCTACTAGTCTTTTCTGCTTAGTAGGCCACTTATATTTTTTGATGAACTATTTTCTTTTACATTTTACATTAGCTTACTACTTTATTTTATTTTTTATGTTTTTATAACAATATTTTCCTCAGGCTTACAAGCCTGAGGAAGGTCTCACTAGTTAAGACCTCTAAACAGTGCTAATTAGCACAGATTAAATACAGCTGGCCCAACTGTATTGACCTGTATCGCCCCCGGGCGGCTGGTCAACGTTGAAGCCACCGAGCCCAGTGGTCAAAGCTGGAAATGCAGGCGGGTGTGTTTTTGGCGGAGCCATTGGCCACCGGTTGTTACTATGGGACTTAATAGGAGTTTTGTCTCTTGCTATAGAATCTCTTTGCCCGGAACTCTGCCTACCTCCCTTTTTAGCATACAAGGATTCCAACGGTAAAGACCGGAAGTCAATCCGAAAACTGGGTGAAATTACAATTTGTGCCCCAGCTGATATTCGGACCTATACCTTCCGAACGCAAGTATGCACAACTTCAGCAATTATGACAGTGGACCAGGGAACTGCAAGTGCATCGTTGCTTTAATTAGCACCAAACTTGGCACAAATGCGATTCAATAGTCACACCATAAAAAACACACATGTGGGGCACTACTGCAGTGTAACTGCCATAATTCAGTGACCATTGCTCTGATCAGAGCAATATAAGACTGGATTTGAAGGCTATGTAGGAAAGCGAATTGCTTATATGATCCGACCATACGCAATAATAAATGGCTTTCTGAATGTGATTTTCTAATCATGCATGCTGCTCAGCAAACTTCTCTACCTCGATAAAAGGTTAAAAAAAGGAGGAAGAAAACCCAACATCTGGGAATCATAAAAAGTGAATAAAACACTGAACGTAACTGTATCTCCTGCCCTCCCTATTCCCGGCCCTCGATCTGTTTCTTATCATTCAAACACCTTCCCGCTGGAGCTGCAGGCTTATGGACACAGAACATCGGGGGAGACTAAGAAGGAAAAGAGAGGGAGGAGACACTGGCAGGATAGTGTAAAATGAATGCCAATTGAATTTGTTTATAGGAGTGTCATTCGTTCACTGATCAAATCAAATTGAACCAGCACAAATTGAGTAAAACAAAAATGTCTTGAATTTAATGGGACCGTTTCGGACGCGGGGCGGCTCGCCCGAACTGGGCCGGCAACCTGGGTGCCGGCCCGTTCCTGTGGGAAACCCCCACACGAAGTTGCGACACTCACTGTGATTTCTTTTAAACAGTACCCCTTTTACAAAATGTAAATCCCTTGAAGAAGTTGCAACTCCTTAAAACCGTTTGTTGCAGGGAGTCACTCTCCCAACCCTGCCATGCATCTCTATAGAGGTGCTTCCTACCCCATATGGGGGCCATATTTCTACAAATGTACCACTAAATCTTAAGACAAATTGCCATGTGTCTCAGTAATCGCTGAGAAAATTCACATCACAATGACCATTTGTGGGAAAATTGTTGGATTAACCGTCAATTTGGTGGGGCCATCTGACTGACCCTGCACATTTATGTCTCTCTCTACGCCTGGTCTTCGGAAAAACACTGTGGTCTGTCCTGACATCATAGATTTCCCACAATTCCCTTAGGTAGTTTATATACTAAGTTTGTGAATTTCTCTCATCGCTGTTTCCTGAATCACAATGAACCTATAGCAGGATCTTGGTTCCCTCCTGTGGGACTTTAGCAGTGTTTAGCCAAAGTGTTCATGGCCTGCAAAATAGTTAACAGGATTGTATGCAGTAACCTGAATGAACAACAATAAATACTACTTGTTTTTTAGGCAAATAACAGGCCGTTTAAAAGTAGACATGACTTTCACTTTTTTTCACATACTGAACAACAAAACACTGGTCATACCAGTGATACAGTATGTACAGTTTCAGACAGAATATATAATGTTGACCTTGTGAAAGCCATTTTAAGGTTGATGACAATGTGCAATCTATTACCATCAAACTGCATGTGTTGACCTCTCCTGATCATAATGAGGGTCAAACATGTCCACTAAAGATCTGCGTTTATTCCCCCTTGTACAGTGTGCGAGAGTGTGTGTGTGTGTGTGTGTGTGTGTGTGTGTGTGTGTGTGTGTGTGTGTGTGTGTGTGTGTGCGTGCGTGCGTGCGAGCGTGCGTGCGAGCGTGCGTGCATGCGTGTGTGCGAGTAGGCCTACAAGGGATTAGCACATCACTGCTCTGTGCATAATGGTGATGTGTTTTTACAGGTGATTACAGATTGATCTGTAGCTCTTCCCCTCTATTCAAACAAGAAGGCCCCTGATTGTTTCTGCTCAAACTTATGCTCAGTCATAAGGACGTTGAGCGGGCGTGTGTGTTCATAATGTATCTGGCTATGCTACATGAACACATTTGACCTGAGAGGTCGAAACATTGCGGCAATTACGTTTTTGGAGCTTAAAAACCGTTGTGCGGATGTTTTTACTTCTCCTTTATTCTCACATTGATGCCTTGATGTCCAGCACCAGGCCTACATATAGGCATACAGTAAGATGTGCACACAATATGCTGTGAACTATACCATCAAATAAAGCAGCAGTACCACTTGCTACAGTACAACAACCACCACTATTACCGTAACTACTATAGTGGTACTACAATTTACTTACAATAGTGACTTACAATAAGCAAATTAAGTTCAAATGCAGAGAGACAGTGTAGTTCCTCAGTAAACGTAAATGTCAGTCTATAAACCATATTGTCAAAAAGTTATCTGTACATTGAAACTAAAGGATACCAGGTAAACAATGATACCTAACGATCTGTCTAAATAATATAACACACTATCTGAATTTCACTTTTTAACATTTTGGCCAAGGAAAAACAAGCCTTAGTAACAAAAACATGAGAAAAAATAAAGTATGTCTGCATTGTCATCATATACTGTAGGTCAAGTGCTAATAGGGCTGAGGTTGAGATTACTATAAATACTATACGGCACTACTACCAGCTTTGGCATGCAGGTCAGATCAACATAAGGAATGAATTCTGTACTGGTCATATATGGAGTGTGTATTGAGTGTACAGGGTTTGATGAGGTCAGATCAACATATGGAATGTCAGAACAAGGTCAGCTCCATATATGGAAATCTAAGGGTGGCAGCGGGGGCAGTGTTTTGAGTGTACAGGGTTTGATGAGGTCAGATCAGACATGTTTTTCAGGTTTTCATAGTAAACTGTGACCTATAGTCACAAATTCTCGCAATTACTAAAAGCATTCATGTACTCTATAATACATTATGACAAATAGTTTAAGATTCTCTAAAAGCTCTTTGTGCATTGTGTTAACTACTGGGTATCTGATGGCCTGTAGAGTAAGTCCACTTCTCCGTGCTTAACGCTGTTTTCTAGTAAGAACCACATGTACTGACCTGGGTCAAATTCTATTTCCAAATAGTGTCCTCTGCCACAAGGTACACAGGCGTGCCAGAAAGCGTAGACATTACTGTAGTGTCAATTTAGTATACTTTCCTATGAGAAACTTATCTGGATTATCCTGATGTAGCAATTCATACCTTGTGGCAAACAAAAGCAGAGAATTAATCAGGTGTGTTGATTGAGCATGTCTTGTGTGCATTCAAACTGCATTCAAACAAAGTAAATATAGGGGCAAATACAGGCTACCCATTTCCTCTGGCCAATATATCAAGGTTTAAGGAACTGAAAACCCTCTTGGGGAAAGGTGTTTTCTGCCACTCTATCCGGTGTTTTTTAATGAATCAAATTCTCTGATCAATGCTGGTAATTAGGGGTCAGAGTTCACCGCCCCAAGAGAAGCTGATCAATATTACGATACTGTTAGCCTCATGTGAATTGGAACAGCTGAATGAGTAGAGAGGCCATCTGGGAATCAGAATGTCCCCGGTTCACCTCTGGTCCACCCAGTCAAAGTGTTTAAGTGTCCCGTGAACAAGACACTTAACCCCCAACTGCCCCACATACGCTGTACTAATAGTGCAGACAGACAGACAGACATTGCCAGTCATTCTTTTGTCTTCAATGTTTGTGTTTCGCAATGTTTGTGTTTACACAAACACTCACAATTTGTACATTCATTGGCTGGGTTTCTCAAATAAATGTTGTGTCGCATTAGGCCGCATGAGAAGCCTGTGTGCTGCCAAATTGGCTGCATGGCATCCAATCGGGCATGTCCTTTTTTGGGAAACACAACATTATAGACAAAAAAAAACTAAACTAGAGCACGCAACCCTATCAGGCTTTTGAATGACACTTACAGTCCAGACTCCAGACCACAACAGAGTTGTGGCCGTCTCCGCCTGCTTTCTACTAACGCATCAAGTAACAGGCAGCCCATGCAGAGGCATGCAGCGTGCGCCACGGGATGGTTATATTTTATACATACATTAGGCTATACATAAACGCTGCTGCCGCCTATCACAAGGCTTTGTATTTACACCCTGATTTTACATTCACCATCGCTGATGAGCGGCGCTTTTAAGGCGAGGAGGGAGGCTTGCTCATTGTAGGAACTTACTCCATTATATCATATGGCTCTGAGTCTGCATCAATAATGTAATAGGTCGCATTTACACCTAATACTTCGGTAGACTCAATGCGAATGGGCGGAGTTGGGATTCTTGCATATTTAATTTGCTGCGTTTGCCTTCACACTGAGCTGTCATCCGCAGCAATTGGAAACGCAGCAGAGAACTTTATCAATGTGTTCAATTCATAAACTACACAGTGAAATGTGTAGTGTTAAAATGATGCTTCTAGTAATAGTTAGGACTTGAGGGTAACGTAGACGCATGTGTGTCGTCGGCTGTCGTAGACTGACTGTGTGTGTGTGTGTGTGTGTGTGTGTGTGTGTGTGTGCACTGACACACCGAATGTTCTTTTGGACACATGGCTGAGGCACATGGAGACGGGAGCGCAAAATTATCCTTAATTGGACGATGCAAAAACGCTAATCCACGCCTTCGTTTTCTCTCGGCTTGACTACTGCAATGCACTTTATTCAGGACTGCCTAAGAAAACAACTGACAGATTACAACTCGTCCAAAATGCAGCAGCCAGAGTTTTAACTAGAACTAAGATGAGAGAACATATTACTCCAGTTTTGGCATCACTGCACTGGCTTCCGGTTGTTTTTAGGATTGATTTTAAAATTCTTTTACTTGTCTATAAAGCTCTCAATGGCCTCGCACCTTCCTACCTAAATGACTGCCTGCCTAAATATGTCCCAAACCGTCCCCTAAGGTCTTCCACTGCTGGCCTGCTCGCGCTGCCGAAAAAAATACGGGGAAGCAGCTTTTTGCTTCTATGGGCCGTCGGCATGGAACAAACTCCCACTGTACCTTCGTCAGGCAGCCTCTGTAGACATTTTTAAAGCTCAGCTCAAGACCCACTTCTACAACATTGCTTTTAATTGAGTTTTAATTTGCACGTTCCCACCCTGCCCTGACTGATTTGCTGCATGTGGTGTTTTTATTATTATTTTATTTGTTTTTATTTGTTTTTATTTATTTTATGTTCTTATATTCAATTTTGTTCTTTGCCATTGTTTTATCATTTTAACTACTTATTTTTATTGTATTCTATTTTTGCCCTGTGAAGCACTTTGCGCTACATTTATGTATGAAAGGTGCTATACAAATAAAGTTTATTATTATTATTATTATTATTAATTAGTTTACAATCTGTACTCCTATATAGGCTAGCCGATCATCATATAAAATTAGTATGCTACTATTCATATGCCATACAGTTAAATAGATCATGCTTAAGCATGTGTTTAATTTTGCAGTATAATTTAAACAAGATGAAAAAAGTCTCCAGCACGTGGATCCCCGCACACAGTGACAGCCCTCCATGTTTATGCACAGACAGACAGACAGAATACTCTGTACACTGCAGTGCTTTTATGCGTTTCCTTAAGCAATTGATTAATGTACTCATATGACCATATTTCGATGAGGGCTTCGGTCTCCTCATTCGATCACGTCTATTTACGTTAAGGGGACATCAAAAGCAACCAAAGTGTTAATAACCTAAGTTACCTTTTGTTTTTATGATGCATTTATGCTGGTATTGTCGTCTTGTTTGAGCTAAATTGTACAGCAAATGTTTTATCTGCTTTGTCACATCTTGTGGAGAATATCTGTTCACAGTGAAAGGGGAGGTGTTGTGTAAGAACCACACGCCCACTCGCATGGTCCCTTTGAGAAACTCACCCATTGTCAATGGCATTTAATGTTTGTGTAGGACAACGTTGTGCTGGACATAGGAGGGGCTAGCGTCCCTCAAAAAAACTATACGTACAAGCCATAGAAACAGAACACTGAAGTTGAGAGAAAGAAGACCATACAATTTAGAAATGACCATTAAGAAATTAACATTTTTAAATAGCTGACCCTAACCTCAGTAAAACTATACCTAAAACTAACCTTAACCCTAACCCTGACCTCAGTAAAACTATGTTAAATCTAACCTTATGAGCAAAAGGTACACAGCACACCGGTCCTTGTGAGGTGCCAGCCAACGGGAAAAATACTAGAAAAGGAAAAACTCGTAGCTGCCAATGCCAAAAGTTTATTTTGGACACAGAGAAAAGAAACTAACGTTTTGAACAGAAATACTGCCTTCCTGCCTACCTAACCTTAAGGGTGGCCCTTCGGACGTGTTGAGCAGCCGAGCGACAGCCCCCTCTCAGCCCTGGAAGTTTACTGGCTTATTGTGCGTATTGCATATAGTCTATTTCAAGACACGAGTTAAGCCTGTTTAAAGTGCCTGTTATCACTGATTGCAGCTACAATATATATATATATTTTTTTAAATAATTTTTCATGTACAAACTTTTCTTCAAATGGGATTTCACATAATGGTCCATAGATTGTGTCTAAAACGTTTCACACAAATTGTTCAAAAAGAAAAAGGTTTAAGCGTTTTTCAAACTGCTCAAAATGCCGGAGGGCAGAGCTTATGGTCAAAGTGACAGATGTGTTCCGCATGAGTCAAGGCACATGAGTAAACAAGGTCCATGGGTTTTGGCCAAACGAGGCATGTATGAGTTATGCCTGTTCAAAGTTTTAATTTTCAAACGATTGCTATAGTGCCCCCCCTTCGGCCAAATGGAGTAAGACTGTTTTTGTCACTATTTGGCATGATTGGAACCTAGCTGGTCAGTGCCAGGATGTGTACCACTGAACTAATCAACTAGAGCACACATTTCCGACAACATTTCCTGCGTATCTTCCCCCCCATCTCTCTCCCCCTTTCCTGTCAAACTACTGTTAATCTATCAATAAAGGCAAAAAGCCCCAAAAAAGAAAATTGAGCAATATTAAAAACAATGCACTGAAATGAAGGGCATTTTCAGTTAGTATCGATATACCGGTAGTTATGGACACACTAGGCAATAGTGTAAACAAAAATGAATTGATACAATTGAGTGAATGGGAGAACATGTCCATGCATGGCCAATCAGTCTCTGCATGTGTACATTATGTCCATATACTGTACACTAGGCTATTTGCTGAAATTAATATTTACAGATCAAATTCACACTATATAGAGTATGTGTGCTTGCATACCTGCATGACTGTTTGCAAATGCTCGCTCATAATGCAATATTGCTTGTGTTTATATGCAAATGAGCTCCGTGATGTCTCTTTTCCTATATCGTTGTTGACTGGGGCATTGTTACTGTACGTTCCCTTCTCTTTTCCCAGTCATGACAGCTCTTCATAAACCTCCCTCACACAGCCTCCGTCTCTGAGCTGATGCCAGCACTGATGTCATAGGTGGCCCCATTTCTTGGACTCCCATTGGTGGATATACCGTGTGACGTTGGGCTCTAGGCTGACGCACAGTGAGCACACATACGTCACTGTAGCAACTGGCCTAGCCTCAACCTGCACCATCATTTCTTTTTTTCATGTCATATGCTGAGTTTCATGCCCCCTTTCTCCAATTCAGCCGTTTCTTTTCCGCATCTCTCTTCCATACTCCCTTTCCCTCTCTGCGGTAAAAAGGTAATACCCAGTGACATGGTCCTCTGTTCACTGATTGGCCAGGATGAAAGGAGACAGTGATGCATGCAGCTTCCAGAAACCTTGAGATGCTTTTCAATATCAGGACACACGCGTGCGTGCGTGCGTGCGTGCATTTTACATCAGAGAAGAGTAAAGACAAACAAAGAGGTTTATACTAAATAAGAATAATAACAAAGATGACATGATGATGAGATGCACAGAAATCTATACTTAACAATAACAAGCATGACGCTGTTTATTTAATCTACAATGGACATACTGTACTTATTTGCCTCTCTTTCCTGATGGATGTCAAAAAGTGAGTGGTTGCCGGGACACGTCAAAGAAAATTCCTCCCTTGATCCGTTGTTAATCTTTAAATTCATGCACCCTTGCACAGTAATGCAGTAATGACACAACGTGATCACTTTTTAGCTTTAGAATACTACCAGTAAGACGCCTGAGGGTGAGAAGAAGCGAGCATGCATCCACCTGAGTGACAGCAGACTGCTGGGCGAGTGCTGGCGCTTTGGCATGGGGGGTCAGATCAACATATGGAATGAATTCTGTACTGGCCATATATGGAGCGTGTCTTGAGTGTACAGGGTTTGATGAGGGCCCAGCCCCAGGTGCGGCTGAACATATAACTTTGGGGCAGGCCCGTCTAGAGTTTTAATGGACAGGTATCAGTCAAAAGGGAGACATCGAAGAGGAAGGATGGATGGGGAAGATGGGGATCTACATATATGGGCTTAATACTGATGACATCATGTGATGTCACGAGGCATGACCATATATGGGGCGTGACCAACTGACGGGAAATGCACGATTTCATAGTATAACTGCGACCTGTGGTCGCAATCATAGTGCTTTGAATAGATGTGCTAAATAAAATGTACCATTTATTTACGATTTACGGAGTTCTGTTTCTTTTAACTGAAATTACATGGTGTCTGCGAAAACTGGACAATGGTGAATTGTAACAACATTGCCTGGTGTATTCAGACCCAATTTCTGTACTTGGGGTGTTGGAGTGATTAGGATATGGAAGAAAATATGTCAAATTAATTAATCAATTCATTAAAAGGTGGTGATGATATGGGCCTCTTGATGAAGTGGAAAACGTGTGCCACAAGAGTGCCACAGGATATCTGAATATTCTTTTCCAATTCAGTTCGTTGATTCATATTAGCAGTAAAAACCCCTACAAGAGGATTATTTCAACAGGACATGTCTAAATACCAGGATTCGTCAGGAATGGTTTCACTAATCTGGCAGTGATTTCAGATTTACAACAGCATGTGAATGGAAACATGCTCACAGTCTAACCAGACCTAATTCCAGCTTAAGCATCTCCGAAAAAAATCATTGTATCCATATTTGGCTTTTTGAATGCCCTGCATTTACCACGGTATCTACTGTATTTTTCCCAACTTTATCATCCACATCCATTTAGCTAAATCACTAAGAGCACATTGTTTGTTTCAATACATTTTCAAATGTTTGAGGGTGTGCCTTTGGCGTGCGTGTGCCGTGTGTGCATACATGCATGGCGTTTGAGCCAACATGTGAGATGCATGACATGTGAGTCTCTCTGTACATATGAGTCTGCACAGCAGTCATGCATACTGTATGAGTGTTAGCATGACACAAGATGACAGCATGCATGAGAGCAGAAGCTCTACTGTAAAAATTGATTAAATACTTGCGAGACGCTTATGATGAGTTTAGAGGTCTATACAGTATGTAAACATCATACAGCGTATATTATGAGATTGAGAGATGGAGAGTTGTAAGCTATTTTCGATGAAGATATTTAATTTAGAGCTAAAACAGAACACCAGTATAGAGTCCTGAGGGACTTCGCTCAACAATGAATGGGGTTAAGTTGTTAATACAAAGTCTAGACTCCACTGTGTGTTGAGCTTGTGTACAGACACAAAGCATTCAAAGCTACACATCTTCATGCTTGTGCACTAATAAACTACACCTTGCTGCCGACATCATCTTGAAAAACTGGTATGCGTCAAAAAGTGAAAAACAAGTAAAGCTAGAGAAAACGGTGTTATCTATATAGATTTACCATAGATAGATAGCTTTATTATTCCGCGGGATCAGTCGCCCAGAGGCGGCACAGCCTCAGGTTACAACATACAAGTAAGGATAAGACGGAAAGAAGTACTGTAGTATACAGAAGAAACAAGACAGAAGGAAAAGCAAGGTGCATCAAGAAACAATACAAAAAGAATAATAATAAAATTATAATAAACAGGGCAAACAAGGATAAACAAAAACATATACAGTCGATCAGTGCGTAATAATAAAGTGTATTACTGCGTCTCATCATAAGAAAAACAAGACAAAAATTGTCAAAAACAGTGCAAAGCCAAACAAAACAAAAGTGTCCATTGGTCAGTGCAAGAAAGTGTGAGATGTGAAAAAACAGATACGCTCAGAAATGTCTTAAGAGGTCAGAGTCATGTTTTAGTTATTTTTTAAATAAATCCAGGTTATGCTTTGATTGTCCTAGCCATGCGGCCGTTGTGTGTCGCAGGCTATAGTCATTCTAAAAGGTGTCTTTCTGTTTTGGCCCTTGGTCCACAATGCTTTTTATATTCACAGGGATTGATTTGAAATGTAACACCATTAGAATGTGGTGGCTAGCTCAGTAAATATTATTCTTCAATAATATTATTACATAAGAGTCTGTCATTTTGAGTGAAGAGGGTTAGGCTGCCACCTTGTGGCAGACTTCTAAAAAATGGAAAGAATGACCAGTTTGATTTAACATACTTGGCTGAAGCACATTTGCCATTTCATTAATGTACTATTCTCTAGCCTATAGCAGTAGGCCTATTGATGGCACACTTGTGCAAAACTACAACAAACTAATGTGATATATTTACCCCTATTCTTTCCTTACATCACTCGCTTCCAGTTCATTCTAAAGCACATTTTGAAATGTTTAGTTGTCAACCTATAACTACCCAAGAGTAATAAGACTAGTCACATAAAAATTAGACAAGTCAGTACTAGTCAGTCAGTCTAACCAGACTGAATTCCAGCTGAGAATCTATCTATAAATGCACAGAACATGTCTGTCATGTCCACTGCATATCTTGATAAGCAACCGATCAAATTCGAACTGTGTGTCACCGAGGACCCAAGGGAGTGCAATGCCCAGCAGTAGTCCACAGCCAATAATCTACATATCTTTGTATGTCTGTCTCTCCCATTTAATTCCCATGTACTGCGAACCTGCAATTTCATCAATATGATATTATAGTAGGCTACAGATGTCATACACTGGCCTCCAAGTACTATGATAATGAGTATTGCACTAAGTACTATGACATCTAACTAAGGGACTTAGTTGCAATACTTGTTCCCCTTATAATGAGTGGATACAACTTCCAGCCACTTGCATGCCATGTCTGTCCATACCTATTTTGGAAAGAACTTGTGCCCCTTCCCTACTTCCGTCACAGGTCTTACCAATTATACTTATGGCTCTGTTCCATTTATCGTAGAACAGTGGTTCTCAAACTTTTTAATTTTAAATGTACAAATGGAACATTAACATATATAGAGGGTATGGGTATGCACATGCATAAAGTGAGTGGCAAATCGAGTGGCAAAGTAAGTTTAACGTTGTTTAAGATGGAGTTGTTTAAGATGGAGTCTCCATCTTGCTACAGTCCTACCGTAGGACTGTAGCAAGATGTATATCACTATATTATCCACAAATGGCTCAATAAAGGAGAGGATGTTACACTATTCATTATACATGTCTTAAATTGACATTGAGCTTTTTTGTTAAATAAACGAAAATAGGGAACCGTTAAGCAGAACCAGAATCGTTACCGGACTCACAAAAATCCTAATGATACCCATCCCTAGTCCTACGTTCTGTGGTAGCTGGTGATCAGTTCAAACAAAAAATACTCATAACTCACTCGTAATTTTGACGGATTTACAAACGGTTTGATTTATTACAAACGTGGATGGCTATGATTCATGATGCATATCTGCTTAATGTTATTTTTTATATGAACATCATATAAAAGCATAGAAGTATGCTGACGTCTCTGACATTTATAACAAATCAAACCATAAAGGGTCGGTAGTGCTGTGGCCTTACAGCTAGAAGGTCCAGGGACGTGCTCTCTACTCTGTATCATCACCTTACAGCTAGAAGGTCCAGGGACGTGCTCTCTACTCTGTATCATCACCTTACAGCTAGAAGGTCCAGGGGCGTGCTCTCTACTCTGTATCATCACCTTACAGCTAGAAGGTCCAGGGACGTGCTCTCTACTCTGTATCATCACCTTACAGCTAGAAGGTCCAGGGGCGTGCTCTCTACTCTGTATCATCACCTTACAGCTAGAAGGTCCAGGGACGTGCTCTCTACTCTGTATCATCACCTTACAGCTAGAAGGTCCAGGGACGTGCTCTCTACTCTGTATCATCACCTTACAGCTAGACGGTCCAGGGACGTGCTCTCTACTCTGTATCATCACCTTACAGCTAGAAGGTCCAGGGACGTGCTCTCTACTCTGTATCATCACCTTACAGCTAGAAGGTCCAGGGACGTGCTCTCTACTCTGTATCATCATGCCCATACCCGAGGTGGGGTTGGCCAAAGGGCCTTTCTATGTTTTCCCTGTGTCCCCTGGAGTAGGTACAGTCACAAAAAACATGCAGTAATCCTGGTCTCTAAACTGGATGGAGGGGAAAGATGGCCACCACGTAGCGACATCGCTCTCTATTGGCCAGCAGCGTGGGTGAGACATGCAGCCATTCTTACAATATACGCCCTGAAACATCACCCTGTTTTGGGCACCTTGCTACATTCGCAATATTAAAGTGTACATGAACGTTCAGATTTCAAATATAAAGTGCTCACCCACATACAGGCGGGTATAGCACCCATTTTGCACAGGCGGGTATAGCACCAGTGCATTCTGTATTGTTCAATAAAAAGCATATTTATCCACCTGCCAGATAGTTTCAAAATGTTTTCGCCATATGCTTTAAATTTCAAATACGCGCCCCTATCAGTGTATTGTACTCTGATCAGGGCCGCATAACCTCCATGACCATGAGTGCCCCATGTGCAGATAATTTTTAGTGCCCCCCATAGCGCGGGCAGGGACGGAATAACCCTCACTAGGGCCTCGGGGGCATAGCACAGTGCGCACAAAATTTGGGGGGGTTTTCAGTTTTTTTATCATCTTTTTTACCTAAATTTAACACAATCAACAGCCAATGAAGGTCCCCAGGAGCCCTTTTCAGGGCCTCACACCCAGTACCGCGCAGCCCAGTTTTCCTGAGGCCCAAGCACAATAGAACACAATAGAATAGGCATATACTGTAGGTATTTTTCAGCAGCAGGTATTTTTCACAAGGTGAGGCGATGAAGAACATCAATATAATGTGTAACATTAATTATCCTGAACCAGGATCGAACCCAGACAGTACAATAAATGACATGAATGCAAACAGAATACAGATTTCCACAAACAAAAGTGCAGTACTATTGTTAATAAACACCCCCTCCCTCGACAGCTGCCTGCCATCAGTGCCATGACTGTGTGGATGGTGTGTTGACATAATCAAGGATTCTTCTCAAATTATACTGTTATAACGGCAATTTAAAACGCAGAAACCAGCTGCTCTACATTACACATAACCAGAAATAAATAAATAAATAAGGAATGGAATTTGCAAACGGAAAATATATTGTTTCAAAATACAAAAAAAAAGTGCAGTACAAAAAAAGTGCAGTAGGCCTAGTAGCCTAGTAGGCTACTAAATATCGCTCTCTCTCTCTCTCTCTCTCTCTCTTTGGCTATAGTCACCTGCCAACGGCAACTATGCTGTCCACATGGTGGTGCTTAACCCCCCCCCCCCCCCCCCCCCCCCCCTGGTCACAGGAAAAATGGAAACTGAATGAAGGACTATAGTCGCACTGGAAAGTGTATTTGGATGGCTTGTGCAAGGAGAAGTCACCACGCTAATCGCTAAATATCATAACTGAAGTTGTGGACAATTAAGTGATGCACATCAGCGTCGGAGAGGAACTGTCAGATCAGTTACGCAACTTTTGGGAAATCGAATCCCTTGGAATCCACATGAAAGAAATGCATTCTGAGAAGGAAGACATGGCAGTCTAAGAAATGCCACTTGACAGTTTTCAAATCAGCCTCATGGTGGCGCTACAACAGGCCAAGTTGCGTACGGTCTCTCTCACACACACACACACGCACACACACACACACACACACACACACACACACACACAAAACATGTATCGAGTTTAAAGAGAATATGCTTTCGATAAATGCCAGATTATTAACCACACTGCCCAGAATAAGACTTACCAGTAGAAGACTGCAGTAACGCTATCCGACAATAGAAGAATTCTTTCTTGATTTAGCTGGGATGAAAAGTCATGAATTTAGATCCTCAATTCCTTCACTTAATTTCCTTGAGTGCAGTCAGTCGCTGCTCGCCTTGTCCGTAGTTCATTCTTCACTCTTTTAAGAACAGATCAAGGATCTCTCGCCCTCGCAGTTGGTGACATACAGGGGCTTCAGGGCAGGGTTAAGAAGAGACTCAGTGCAACGTCTCTGGTAGGCCTACGATATAACTTTTCACTTTTCAGGAACAAATTCATGTCATCGGTTGGTCTCGCGTTGCCAGATCTGTTTCCTCTCGCAATGCTTCCAGCATTCGGAGATTGTGGAATAGTTGCAGCCAGGGCAGAAGACCCAATCAAGCAATCAAGGCTGAGTGGCTGGCAGCTTGCTCACTGCATACAGGTGTGGGAGCTAGGCTAAAAGTAGGCTTGCTGCACTCATGCATTCATGCATGCTAGATCACCACACCTAACCTGACGCTGCCAGATCCAAGAAGCTTGCTACACACATTTGTTTCACAGCTTATTGGGTTGGGGAACATGGTTACTCAATACCGCCCCCATCTGGCAGAGTCAGGTTACACCACACCAGATTCTTGTCCAATGTCCACCACCCTCCTGAATACCATCGAGAGTGGAGAGAGATGGAACTGTGTGCGTCCAAGAGGAAACGTGAGTCAGAAACGCTATGGAACATCAACTGTTTGTTCATAACCTCATCATGGACTCACTGCACTGCCCATGTGCTTTGTGTCAAATGTTTGTTCCAGTTTATTTGTGTACTATGGGATGACCAGCAGTTCAGCTTTCAGTTATTTCCTTTTGGTTTGAGAATGCCCTGTGAAATGGTTAGACCTAGAAATGTTTATAGGATATGTATATTATGTATTCTATTTATGATATATCCTGTAGGCCTATTCATGTTTATGTATATATTTGATATCCTTTCATTCTAGTATACATTAGGCATATACATTAATTGATTCCTCATTTAGATATTAATTATTTCATGACATGAAGATGATTTATTATTATTGAAGTGATTTAGAATGGGCGGCTATTTATGATTTGTTTATTGGGAATGCTTATCGTTATATTCATTATTGACACAGATTTATGTATTTCTTTCATGTACCACACACACCTATTAAAAACCTGAAAAGGAATTCCTCTGCCTCTTCTGTGGTCAGCCTGGCCGGTGGCCTCGCCTGCTCACCATTACTGTGACACTGTCCATTACAAACCTGAACTATTTCCGAGTGCCACTCTTTCAGCTATGGACCAGAGCTATCTGGCTACGCGAGACGATCGTCGGTTAATGCCTGTGAAGGAAGTAGAGGGCCAGGCCCGAGTTCTTTCCAAAATAGAGCCCCACGAAAGAACTTTTCATTGCAGCTGAGCTGTTTTCATGAACAACGTTCGTTCGTACCCAGGTACATTAAAATTGTTTAAAAAGAAAAGTTCCCCCCAAACACAACACAACAACGAGGTCAAATGTAAAGTTGACTTGTGTTGTGTTTGGTGGGTGTTTAACAGTGGGTTAAATATTGCCGTGTGAGCGTCCCCGGGGGTCCCTGGAATTTCCAGACCCACAGGAACCGTCCGGCCAGGTTCCGGCGAGCCGGTTGAGAAATGTCAGAGTTACCATGTGGTTGTCCCCGGGGGTCCCCGGAACATCCAGACCCCCAGGAATGCACCCAGGGGGCCGGGCCAGCTATTTTTGTGCTCGGACACAGCCAGGCAGGGACACACATAGCTCCGTATAGGAGTGGTTGCACCACACAAAACAACAATCAAACAAAACAAAATAAATATAAATAAACAAAAACAAACCAATATCACACCCGTGTGAAGTGAGTGGTGCAACTCTGTGTCCCACACAGACTTTTAGTCCAGAGCCTCTATGTGTCGTCCGACTGCAGATGGACAGAGAGACTCTTCCGGTAAGGTCGATAACAAAGTATCTCCTGATTTGTCTTGCTAAAAAAAAGCCATTTTAGTATGAATATCTTTGAAATATTGTGTGCCTTGTGATGATTGGGTCCAGTATTTTCCACCTATGGGTTCCACTTGCTCCATCAGTAAGGGAATTTCTTATTGGTTAGTGGGCGGCACCTCATTGAGTAACACTGGTGTCCACGTTAGATCTAGTAGAGTGGCGAGTGATCTCGCCGCAAAGCGGGTGCCTATACATATATGGCTATATACAGTAGTTCCAAACATTGGAACTATCCCATTGAGATGAATGAGCACTTCCGCATTCCATTGTTACAATGGGAGTCAGCGCTAGTCGCCACTCTCTTACTAGATTACTCTGGATCAGTGTAAGTGTAACATGTGTGTTCCTCAGCACGCTATGCCCTAGATCTTACCCCTTTGATCAAACATTTGTGTTTGGTTGCTGATTGCTGGTGGTGTTCTGCCCCTCCCCCTCATCAAAGAAAAATGTTTGGTCAAACCATGTGACTCCCATTGGAAAAGCATTGTGGTGGCCCAAAAGAACGACCAAACATTTGCTTGATTGGTGTTTGGTACGTGTGAATGAGGCCTAAAAATGCTAAATGTACCAACATGAAGTGGTGATGTTTTTGTACATGTTTTCAATTAGTTATCTTTTCATACCAAACTGTTTATAAAAATCACACCCAAGTGAGGGGCGCTCTTATCATCGTATCAATTCATCATTAATCTTTGTGTAGGACTGAAATAGTCAATTTGCTCGTCAACATATGACGTAAATTCTCCATTCATTGTCAATGGCATTTAATGTTTGTGTTAGGACAAAAATGTACACAGTAGGCTGAATATAGTTTTTTCGGAAATTACATCTGGCCACAAAAGATCACAGGTTCTACTGAATGTGAAGGTAAAGGTACTAGGGGGATGCCATACTGTGTCGTAGGCTCAATATGTCAGTTTGTTTATATATATTTTTTAAAGTAAAAAATATACATATTTAGCCCCATGTTCAAATGCCCCCACCCCCTGTCAAAAATAGCTAAAATCCAGAAAACATGAAAAAAACATGAACCTTGATTGAAAAAACAAAGTTGTCCTTTAACCCTAAGCTATTGTAATATATTGCATCACCACAAGATGTCAGTAAAAGCTCAGAAAATGCAACACTATCACTCTGAAACCAACTCATTCTCAGCTGCCAATCTATCCCCTACTTAGTGTTTTATTGCAAAGTCATAGATTTTAACCCATGTGTACAGTAGTTTTGCAGATTTGCAACTCCCATTAATGATGGCACGCACGCACGCACGCACGCACGCACGCACACACACACACACACACACACACACACACACACACACACACACACACACACACACACACACACACACACACACACACACACACACACACACACACACATATACACACCTCACCTGCTGGTGCTGTAGTTTTACTAACTACTTGTTAGGTTTCTCTGAGTTGGCAAAAATAAAATAAAAGTATCTGATGCAGCAGGCCAGCAGGGTATGTCTTACACAAGACACTGCCTTGGTTACTGACTTATAAAACAAAGGTTTGACCACAAATGGACTGTCTTAAAAGAGGAGCAAAACAACAAGCTGTCTTCTAATATTTAAGCCCATTGATCCTCAGATAGAAATTAGCACACAAGTCTTACAGCGGAGAATGCACAACTATACATTTTGGACAAGCAAGACCCAGTAAAAAAATCTGCATTTGTCACAAAGCTAATGTGTTCATGTGAAGGGAGCGTTCTGTGTGAGACACAAACCACAGGGTACCCCTCCCCCTGTCATCTTATAGAACAGTTTGTCTTGTTTTTTTAATGATCATTAAGCACGCTTCCAGATGTTGGGAGGGAATTCATCCCCACATAGTCCTTCTGTGTTCTTCAATATTGCAATCAGAGTGAAAATGTAGCACCCAGAAAATCATTGCTGCGCACCACACAGCAGACTCCTCTGCCTGAATGTCGATATTACCTGGGGAGACAAACTGTCCTTGGATATAACTTTATATACTGTATGGAGCTGATCATTTTTGAGGGGCGCTATCCCCTCTAACGTTTGGCTTTTGAAATTACGTCATATGGTACATCCAAGTCTATGGACTTTTAATGTTTGTTTAGAGCACTTTAAACAAACATTACCAGGCGCCGTCCACTGCACAAGTGTGATTTTTGAGGGGCGCTCCTATGCCCAGCTTTGTGTCTTTTGTGTGTACCAAATTTGAGATGATTTGATTGGCCAGCTTTGTGTGGTCCAAGGCGCATGCCACACATATAGGCTCTGGCCTTCATCGTGTTGCGTGTTTGAGTCCCGTTCGAGAGCATTATAAGTCTTTATAAAGTCGCCTTTAATGAGCGTCTAAAATACTGAGGATCTAAAATACTTTTTCCTTGATAGTTTTTACCATACCTTTTCACACGCCTTTCTGTTTTACCACCATACCACACTGACCCTGTGCATGGCGTGAGAACAGTACAGTGGCACCCATAAAAACACAAGCTATCCCATTGCTCTGATGTTTTCAATTAAATTCACCTGCATAATCAGAAGGACAACCAGTCAGAGGCCGCAAATAAACAAAGGGGGCAATTTTAGCATCGTAAATCCCACAAGGGGTTGTTGGCATGTTCACTGAAGTGTTAAAGCAGTTAATTTTGTTTTTGTGAACGCTACCTGTGGTTGTTAGACAGAGGCTGTGGTCAGGCCATGCACGAAAGGGTAGCCGTTTAGGTCTTTTAAAATGTTTACTCACTTTGGCTCACAGTTTATCTCTCTTGCAATTCCCCAGTTTTGTAATTGCATTCTTTTCAGTTTAATTTCATGCATTTTAAACAGTCTTTTCTCAAACTATGAATTAGGCCAACTGCTAAATAAAGGGGTTTGTTCTTCAAATTACGCATGTTTTATACATCAACAAAATATTTAGTGATCCCAGTATTGTCTTGAAATCAAACTGTGTAAACATAGTTATTGATTTCTCTAAATAGATTGAGCACATATTTCAATCCTTCTGACTGGAACCATCTTCCTCAATATACTGTATATACAGTATAACATATTTTCAAGTGTTTAAGACTTCACTGTCCTCTCACCTTGAGAGCCCCTGTTCGCTTTTGCTAACTATCAGTAGGCTTGTTGTACAGTAACAGATCTATAACAATTCATGTTTTGTGTATTGTCGTCATGTAATGTTGTGCTATGTTTTGTTTGTTGTCTGATTTGTCCTGTTATTTTGTTTTGTTTTCTATCTATGTTTAGGTATGTATTTTGTATCTCTGGATCCCCTTGAAAATGAGATGGTTCATCTCAAGGGGTTATTTTCAATAAAGACACATAAAGACAAGCGATACTGAGCCACTGGGGTGCAGTGTCTCAGGAGGTACAGTAGAGCATGCAGCCGCTTGGGATTTGGAAGGTTGCTGGTTCAATCCGGCTGTCTGTCAAAGTGTCCTTGAGCAAGAACCCATAAATGCTCTCAATGTAGTAACATAAATTGTGAAGCGCTTTGGAAAAAGGCCCAGTATATATCATTCACCATTCCTCAGCTTTCCCTCATCATCTTCCTGATGCATACCATTCCCATCACTTCCTATGGTGTATTGCAATGCTGAAACGGAACTGTATTTGTAACAAAAAAAGAAGATAATATTAGTTGACTAATCATGTCAGCCTTATTTGAGACAATCTTTCAAATGTACCAAATGTAAGGCAAGACAAGTTTATTTGTATCGCACATACGTTTAGCCTGCTCTATACTGCCTACTTTGGCATATGCCATACTGTATGCCCTGAACAAAATGACACAAATGGCCCCTAAACTCAGTGTCATAAGAATAGTTAGAAGAATACATCATCATACGAGCAGCTCTGCATATGTTCCAGTATGACGTGACCCTTGACATTGTGCTCATACAGCTTTGAACTGCATACACCATCCAGCTGAAAACAATATTTGTTTTCTTAAGCAGTCTGTTTATTCTCCCCACACCCTCCTTTTGGCACACACACAATAGCCAAATTGAGTCAATTACAAAGAAAGACCCTCCTTTTTGTCTCTGTTATTTCTTCCTTACAAGGGTTATTTTTTAATTAAATAGCAAACACAAAAAATTGGATGATGTAGTAGCAATTACTTGTAGTAATACACATGCCGTGCTTTGCTGGTTAAATACATAATTACTTCTGGCAACATATTTATTGGCCAGAACTAGGAAATGTAATTTATTGAAAACAATGACTATTCACAACCCGGTTATGGCACTTTAATATGGTTATTTTTGGCAAAGGAATAACGGGAATAGACGGGATAAAACGAATGGAGAATAAGAACTACAAAAAGTGCTCAGAGGAGCACAGGTCTCCGCCAGGTCAGGTAGATTATTGTGGGCCAGCAATGTTCGAAATTCAGGATGGAATAGGAAAAATTGGACAGATCCTTGATCACATGACTATAGAGATGTGTACCAATCACACACGGACGGACAGACAGGGTGCCACGGAATGCCACTCTGTCGACGCAGCAAACATAGTATCTAGACATTACGAAGGCATTGCACATTATTAGAGGCATTATAAAGATGTCGATTAAAGGACCCAATGCCAGGGTGTAATTGGGTTTTTTTTTTTTTACATAACACCAACCTAATATAAATATATATAATATTAACCAATAAATATTTATACTACATATCACTCATATTCATAATAATAACTAATAAAAACATTTGCTCACAACTCTGTGTTCATCAGGCATTGATGCTATGACTGCTAGTCATAAGAATGGAAATGTGATTTTAATATTTTTTTTGATAATATTGGGGAAGTCTTAAGGAAGGGGCATTTTGCAAAGTTTGTATCTTTATATTGGAAAATTGTGTTGACAGTAAAAAATGAATTGCAGTGAAAAAACATACACTCCTGCACATAGACAGCATCTATTTAGGTGGGGAATCAAGTTGTAAAGTGAAAGCAGATGGGACCGTAGGCTAGAATATTTTCCACTTGAAGTATACCGCTCTTGTTTGGAGTTCTCTCAGTAGCTGGGCCTGTTCCAGAAGCAAGGCTGAAGTTCGAACTGCTTGGCCCCCATCACTCTCCCCTAGCTGTGGTTGGGCATGAGATTGATTTACAAAAGAAGACCTATTACCACACTTACTTAGGACACAGATGAGGAATGACACCAGACAATACCATTATTTGTGTGCATTCCACTGAAGCAACCTACCATATTGTACTCGTCTGTCAGTATAACTTTCTACAGGAAACTATATGGGCGATAATACACTGCAGGTAGTGTCCTTTCTATCAGTTATGACTGAGTGAGACCTCCAGCAAGGCCTGAAAATCTTCCCAGTTTGATCATTTGTAAGTTTGGTTAGGTGGTATGGTACAGCTGGTGCTACAATGTTGTCTGTACTGTCAAGAGATAATATGAATATTGATACCTCGTGGCGCATCTGGTGCTACAGAAAACGTAACGGGGACACCAAACTCCATTCTCCTCAATGTATATTTTTTTGGAAGAATTTTTTTCTGACAATGGAATTACACAAAACAGAAGTAGGTATTCTATGACATTGAATGTCAGTGACCTACTATAAATGCAGTGTAATGCATGTTACTCTATAGAAATAAAAGAAGCGCTTTCACGCTTGTAAATTCATGAATGATAATTTAACTCTGAGAGTGCACAAAATGTGTACACTCTGAGAGTAAAAGGAACACTCTGAATCTTACTGTAAAACCCACAAGTAAACGGCTATAGGAAAAAGATCATAGCTGCTGACTCAACCACATAATGAGTGAGGAGATGGAAGTCCAGTCTCTGTTGGGTGAAATGATACCAAAAAGTGTTTACAGCAGAATATAAATGATAATTTGGGCAGAGAAGACCTCAAACTGCTTCCAGGCTTGTTTCTGGTGGAGAGTTTGGGGTTTTGCTATCCTGTAGCAAGCATTAGACATTGGACTGTATGTCTCGCAACACAATGCTTACAGTGCAAAATAGTTTACATTCAGAATTTAGCTGATGGAAATAACATTTGTGCTTTTCAATCTTGAATATATATATATATATATATATATATGTCATTCAAGTAAAACAACAATTTTGATGTTCTGATACCTTTGCATTTGTTTGGAAAATGTCTGATGCAGCTATTCGTCGATATAAAAAAGTAGATTGTAATTTGTACGTTTGAATACTTAAGTATACTTATACTTACAGTATAGTATCAGTACAGTATCTATAGTTTGACTCAAATACCGAGGTCGAGTATATTATTACGTATGGTTAACTACTACTACTGCGAGAGTGAGGTTTAGCCAACACTAACTCGGGATTCCTGGATAGCTTCCCTCCACAATTTCCTATCTAACATCAGGGTCTTGAGCTCTGCAGTGTTGTTAGCCAAGCTGTCACGCTGCAGCACGTCTACATAGTGTAAATTGTACGCTTCTTTCACCTCCTGGCTTTACCCTGGGTTGGCTCATATCTGACTGATATCAAAACATGGATGCAAACAAACCTTCTAAAACTCAACTGCAATAAATCTGAAATTCTCATCATTGGCCAAGACTCCCTCACCGGCTCCTCTCATGACTTCTCCCTCACTATTGATGACTCCACTGTCACCCCCTCCATCCAAGTCCGCAACCTCAGTGTCATCCTTGACCCCACCCTCTCCTTCCAGCCCCATGTCAACCAGACCACCAAAACGGTCCCATGCTATCACACACTGCTGCTAATGCCGCTCAAAAGGTTCTCAAAACACTGATTACAGTATGTTCAAAACTCTGCCGCTCGCCTGCTCACCAGAACACGATCCAGGGACCACATCACACCTGTCACCTGTACTCCTCCGTGAACTTGCACTGGCTCAAACTCAAGTACAGAATAGAATGTATTTTTTGTTGAGGGCCTATATTCAGCTATTGTCCTAACACAAACATTAAATGGCATTGACAATGAATGGAGAATTTTTGTTGTATGTGCCTGAGCAAATGATGATGATGTACGATGATAAGAGTGCCCCTCACTTCACACGGGTGTGATTTTTGAGGGGTGCTAGCCCCTTCTATAAACAGCTTTTGTCCCCATTGACAATGAATTGGGAATTCAGGTCAAATGTCTGCTAAATCTTGTCCCCACACGTCTCAATATTTGCCATTGACAATGAACCGAGAAATTACGTCAGAATTCCGCAAAATATTAAATTAAATCAAAACATTAAACGCCATTGACATTGAAGGAAAAATGTACGTCATATGTCAACAAGCAAATCGGCTAACCACATCACATGTTGATGGGAGTACTTAGCCAATAATGGACCACCTTATGTACCTTATGTACTGTAGCAATATCAAATGTCCGCTAACATAAATTGATGTACGATGACAAGAGCGCCCTTCATTTCACACGGGTGTGATTTTTACTATAGTGTTACTATTCTAGCTATGCCGTCTCTCTGCAACCCTCCAACACAAGGTTTTCAGTTTACACACACACAAACAAAGGACCGGCCCTCCCATTAGCACATTTTAATATGGGATACAGATCTAGTCCATGTGCAATCAAGTAAAAGGCCTAACAAACTGTGGAATGATATTCCAGGATTTTACATCCCATCAAAGGAGGTGCTGATAAACTGGGAAAATGTTCATTGATAGGCCATTTTCATTCATATTGAGTCAAAATTATAATGCATTACTAGACTGGGATCAATTAATTTAGCTGTTTTCTAATCCAGTCTAGAGCGGATTAGACCGCATCACGGACGAGCGGAAACAAAGTGTACTTGTGCTTTTCCAAAAATGATTCCCCTAGGCCAGATTCATTTTTCGTTTGATATAATTTAGTTTGGTAGCCTATAATATTTTGGTATATCCATGTATTCCAACTCGTAGTGTAACAGTATTGTATTTTACTTTTGATGGGCGCTAGGCGCACAGAAACGCTGCTAGAAATCGGAAAAACGCACTCCGTGTGTAGGTACCCTCACAAAAAACATGCAGTAATCCTGGCCTCCCCCTGGCCAGCCGGGGCGCCTGATGAAGGGGAAAGGAACTGGTCGGAATAACGTGTTCCTTCCACGTGCTACATCCGGCCGGGGAAACTCCCCCCTGTCAGGTGAAAAGAAGCAGCTTGGACTCCTCATGCATAGAAGGAAGCATGAGGTTAGTCCGCTGCCCCCCCAGGTTGGCAGAGGAAGTGTCGTGCCCAGGATTACATTCGATAATTGACACTGGGTGAAAAAATGGGTTGCAAAATCGTGGGCTAAAAATTGTAGACAAAAAAAAGCAGTCTCCATACACACACAGTATGGGCATGTTATGTCAGTGACAATGCATCCGTTAACATCGTGTTTGTGAGATCCCGCCTATAATGGAGATCCAGTTGTCCAGAACCAACCATTGGACCAATGTGTCCATATATATGGACAAACATCATTTTGACATCACTGGTGGTGTCATAGACTGGCCATGCCTGACTCAGAACTCCATAAACAGTAAGCGCATAAAAGGGAAACAGACAGAGTCAGACCGATGCAGAATTCTCCATATATGGGCATAAATGGGACACAGACAGACAGATGCAACAGGATTGCTTCCGTTAACATTGTGTTCATTGTGTAAACCATTGTTAAACATTGTGGCTTTTCAAGCCATTAGTGTGACCATTGCAAAAATATCAGCTTGATTTTAAAAGTAATCTCTGTGTGCTTTTCTCCTTTCACAACTCGTTTAGAGATGAAGTTAGAGATGGGCAAAATAGTGCAGGGGAGAGACATAATCTAGTAATGACTCATCACTCAATGAGCTCATGAAAAGAAATGTGCATTTAATTGGTAATGATTACTGAGAATCAATGGAATATGCTGAGCCTTGCACACAAAGACCCTTTTTCAGTGGGGTCTGGAATCAGGATCAGCATGATGGTAAGCAGACCTGCAATATATTTCCTGGACCAGAGGTATTTTGTAATCCTGGAGCAATGCCACATTGCCAGAACTCTCAGTATAGTGCTCTCAGGTAATGCATTTTAGGGGTACAACAGTTAATCAAACAAATACATTATAAACTAATAATCGGTAATCGATTTAATAACATAATCAATTAATAGCCAATCCCTTGTTTGGGCTTTCTAGGCGAAAAGCTTCACAAAATATAGAAAATGTCAAATTAAATAAACTAGAAGATGCAACACTATTTCCACCATTTTGTTAAAAGCACCCATCTCTATTATGCTATTTTAGTTTAAAATGTACAGAATAATCACTAGGAAAACAATTGTTAGTTGCTACAGCCCTAATGCATTTTCCCTGCTCTTGCATGAGATTTGCTCACATTTGAGAGACAACTGATCCCAAAATTCCAGTTGTCACCTGTGAGGACGTGTATGTAACCAAAATGTTTAGTGACCTTTCTTCTATTGTGCCACCATCTGACCAAACTGTCAAATTAGCAAACAGGGGGATTCTTTAGGCCTTGGGCAGAGGTCTGCACCCAAATGCATTCTTCTAGTCTATCTCAAGTCATCTTATGAACATAAAACAGTAGCGTTACAAATACAGACTAGTTCAGTCGCTTTACCACACTAAAACGCCAAGGGAACCAATTATTTGCTGAGGAGTCTTGCTATTGACTATTAGGTAGCATTACTGTGTGTATGCCACCCCTATAGCCTGAGATGGTTGGCAATAGGAAACAAAAGCACATGTAGGCCCTTTGCATTATACTACCACATGTGCATTGTGCATGTATGATCTAATTAGTTCAGATAAAGGTATAGATCTAAGAAAGGAACCTTTTTCATGTGACAGAACCAAGAAGTCCCGCAGGTCTTTATTTGGCAACTATTCTTTTATACTATGTGTGCCTTGTGCAACATTAGTCATGGCACTGACTGGCTGAATGTGGCCTGAACCCCAGTGGTAACTTTGTGTTGTGTTAAAGTATGTTAACATCTGTTATTATTTTATATTCATTTGTTTCCTCCTAAAACTGTTTCTCATCTGTCGAATGGCAGAAGGGCATAAGTGAGTATATTGCGCACACACACCACTGTATAGGGAGTAGGAACTTGGGGAGGAATAAATATCAGTCAAGATTTCACATTTTGTTCTGTTTAAAAGACAAAAGTGGATCTAAAGGACTTGCAGTTTATGTAGCTTAACAAAAAAGAAGTAGAAAAGTGTAGCTCATAATGTCCAGTGGACAGTGCTAATTTAAACCATATACCATACCAACAGTGGTAGCACATGCTTACAATTAAAGTCCGTTATTATACAGTACATTCACAGTCCACAAATATTTAAAACTGCAATAGTATTCTGATTATTTTAAGCATGCAGAATGAATGATTTAAAATGTTTGCTTTTTATATAGTGATCCATTTATTTTTCAGCTAGAAACAAATCCAGGAGTCAAAAATCAGAAATGGTATCAAATAAAGAACAGATGTGATTTGCCTGATGAATAAGGGCATGCACCCAAGTCATTTGTTTGTGACTGCATATCTATCTTTGTTCTTACATCCTCATTCCTCATACAATATCAGACATGTCATGCAGTCCTCACCTAGATCTTAGGATAGAATGCTGCAGGAAAAAAGGGGCTTGGCAGCTAGCTGCGCCATATGTTCTCAATTGATCATGTACACCATAATAAATCCTTAAAGACACACAGTGTGTGCATTTGATATAAATATCATTGGGGATCATCATAAATTATATTTGCATTCATGATAGTTCTATTATTGCAACGCTTTCCTTCAACCAGTGCTCTATGCAAATGAGAGCAAGCCTTGACGTACAAGCTGATGGGATAAGTACTGTATGTCAATCTACCACTCAAGGCCGTAGCCTGAGGCATCTGTCTGGTGGGCCAATGCTGGCATTCTGCTGGCTGAATACTGGCTACTAAGGCATCCTAAACCACCGATTAGAAATCTGCTCACCAGTGACTTCAGTCAGGTCTAAATTCCAAATTGCATGTTTCTTGCATGAGCAATATCTATATCAATGATTTCAGTTACTATAATCAGATGTTTGAACCTCATAACTACTTGGCATTAGCAAGATTTGACCAAACTGGGCCCGGGCGGATAGTGTAGTGGTCCGGGCACCTAGCCAGCCTGACGGCATGTCATGGGTTCGACTCGTGATCCTGACGACCGTGTGTCAACCCGCCCCCCAAGTTATTGAGCTGTATTTTTATTTTATTTTGTCTCTCCATATGGACACATGGCAGCACACAACGGTTCATTCTGAATTGTTTTTTTATTTTAAAGTGCATTCACGTTCTGAATTACAGTCCACATAGGCTACACCTGAATAATGAAGAGTATGCCAAGAGTATGTGTTTTGTCTGAAATAGTGTTGCTATTGGTTCCACAAATTTCCGTAACCTTTTGTGTAGTCACAATATTCTGACATTTCAAAATTGAAACAATTCTGTTCTGTTCTGTTCTTTGATTCTCTGCTTAACACCAGCATATCCACACATCTACACTACAGTGTAGCATCGCATATCTGTTGAGATATCCATGAAACCAGGTGGTGAGAATTGGGCGTTGAAGACACACCATTTGAGCTTTGGTGTAAGGTCAATGTGTATAGATAGAAACACCTGGAACGTATAGACAGTATAGACATGATACTGTAGCAATAAAAGGCCTATTGTACTCTGGGCTCATTATAAAGCTTTTCCTCACCTGTGAACTAGGAAGATGTGGATTTAGTTATCTGCTGGCTCTCTATACTGACCACTGGCCCCCCAGGGCTATATTGTAGGCTATATACTTGGTAACGTTACACATTTTGAGCTTGTAGATCAGAATAGCGACGCTGGGCTTAATTTCGGAGACTGTGAGCGAAAAAAGAAGCAGAAAAAAGAAGTGAAGTCAAGTGAACAAACTGACATTTCTCTCAGTTTTTCTATGGCTCAATATACTGTAAAGGGAATGGTGAGCTGTCAGCATTCACTCAATCAATCTGATTCTCGAAGGCCTCGCCCTTCACAGAACCACAGTCCCATAGAGATACAGAACTAAAGAAAATAATCCCAACTCTCTCCAGCAAGGTTAGATCAACATGGTTACTTCTCAAGAAAAGCAATGTCCCCCCCAAAAAATTAATATCTGAATCTCACCACTTTAAGGTTACATTTTATGAAGGGGGGGGACTTTGGTCATTTATGTCTGATTTGTTTTGGCTTCATCATAAGAGAAGAGAAACATCTAATGCCATTTTCCTTAATATTTTCAAAAGTTGTTATTGCTGTCCAACCTTAAGTAACAATAGCAGCCTTATGAATTATTAATTCAACCAAAGTAAAAATGTCTTGATTCTCTTTCTAATTTCACTTGGAGATTTCATCCAAGATTAAACCCAACTGCTTTTGTTCTCACCCAAACGAAATTGTGTACACTAGCACTGACCCTGTTCACATGATGGCCATTTTGCGCTTGTGTCATACTCAGATGTGGGAAACCACACTTTGTGCCAACAACGCACAAAGCTGTGGTATAATCATGATGAACTACCATTGCATTGCTCAAGTAGTCTCACGTAGCCAGACAATCAGATAACTCCGCCTACTGATATGTCTTGAGAAATCAAAAATAATTTTGCTTGGACACCAGAGAAAACCAGTGGTAACAAACCTACGCCCACTGCTTTTTTTTCTTTTACAGTATGTGATTTTTTTTTTTTTTTCCCTGAACTGTTTCCACTCAGTTTTAGCCAATTCATTGACTTTAGATGTTACCATACCAGCTGACATTTCAGTTCAGCTGAGATCTCTGATTGTCTGTCTATACGCACAACTATTGCTTAAGTAAATCATTATTTGAATCTAGGAGGGATCTAGGAGATGTGCTTCATTTTGATTAATCTCAAATACTTTACTATTCTTGTACAAAATGAAATCATGGAGACAAACGATAATAAATATAGCTGCAAGCAGCTATAAAGACGGGGTCAAGGCCAAAAGGAAAAAAGCTATACGCAATATAGGGCCTACACAATGAGCTATATGAACAGGAACTGACATTTTTTAAGTTATTACTTTCTAAAAATGAAAAAGCAAGAAAAAACAAGACAGAAAAACAATACCTGGGGAAAAGAACAACCAGAGTCTAGACTCAACTCACATGAATGGAAATGCGATTTCAAGTGGAAATGCGAAAAAGTGGATCGAGCAAATCATAAAATGGACTCATTGGGAGATCAAAAGGTCAGAGGTCTTTCGACGAATGACTGTGAGCTTCAGTTCCTGAGGGATTCTCACGGCCTCTACCATATTGCAGAATTTCGTGGAATACGACCGCACAGAACTGCTAAAACTGGCGGAACCCATACGGAAACAATAAGGGGTCTATGCCCTTTGGGCTTTACCCCTAATTAATAACGGTATAATGCCTGCAGACGATGTGCCAGGCATTGATAGTCTAGCCATATTTTCCACTATGGAACTGTGACTTGATTTTGTTTAGGCCTGACAGACCCAGTTAAGGCCACCATGGTTCCCCATGGTTTAGAGTCTCTAAGGAAAGTTGCCTTCCCAGCAATGTTGGGGTGGTTCTCAAATAAGGAGAAACACTTCATCATTCTCATCAGGGCAACAGCATGCTGCTGTGAATCATTATACTCCACAACCACAACGTGCTCTGTTTTTATTCATGCCATAATGTTTTGGTCCATCGACTACAACATCTTCAGCCTGAGCTGGCATAATTACAAGTAGTGTCATCATAAGTTGTCAGCCTTTAAATTAATACTCTCCTTTAAAAGTCTTTAGATCCAATTACCTTGCAATCATTTATTTTCAAAACAAAATGCCTTGTCAGACAACTTGACACCATACACATTTTTATTAAGTGTCAAACTAATTTCTAAAATTATGATACATTTTATGTTAAATAATGCGTTTTCCTGAAGCTAGCACTATAAGTAAGAAGAGAGGTGCAACATAACCAACATTGACAATTTGCCATGGATTTGATTGGTGGATGGAAATTTACATGATGGCAACAAATCAGACTCAACAGCATAAAAACCACAGACAGCAGTGCTCTGTGGTGGGCCTACCAAACTGCATGAAAATTAAAATGAACTAATAACTAACAAGGGACTTGCAGCAATTTCATCATAGTGAATTTGAGGCAAAAGGCTAAAAAAGAGAGAAACGAATCAAAACAAAAGTAAAAGCCTGAACGCAAGCAGCTGGCCTATAATGGGAAGCAGGTTGGGCTGGTTGCTAAGTGACAGAGGCTAAGATGAGTGTCCGTAGTTTTGGCCGTGGTTTTGCAGGAAAAACACTCCTCCTCCCTAGTCTGAGACACCCTCTTTCCTTAGTGCTGTGGTTCTGACGCTGGCGGAGCAGGACAGGAGGCAGGGCAAGCCAAATGAGAAACAGACGCCCTTCACCCCACTATTGCCTATTTCTCCCTGTGGCTTTTTTTGTTTTCAAAGAAAAAAATAAAGGAGCACTCTCCAAAAATAGATTTGGGGCTCGCGTGCCAGTAGGTTTTGAAGGCTTTTTTTTCACTCCCTCTAGTCACGCAAGTTGCCTGGCAAGACCTTGAGGGAGAAGCAGGAAAAAACACAACCCATAAAAGAGGATCACAAAAGAAAGAAAAAGCTCTCTGTAAAGTGTTTGGAGAAAGAATCTTGGGAGGCTGAAGATGGAGCATCCCTGGAATCTGGCCCTCTGCGAGATATAGGGGAGACTTCCATGGAAGCTGCAGGTATGAGGAGCTTAACGGTAATCCTGGCTTCGGTGGGAAGACCTCTGTCAAGGTCTAGCCTAATTTAAAATGGCAAGTACCGTGGGCTTCTCCAGACAAGAGTCTTTTGGGAGATTCATAGTCCAGTTTTTATGCAATCAACAGACATAATAACAACCATGATGCACTCATCATTTAATGCCATTTAATTCTTGCCTGACTGAAGACGATCAAACTGTAGACTGTAAGATCAGGTAATTTAATCATTGAAATGGGACCTCGGCCAGAATACTGGCTAATAAGAAAGACATCAAACTGAATGTCCTCTCCCCCTATGAACACTGCAGAGACACTATTACAGACGCAGCAACTCCGAGCATGTACAAATGCAAAATATAGCTGCTTAGTTACCCTCTTGCCCCAGATGTTAGAGAGGCTGCTGGAGTTCTTGTGCAATGCATTATAGTCTGTAGTTTTCAATAAAGAAATGTTTTAATCCCACAAGTGGCCGAACGCCATTTCTCCCTCCTCGTTTACTGTTGAGCGTAATTCCGGGTGCGCTTGCTCACTCAGTGTTCACTATTGGGAGTCGCCATTGGGAATCGGCCACTTACAGGATTAAAACACTTCTTTATTGAAAACTACGGACTAATGCATTGCATAAGAACTCCGGCATCCTCTCTAACATCTGGGGCAAGAGGGTAACTAAGCAACTAATTTTTTTGCATTTGTACGTGTTGCTGCGTCTGAGGTGTCTCTGCAGTGTTCACAGGGGGGGGAGGGGACGTCGTAGATTGAAATAAAATACATCTACGAGAGTCTAAATCTTAGGCCTAGGATCTTTATGCAACTCATGGCATCCAAACGTTTGCCTTGTTGCATTTGTGTCATTTGGGCCTTAGGCTAGTACCTCTGGAGGGCCGCCCATTTTGCTAGTGTCACTATGGAAAGTGTCTTTAAACATGACAGTGAAAAGGCCACATGATACAACCATTATATCCTCCAGTTATTTTTGATAACTGATGAAAGTGTGTAACGTCACAAGCTGTGTCTTTCTTTATTCTGTCAAGGAATGACAATGGACAGATGACAAGAGCTTTTGTTTGAAAAGCAACCAACAGACTAAAATAATCATGAAGCAAATGGTTCTGAACACTTTCATGGAGAAGTAAGGCTGACAACTGCTACTGACATATTCTTTTCATTTTTGAGTTCAACGTTTGTTTTGTAAACGCCATTGACAATGAAGGGAAAATGACGAGGGAGTTTGTGTGACAGCAATACCAAGTGATAAGAGCTGACTAAAAGTCTGGCTTGGGTGTTATAGTGTGGTACGAGGCGTCAAAAAAACAGCTCCCGTAGGATTTTTGTGCTAAAATTGTTTTTTTTGCAGATCTTGGTTCTATAGAGTCCAAACTATGAGAAAATGATGGGGTTCAAATTTTCCCGACCCCCACCCCGTTTCTGGGGGGGTCATCTATTTGGGACCTCCCAGAACAGTATGCCAGCCAGTTAATGTCCGATTTTCATAATATTAGAATTGTTTTGTATGTTTTAAAACATTCTGAGTTGATTTCTTAAACTTTTAAAGTGGTCAGAATAATCTTTTTTTTACTTTTGGTAGGGGTGTTTCCTCACCTGGGACCTCCCGTACTGACCCCTGGGCCTATTCCAGTTCTCATTACATTCCTCGCTCTGCTCCTGCTCCAGAATATTGTCAAATTAGATCATAAATGAAGCATAAAAGTATTTGTAGCTGGGCTCTGATATAAAAAAATGTTAGTAGCCAATACGAGGGGTCTTCCACAGGGGGCCCATGACCCCTAGGGGGTCCTCAGAGTTACTATAAAGGGGCCCACCCAGTGTTGCCAACTCTCCAGTAACGGAAGTAGCTAGTGGCTCCTCGAAAAGTCGCCAAAAGTCGGCAGGGGTGGGATATGCGCGCGCGTAGCGCGCGCCGCCCCTAGCGACTTTTTTGCGTCCCTAGCGACTTTTAGGCGCCCCTTAGTGCACTTAGTTTGTATCATCTCTTCATTTGATAACACATCGTTTAAACTCATTGTAATATTAAAAAAAAACATACCTCAATTTAACTAATGTTTAGAACGCTATTTTGTTCCGATCCATACAGGAATTAGAAGGTTAATACTTTATGCATCCGAGTGTGTATTTTATTTTTTACTAGCAGACTAAACTGAGCTGCCAGTGCTTCCTCCTTTCTTGCTCTGTCGAGCTCGAGGGGCGCGTTCGGAAATACCGCACCGGAGCGCACTCGCCTAGGCAGAGCAAGAAAGGAGGAAGCACTGGTAGACAGTCTGTGCAGTGTGCACATAACCGAGCCGAGGAAGCCACTGAGCCTGCTGTGACCTGTGAGCCAGACCAGACGCGCCGACCACTTTTAGTTTTGCCAATTTCGCGGATTTGAGGCTGAGAAAAAAAAAAAAAAGATTTTATCTCTGGCGCATATCTGGCGCCTGTCAACACGATTTGTCCCCAATTCACCAGGGGAAAAAAGCTAGATTTCTCGCCAGAAGCTTTTCACTAATTCAGTCGCTAGGGGGGTCTGGAAAGAAGCTAAATATGACGACAAATCCGCTAAGTTGGCAACACTGGGCCCACCAAATCATTGTGGGATAGGAACTTTTTTTCTTTTTTTACATTAAACCACTTGAACCATACCATCCCTTTTCCAAGGAGAACTTTAGCCAACAATAGCTGATCTACAAGGTTGTAGTTTGAGCTTGTAGATCAGCTATTTTCAAAGTAAGGTGCCTCAGACCCAAGTGTAGCAAATATTGCTGCTAAATAAAGATCAGCCAACATCAGCCAGGCTGCTGCTGTCTTTCTCTTTTCTCTTTGTCTTTCTGTTGTCGGTCAGGTGACTGGGAGGGCTACTTGTCATCCTTAAAGGAACTCATCAAGTATTTCTTTGCTCGTGATCTCCTTAAATATGCTCGACTATCTTGCCCAAATGAACGCTCTTGAACAGGATGACCCAGAAACATGGAACGCACTGAAGTCAGGTGAATTTGTGGTGGCAACTGGCAAAGTCAGAGATACCGTTCACTCATCTCTTCACAGATCAAGCCCTTGAGCAGGAAATCAAGAAGCTAAAGGGACATGGGGTGGATGGTTGGACTCAGTAGAGATGAAGCAGCTCTGGACCGACTAGTCACTACCACACCTCATCTTTCTGGTCTAGTGAATCAGTACCTCAACAGCTTCCCAAAAGCTTCCAGGTCTTCAAGGAAAGAACATTATCAGCTCTCAGGAGAGATTGCATTGTGGTCAAGAGAAAATGCTCTCAAGCAATGTAAATTGATTGAGTTGCACTGTGGAGGCAATCTGTTCAAAGAGAACACACCATTGAAGAGTCTGGTTTCATCAGCGCTTGTGTCAGATGGGGCAAGAAATGACATTCTTCCTGGGTCTACACAATTTTCCTGGGCTTACACAATTTTTCTGGTGCTGACTGGGGAGGAAACTTAGTTGGAATCTCCAAGAAGACATGGGTCAATGCCTACTTGAGGCTTGATGATGATGATGATCCTGCCATTAATTGCTTCAAGGACCTTGGAATGGGTTCCATTCCTCCTGAGCTTGTTAACGGCAAGCTTCCATCACCATTGGAGTCATTGGAGCATTTTGCATGGCGTGTTTATAGTCCAAAAGGTCCAACAACCTTGCCATTACTCAGATAGGAACTATTTCGGTCAAAGAACTTGGAGGGTGAGATGCTACCTCCAACTCGTGCTGCACTGCTACCACATATCCTCTGTGCTAACTACGTCACAATGCGGGATAAGTCATTCATACCTGCCAAATTGCCCTGAGCTTCCACCAATCGAACATAATGGATGGAATTCAGATAGTGGAGGGTATGTTCCAGTCAGGTGTCTTGCCCTCCCTGCTCCAAAAGCAATACTTGAGCTCATCAAATGTGGTTGCAAAGCAGGTTGCAAGGGACGGTGCAGCTGCTCAAACAATAACCTGCCTTGCACTCCTCTCTGCAAATGCTATGGTGGAGACTGTGTCAACACTATTAGGGAGGACATTCAAGATGATGATGACGAAGATGAATAGATCCTGCAAATAATGTATTGTAGGCATAATTGACCATGGGCTCTTTAAGAGGATAGGTGTGTGTGTGTGTGTGTGTGTGTGTGTGTGTGTGTGTGTGTGTGTGTGTGTGTGTGTGTGTGTGTGTGTGTGTTGTTAGTGTGAGTGCAGTGTGTGAAATAAATGGACACATTCTGCATGCCCAAAGTGAGAAGTTGCAATACCTTTATTCCCTGCAGTAACATCTGTCAACAATAATGGTAGAATACTAATAAACTATCAAAGTACTTTACATAAACGCAAGATATTCTAATACTATTCGAAATACTTGCAAATCTGTATATATGGGTACAAGAATAGGGGAAAAACTAGTCCCGGCCCCCTGTGGAAGACCCCTGGTATTAACTACTACTCATTTTTGTAATCAGTGCCCAGCTACAAAAGCTTTTAATGCTTTAAGTATTATCTAATTTGACATTGTTCTGGAACAGGAGCAGAGCGAGGAATGTAATGAGTACTGAGATGAGTCCGGGGGGTCCCAGTGAAGAAAGACCCCAACCTAAAGTCAGAAAAGATTATTCTGGCTACTTTCAAAGTGTAATAAATCAACTCAGAATATTTAAAACCCTATAAAACAACCCTAATATTATGAAAATCGGACATTAATTGTCTGGCGTACTATTATGGGAGGTCCCAAAATATATGACCCCCCCCCAATAAGGGGTGGGGGTCGGGAAAATTTGAACCCCATCATTTTCTGACAGTTTGGTCCCTATGAAAGCCAAAAAAGCAAAAAAAGCAGTTTTAGCAAAAAAAATCCTACGGAAATACACCTCGTACCACACTAATAGGGGAAAAACTGGTCCCGGACCCCCTGTGGAAGACCCCTGGTATTAGCTATCATTCATTTTTGTAATCAGTGACCAGCTACAAAAAAATGTAATGCTTATATTATTATCTAATTTGACATTGTTCTGGAACAGGAGCAGAGCGAGGAATGTAATGTGTAATGAGTACTGAGATGAGTCCGGGGGTCCCGGGTGAAGAAAGACCCCAACCAAAAGTCAGAAAATATTATTCTGGCTACTTTCAAAGTGTAAGAAATCAACTCAGAATATAAAAAAACCTATAAAACAACACTAATATTATGAAAATCGGACATTCATTGTCTGGCGTACTATTATGGGAGGTCCCAAAATATATGACCCCCCAAAAAAGGGGTGGGGGTCGGGAAAATTTGAACCCCATCATTTTCAGACTTTTTGGTCCCTATGAAAGCCAAAAAAGCAAAAAAATCACTTTTAGCAAAAAAATCCTACGGAAATACGCCTCGTACCACACTATTATGGTTATAATACAGTTTGAAGTTACAATGGGTTCGTATAGGAGGGGGGCGTGTCTGATAAATTGAATATAAATAGTAAATACTGAATCAAGCAACTTATAAACTGTGAACGGTGTTCACAAAAGCTTGAGTAGAGGTTAAAATTACACCAACATTTCCAAGACAAATATTTTACTTTTACTCAAGTACATTTCTAGAAAGGTACTTGAGTAGTACTCAAGTACTGAGTAGGCTACTTTTAGGTTGGCTATCAACATGGAGGAGTTGTATTTTGTACCACTGTGCAAATAAACATCTGAATTATATAAAAAAGATCACGTTGAGCCATCTGCTCAACATTTCCACGACAAATATTTTACTTTTACTCACGTACATTTCTAGGAAGGCTGTAAAGTACTGAGGCTACCTTTAGTCAACATGGAGGCGCGTTCCAGACCACCGTCTGCTCCAGTCTAGAACAAGGCAGAACTAAAATGACTTGATTTCAATGTTGTTGTTGACATTATTCCTAATCCAATAGTAGTGACCTACTGTAGATGAAAGTTGAGTTATTTGTCACCTTGTGCTTCAGCAACATAGAAATGTATATGTACATTTTGAAGTAACAATGTGTGATGTAGGCTATACAATTAGATTCATATTTCTGAGCAATGCTGTAAAAATAGGACCAGGTCCAAGGGGTTGGCAGCTCTGGGATGGTTAGCTGGCCGTATACTTCGCCACATCCTTGCATGCTGAAAATGTCTGACTTACAGGTTCCCAATCCATAGTAGAAGTGATTGTGTATCTAACATGCCTACTATACATTGCACGCGACCCCCTTGTTAAACCTTTCTTTTACATTTCTTACTAGTATTCAAAATAAATATAGGCCTACATGATAATTATCTAGCAATCATACTAGTTCAAGGTTTCTGGATTTTGTATGAGTGTACCCAGCTAACATTTCCCCGCTAGCTACCGCCTCCCGCTGTCGCCTTCACAGCGTAGCACGCCCGGGCTGGCTTGGACTTCCCCCCGCTGTCCGCGCGTCAAACGAACGCGATCAGTTACTTTTTAATGCGATCGTGAATTTACAGCGATTTACAGTCCCTCCTCACGCTGACGTAAGGCTTGCCTCCCCCGCCCGTCTCTCTCTCTCTCTCAGACAAGGATGTGCATTATATGTATAAAATACATACTTTTTTAACTATTGAATATAATTAAGTGGATTCTTCTTCTACTTCTTCTTCTTGCGGTTATATTTATTATTATTATTATTGTTGTTGTTATTAATAATAATAATAATAATATGTACCTGCAGACTAAAATTATAACTTTAGTTCAGGCTAGCCTACCTAGCCTGGAGCCGAGGCTTTACCCGGCATGCATTGCAGTGTTGTTGTTTTTGTTGAATCGACGTACGGGGGTGGAGGCAGTCGCAGAAGACAAGACTCTCCAACAAATGCTTATATTAGTTCTTACACAGTTTTTCTCCGGAGAAATTCAGTTGAAAGGTCAGTGTATTTTTATATCCGATATCTACCGTGTGTAGTGTAATTGCCCGTGTTAGAATCGTTTCGATCTTTATCTGTGTATGTTTCCCTCTAGCTAGCTAGCCTAGCTACCTGGGCAATCTATTGTTTGGACGAGGGGATAAGGTTAGCATTAGCAAACGTATAACTCATGCTATTTTAACAGGTAACTTCTTATTGTGTTGATAAGTCCTTAAACACAATTATTCGAATTAGATAAGATTTGATACGTTGCTTGTGTAGACTACATAAACAGCATTTAGCTGTAAATCACATTTTTTGTCATTCTTTGTTTTAGAACTTCTCCTATGGTACCACATCAATACAGCATGGGGTCTGTGTGTATGTGGGGTCTGCAAGGCTAAATCTTCGTCAAATGTCTGTCTTGCAAATGTAAAAAATATCACATAGTAGGCTAATGTTTAAAACAGACTTTTTTTGTTATTCTATTATAGGTGCAGATGCAGTGACCAAAATGAGCATTGCCATGCAGGTATTTCTTTTACTCTTCTCTCTGTTGTCTCCTCTAAAGGAACTTTGCTAGGCCACAATTGCAAATAAAGATTTGTCTAATTACAACACATTTTGATTTAATTTTTGTCATTTTATTCATTTTGTTGTTTTATTCTAAGCCTGATTTTTACACTTGGTTGCATGCTGAATATAGCTGGTCTACAAGCTCGCAGCACATTGTGTGCTTGTAGATCTTCTGTTTTCATCAAATTGATTTTTATGTACATACAATGTTTACCATTTTGTTGTTACTGTGATTTCAGACACAGGACTTGGATCTGTTGGGCGTACAAACGGTAAGAACATTTCTACCACTGAATTAAGGTTGCATGCTACAAGCTCTCTTGCCTCAAGTTTGCTGTTACATTTGAAAGAAATTTGACTTGAATTTGATTTCATTTTACAGACAAGGTGACATGCTGTACAGAGCTGAGACATCGTTCTTTAATTTAAGGTAATTGTTCATTTTACCAAGGACAGAAAATTGGCACCCAACAATGTGTAACTGTGTACCATTGTTACCATCATAACATTTTAAATGACTGAGGTGTATTATGATGAGTACTGTGGCACTCTGTGCCACACTATGAGCTTGTAGATCTGCTATTTTTCAACAGATAACAGCTTTTAAAATAATGTTTAAAACCTATGAGGCGACACAGATGCGTCCTCAGGTCTAAATGGGTTAAGGCAGTGGTTCTCACAGCCATCAAAATGTTATCCCACAATAATTTATTTAATTAATTCTGTGATTTCAGACGAACTTTCGCTGGAGGAAGACCTATCGACTTCAAATGCAACCTCTGCTGGAAAGGCTACCACCAGTCGGGTTTCCCTGACCCTCTACTATACGCAACATCCAGACCTCAAGGAACGCACCCAGCTTTCCGTGCTCGGACATACAGACATGGGGACATACATACATTGCTACGCTCAGAAACTCCTGACTCCACTCAGAAGAGAATTGGTGTTTTAAAGACTTAAGCACTTACACTTGAGAACTGATGTCTTCTAAATCCTCACAGATTTTAGTTAAAACATTTGCTGCAAAATAATATATATTTACAGATTTGTGCCACATTTTCACGATGTTTCAAAATTAGCAAATCTACAAACTCGTTTTCAACAGCTTACAGCTTTTTAAATAATGGTTAAAGTGGCTAAAACCAGGGGATCTTGGACTTCAGTGACAGGGACCTGGGGTCTGAGAGCCGGAGACGTTGGACAGGGTGCATTTTGGAACTTCTGCTGGCGGCCACCACCAGTCAGGCTTCATAAAGGAAGGAAACGGACAGGCACGGCAGGCAGCTCATCAAATGGTGGTCCGTGGCTCAAATGGTGAATAACTTTGGCATGAAAAGGGTTCAAACCCACCGCTATAGGGGTTTCCAAATGGACTCTTGAATGTATGCTGCACGATTTCTTGCTCAAAAGGTGAATCTCGATTGTGTGTTCTGTTTATTGCTGTGTAACTGTTATTGCAACATTACTGGGCCTACATAACTAACTCCACACAGAATAGACTTGGTGTTTTATAGAAATTAAACTTGAACTGATTCCACAAAATGTCTTCTAAATCCTCGCAGATTTTAGTTAAAACGTTCACTGTGTTTGGGCCACATTTTAGTATTAGCAAATCTACAAGCTTGTGAGCTTGTAAATCTGCCAACAATCTAACAGCTTTTAAAATTATGGTTAAAGTGTTTGAATGGTATGACTGTTTTCTGAAAAGCCTAGATGTTTCTGTATCATTGGTGTTCAAACGATTTACTCCAATCTGAAAATATGTTGTTCCAGGGACCGCGCTACGAGCTTGTAGGTCTGCTATTTAGTTTTATCCTGAAAATGTGCAAATCTTTGAATATATATTGTTTCAGAGCAAACGTTTTTAAACTCATCTTTGCTTCTGGGTAGTCCCTGGAACAACATATTTTCAGATACTGTAGGTGTCTGCGGCCAATTTCATAATATTTCTGGGGTCCTTGACATAACATAATTTGAGAACCACTAATATAGAAACATAGGTTTTTCAGAAAACTGTGGAAATGTGGACACAATCTTATCCAACATGTTCTGGTGGTTTCAGGAAAGTTGGTGTTTTATAGATTTTAGAAGCCAGTGGTTCTCAGAGTGGTCTTAAAGTGCATTCTCAGCAAAATGACATAAAAATCAACCACTTGTATTCTAAACTTGGTTGTTTACATATTTTTTCTATGTGCCTAAATGATTTCATTGTAACCTTTTTTTTTCCTAATAAAGAAACAAAATTAAGTATACATTTGCTGCTTTATTATGTTTCTATAAATATGTGGGAGGGAGGTGAGCATGGGGGAGGATCGAGGGGTGCGGGGTCATATGGGGGGGGGGGGGGGGGGGGGGGTGTCATAAGACAGCTCCACGCTGTCCTGCTGCTGCCGTCGTAGCTGACGTTCGAGTCGCGGCAGAGAAGCGGGGCGCCGGCTACACGCGCGTCGGCGCGCACGGCACACGCTGATCAAGAACGACGCGGCCACATCGTGCGACGCGCCCGGCGGAGGACACGATCGGCGGCGCGCGGCGACCGCCTCCCGCAGGCGGCGCGCCATAACTTGCTAGCTGGGTACATACAGGCTTTGTATAAGATGCAAGAACATCAGCGCATGCAGTGCAGGTATAGTTTCAGAGAGTTACTTCTCTGAAACATGACTTACCTGTACAAGGTTCTATAAATTCAATGTGAAAATATTAAAGCAATTCATTGATATAAATTAAAACCGCTCCTATCCAGCAGAATAACAAACGCTCCAAATGATATCTCAAGGTTGTTTATTTCCCCAAGACAACGTGAAAAACTGCAACACAAAACATAACAATATCCTTTTAAACACAATGAAACATGAAATATCCTTGTTGTCAGTCAATCATGATGTCCGTATTATGTAAACAAACACGAGATGTACACAAACAATTAAACGATCGACGGAATTACAATACTGTTTACAAACAAAGAAAACAACAACATGTAACATACCGTGTGCGCCTTCTGCAGATTATTTTAGGAGAGCTACTTTATCTTCTCTTATATTCTTTATTTAAGGACACTCTTTTTAGACGTGCACCACTGAAACTCAAGCTTGTTCTGACTGATCAGTTCAGCTCACACAGGTGCAATCTCTAATCACAGGGCTCTGTTCCTGCATGCCCTTTTAGGTCATAATGAACAGCAATAAAGGACCAGGCACCACACACAGCATACAAATACAATATGTACCCAAATAGACATACATATAATGTTCACATATTATACATTTTCAGAAAGGTAAGCAATAAAATAGAATATTACAAAATACCCATTGCTGGGACAGCTACATAAATATTAAGAATTGTACTTCTACTTTACTTGTCTTGTTCTACACATTGAATTTACTTTAAGTATTTTTAAAAGCATGTACTCTTGAGTTTTGAATACTTAAGTACCTGTATATTTAAAAGCCATTACTTTTTTACTCTTACTTGAGTAACATTTTGACTGAGTCTCAGGATTTTGAGCTCTGCAGTGTTGTTAGCTCTGCTGCCACGCTGCAGTGTGTCTATGTAAGTGGTGCGCCTGTTTCCCTTCCTGGCTCCCACAATGTCAGTTTGCTTGCCACTAGTTCTGGGTGCCTGAAGTAGTACCCAGCCTCATCCTTCTCTCTCTGACCTTGTCTGTGACCCGTGGGAGGCACCCGTAGAGGCCCACGTTTTTTATGTGGTCCACCCATGTGACCCCATGCCATTCATTAGTACTCTTGTGTAGACTGCGTACAGGGGCTTGTCATGCTGTATAGTGAGTCATGTCTCTGCCCCGTCCATACAGTAATGATTGATCGATCGAGTGAGTGAGTGAAAACTTTATTAACAGTTTATAGCACAGTAAGGTCAATACCAGGTCGGCTAAGAGGATTAACAGTGCCACTTTAAAGGTATATTCAGTGATTTCACTTAATTCAAATATCACTTATTTTTTTGTTTTGTTGTGATAATCCTCTCTACTATAGAGTGTGCTGACCATATAAGGAGTTCCTCCCTGTCCCCAGTTAACCCCTGGGGGTCAAAAAACCTTAGGTTTCGTTTTTGGTTCTCTATCCTGATTGGATGAAAGCTTGGGTCCCAAGGCAAAAACAAAACCTAAGGTTTTTTGAGTGAAATCACTTACTCTACCTTTAATTCATCCAGTGGCATTGCAGCTGTTCGTACCACAGACAGACCACCCTGGGCAAGACCGCGACTGAAAAGACTATCAGTGGAAGTGCGGGGTTTTAGCGGAAGTATCGCCGAAGGAAATGACGTTGATGCTTTACAAATCAGTTTACTTCTCCGCAAATGAAACAAGTGTTGTGATTGGTCGGGAAAATAGCGTATCCGGGGGAAATACATTTGACGGATATTCCGGATGATACAACCGCCGATAGCTTCTCAGTCTTAGGTTGTGACCAGGCTTTTCTTTTCGCAGATAAGTAAGCCTGGGACCGAGGCTACGGACAGACAGACAGACACAGTACGTTTTAACAGCGGGCGACAGCCAGACGAATGTTCCGGAAGTGCATTATTTGTCTATGAGACCCGGCGATTACCGGCGATAGCAGGCGAACAGGCCATGGTTGAAAAGTGGGCGGAGCAACGTCGCACCGAAAAGATAAAAATAATTCATCTTTTCAGGCGATTGGGCGATGACAGACAGACAGGTGCCACTCAAACATATAAACTATTAGAAATCAAACAAAAATCCTGGTCTCCAAACTGCCTTGACCTGACCAACCGGGCGCTTGATGGAGGGGAAAGGAAATGGTTGGAACGTCGAAACCGGGAGAAACTTCCCCCTGTCAGATGAAATTAAGGGGCTTCGACTCCTCATGCATGGAAGGAAGCATGCAGTTAAGTCTGTTGCTCTCCCCAGGTTGAATGTAGCGCCCAGAATTACACTAGACAATTGTCACTGGGTAAAGAAAATGGGTTACAAAAATTGTGAGATGAAAGAAAGAAAAGAAAGAAAGAAAGAAAGAAAGAAAGAAAGAAAGAAAGAAAGAAAGAAAGAAAGAAAGAAAGAAAGAAAGAAAGAAAGAAAGAAAGAAAGAAAGAAAGAAAGAAATTAGAAGTGCTCTTTACTGTGCTTTACTGAGAGCGGTTTGAAGGAGAGTACTGACTCCATTGTACAGCTCTATGAACAGTCTTCTCTTGAGGTCATCTGCCATGTCAGATTTCCACACTGCAAGTGTCCTCCAGAGGCCAGACCTTCAGATCCTGTTCCGTCAAAGCAATCCAGGCACTGAGATATTTTAAGTCCTCAACTCCCATTAATAATAATAATATCTTATAGCGCTTTTCATAGTACTCAAAGACGCTTTACATGTGTTGTGTGGGGGCCAGGGGAGAGAACATAAAATTGGCAGTGGCAATAGTTTTGTCCTCTGTGTTAAATGCCATTACTTTTGTTTTCTTGGCATTTCTAATAGTTAGGATGGGTTGAATCCAGAGGACAAATTTCCCCATGGGGATCAATAACATACAGCTTAACATAATTGTAGCATCTTCACAAGCAATTTAGAGTTGGAAAAGCAACAAAGGTAAATTGTGAACAATTCATGAAATTAGTTCAAAGTGTTTAAGCCAATGAAATGATCAAACATTTGTTCTCAGGCAAGGATTTCAAAGCCTTGATCTTTTCTCTGAGAAAGAATGGCTCATAGAAATGAAACCAGCATGAACACTAGTCAGACTACTTAATGATTATATAGAAAGTATAATATAATTATATAAAATATAATAAGGGAATGAATGAACTCTTTTGAGTAAACAGTAGTGTAATTGTAGGGTTTTAATGAAATATGAAGAATGGATATCAGTATTATACTAAGTTTTGCCATATTCACATCTCCGGGCTAAAAAAAAAGACAATCGTTGAAGCATTACTTCATTTAAAGTAGAAAGCCATTAAAGATATTGCATGTTAACAGAGCAGTCTGCTGTATGTGTATCTGATGTAAAAATTATAAGTTTCGTTTGGTTTACCCCGGACCTCTAATTTATGTTGTGCGTAATGACTTGGCTTTTGCCTTATGACTCATATAATCTGAGCTGTGTTGTGTGTATATACTGGCTTGTGATCTGAGGTGCTGTGTCCGAGTTCAACTCTTCAACCCATAACCTGAATTTGCTGTGACACTGTGATGAATTTACTTGTGCCCAATATATCATCACTGAGCTGTCCCCGTTTATCCAACTCCCCAAATCCAATCTTTCCAGTCCAGAGACAAAAGAACTCATCAAGTTGCCTCAACTGTGTGTGTGTGTGTGTGTGTGTGTGTGTGTGTGTGTGTGTGTGTGTGTGTGTGTGTGTGTGTGTGTGTGTGTGTGTGTGGTGGGAGGGCATGTGTGCAATTACTCAGAATACCGCAGGGTTTAGGTTACAACTCTGTCTCCTTGAGCAGTAGAGGCAGACCCTGGCGCACAGATGTATAGCTGGTCCAGTTTCAGCTCTGTTTCATCAGGCAGCAGCCAGTGTTCTGGCTAGCTCTGGGCCATCAGAGAGTGATGCTATGTACTGTACACACATCACATGACAGTTAAAGCTTGATAATGAAAAATGATACATATTGGTATTATTACCAAATTGCATTGATTTATCATTGAAAATACCAGACTTAAAAGTTTCAGAGGATTAATGGTGTATTTTTAGTGTCTTCATCCAAAGCGCTTAAAAAACTTACCGGTTACTCTAAATCATAATGGACATGAATCTTGATGATTCACACATTGTGCAATTAGTATCTCACTTTATTCCCCACTTCTTCCCCACTTCTTCCATTAATCAAAGATAAGAAATTAATTATGGGACTTTTATAACTTCTATTTCTATTTCTAAGTAGGGATGTCCCTTTTTTCGTTTCCGATCCCGATACCACAATTTCTGTGTTAGCCGATACCGAATACCGATACCAGAGAATAATACTTATAATAATAATACAAAAGAAAAGATATCTTACCGACCGGGAATAGTGTTTATAGCTAATCTATATCTCGTGTTGTGTTTATAGCAGACTCCTCACTCAAATGTGCACTTGCAGTTTGGGCAACTTGAAAGCAAACTCCACATGCGAGAGAGTGAGAGCAATAGTAATTTCCTGTCCAGAGCAAGGGTTGATGCTGCTTAAATGGATGCGCTATTGTCGTTGATGGTAAAATAATACCATAATATATACTCTATGCTCTGTTGAAGCAGTAGAATTGTATATCCCTCTCACTCTGAGAGAAACAGATTTGGAAATGGTCACAGTGGGAGGTCTTTACTCCTAGCCCTGCGAGACTGAATCTATACAGTGTTCATTGCCAAATCATTGTTCAGCGAATATGTGTCATTTCAAATATGCATATCGAAATAACTCCCTGTGTTTATCCATTAGATCTATTGTGGTCACTCAGGGAATGGTTATGCCATTGACAGCATCATTTACATTTAAATTAGACTACCGGTAATCTAATTTATATGTTGGAATACATTTTACATACATGGTTGTTCTTCTACTTAAAACAATTATTAGATAAAGATCAAATGATAGATGAGGCTACAAAGTGGTTAATATGATTTACACAAAAACAAACATTCTGTGCAGAGAAAAAGAAAGTAAAGGCAGTATTATATTGACTTAAAGTACTTTAATCAGGCACTTTGATAAAAATGTCTCTGAACAAGTCTAGAATGTTTGAAAATATTCTATCTCTTTTGTGTGGCACTATTGTATTCGAGCAACAAATTAAACATGAATATCAGGTAACACTGTTCAAAACATACATTGCAAAACAAACAACATGGTACAGTACCTTCATTGTAGGAAAATAGGTAGTTTCAAGAATTTTTGGCCATGTTCAAAAAATGGCAATGTAGGCTATTTCTAAATAATTTAACTACTGCTGAGATGATATTCCCATAAGAATAAATAAAAGTAGAAGTTAGTGTTTCTTCATCTAACTATTAACACAGTATCAATGTGACTATGAACCTGTCAATGAAACACACTTTAGCTTGAGAAATGAAAGGAAAATGTAACTTCCAGATTTAGGCCATGGAAGGGCTCTTGGCAGTCAACTTTAGACAAGGCTTTCAAAACCTTACGAATAACACATGAATGTTTCTGGACTATATGTTAATGACCATGTAATATGCATTATGACTAAAGTGTAAATAGAATTACTATTAGTCAATGAGAAACCAATCACAAATGTTAAGCTATATTCTTATTACCAACATAACATAACTTACAGTATTTTTGTTAAAAAAAATAGCATCTGACAACATAGTACTCTACTAGACATTTGTAATGTAGAAAGAGAGCACATGGTCCAGATTAACCCATTGAAATCTGTAAATTTAGATTGTTGCGTTGGCTATTACAAAATAGCAGATAGTTCATGCAGATAGCGAGCTTGTACATCTGCTTTTTTAGAACATTGTTGAAAAAAATATTTTTAATAATTTTTAATTGTAGAATCTGGCTCATGTCTTAATGGGTTAATGGTGACGTGTGTAAAACATACTCTCCTGAAAGGCAATTAAAATCTATTCTTTCTTTACGTGTATTAGGATACTGGAAAACAACCCATTGATACTGACCTTAGATTATGTTAACCCAGTTGATGGCCAATTACAATGAACAAATGAGATTAATTAATGAATTCTCAGGAATGTCATAACCTCGTGGGAACTTAAAACGGAGCAGCTTATCTGCATCGTAATTAATGGTGATAAAGCTGCTTTGGGTTCTGCTTATAGAGCTGGCCGAAGAGCAAACCCTGGGCAAAGGTAAGGCTTGTTGTGATAAATTAAAGCAGGGTAACCTGAAAATTAGGACAGATACGTACTGTACTTTGTGACTGTTAATCAGGTTTGAAATTCCTTCAAAGAGAATTAAGTAGCATGTGTTTGGGGCTATGACAGCATAGGAAATATCAGCTGCAGTGAATTGTAATTCAGAGCATTCACTTGATTCATTGAATTTTTTATCGCACAATACTGTATTCCAACTGATATTTTGTTCTAGCAAGGATGCTTCTTCTTTTATAAATATTTACAAGCCTCTGGAACAGAATCCCAATTCATAAAACATTTAAGTTTGAGCTTCATTTTAAACCACAAGAGGTTAAGAATGACAGGAAATGGAACCAAGTTACAGTACAAACAAGTATACAGTACGAGCTACAAATATACAAATATAGAAATATATTCTGAGGTTATCTTAACCTTCAACACAATAATGCCATTCCTTGTCAGAAGCCATATGTCAGTATAAAAATATAGACAGAAAAATGCTTTTTGTACAAAATATTGACATCACAATGAATCCCCATTTGTGCAGATTGACACAAATCAACCGGAGAAAAGGCATTGTCCATTTTGACCTGTTAGTCATGAAATTCAGTTCATTTTCTCTTCATTGGGTACTACAAACTCGGCTACAGTATATGCATACGAACCGCTTAGTATCCCTGTGTATCTGTCCATTCGAATCAAGTGGTGTGGCAGTGAGTGTGAGAATATAGTTACATTACATCCCCTTCTTGTCATACAGTAGAACTAGCCTGAACTCCTGTCTAGTTTTACAGTCAGGAGTTCAATCTTCAGATGAACTCATGGGATTTAAATCCTTATCTCTGCCTCCTCGCTGTGCTCTAGATGGTGCTCAGTTGTGCTGATCATGGAAGCTGAGGGACCCTGGGAGACATTGAAGGGTGTTATTGCTGGAGAGCGGGCTGCTAGTGGTGAGAGAGAGGGGGAGAAACTTGGAGACATGGCGACTGATGAGATGGATCCCTCACTACTGAGGGGAGATCTCCTGAAGGAAGCCAGGTGGGGGAATGTCCTCCCCACAGCAGGCTTTGGGGGTACAGTTTTGGCCCCTGGATGAGCCACAGAGGTAATAAGGGGTGGGGGGTCAATTCTTGGTTCGGCCTTTGCTTTGTGGTGAAATGGCCGGCGGGGATTAGAAGGAGCTGTTTCATCCTTTAACCGTGCTATTTCTGTGAATACATTAGCTAAAGGCTGGAACTGGGGGCACCAGTTCAACAGGTAGTCCCAGTTATAGCTGCCCCTCAACTCCTCATCACTGGCCACTATGGCTGTAAGGGAGCCATCCACAGCGGGCTTTCCATCCTGTGGGAAAGCATAGTCTTTAGGGTGTGAGATGTTGAGCCCTCGTCCCACACCTAAATATCCACCTCCTTCATCCCTATAAACTGGTACCTGGCCAGCCAGTAGAGTGCCATTCAAACTTCCCAGTTTCTTTCCTTTAAACCAATGGTTGGCATCTATAGAGGGATCACAAGACACATCTGACAGCTGGTCTGCATCCTGCTGGATACCAGAGTCTGGACCTCGGGCAGAGATGCGCTCTTGCATGGAGGAGGAGATGCTGGACACACGAGGGTACTCATTGATCATCCTGATCTCATCATCCTCCGCAGCCTCTGCATCCGCCGAACCACGGCCGCTTGAGTGGGACGGGTCCAGTGACCCACCACGAGTGTATGGCCCGCCGCTGTTCCCGCCCTGATCAGGAGTATATCCAGGAAGGGCCTGGTGGTAGATCATTTCATTCACTGACAATTTAGTCTCCTCTAGCTTGTGCAACACTGTGCCTGACACTGTGCCTGACACTGGTGTCCGGCTGCACATTTTTTGTGGCGTCTTCTGACGTCTGAATTTGACAAAGAACAGTGCCACAGCAACAATCGTAAGAATGACTATTGTCCCAAGGGAGACCGCAATCACACTGACAAGCAACATGTTCATGTCCGTGGAGAGACCGAACAAAGAATGGGTCACATCGATGGTAACCCGGGTGGTAGCTGTACGGGATGTCTCCAGAGGGCCGTGGGCGGTCACATCCAGAGTCATCAGGCGGACCTCTCTCTTAGAGCGGCTCACGTGTCGGCCGTAGCTATCCATCTTCAGGGAAATGACACCAGTAGATTTGTTGACTTCAAAGTAAGGAGAGCTCTCCGCTAGAGAGTAGAGGACAATGCCATCCACACCTCCGTCCTCATCTCTAGCTTGCACTTCACCAATGCTCTGCCCTTTCTTTGACCCCTCAGGCACTTGGAAGGAGAACTCTGAGGAGGGAAAAACAGGATCATACTCATCCTCCCCTGTCACATACACTTGAAGTGTGACTGTGGCAGAGTAGTTGCCGGCATCCATAGCAAGAGCCGCAAAATGGAAGGAGTTCACCTTTTCAAAGTCGAAAGTGGAGCGTGTACGCACTTCTCCCGAAGTTTGGTTGATGAGGAAAGACTCTTTTCCCTCCCTAGAGTTGTCTAACATGTAATATTTCAACTGACCATATACTCCTCTGTCATGGTCAATTGCATGCAACATGGTGACTAAGGCATTCTGGGGCTGGTTTTCCTTGATGCTAGCAGTAAGTACCTGGAGGGGGAAGTAGGGCTTATTATCATTGATATCCTTCACCTCCACACTGACTGGGGCCAAGGTGTAGTGACCTTGACCATCAGTGGCCTGGACCACAATCACATGGGAAGACTGCCGCTCATTGTGCAGGGGTCTCTGGAGCATCAGGGCACCTGTCCACTGGTCCACATGGAACAGGCCTGTCTCATCGCCTGAAGTTATGAAGTATTGCACCTCTGCATTGGGAGCAGAATCCGGGTCAGTGGCAGACAGATGTAAGATCTCAGTCCCGGCCACTGCCGCCTCACTCAGCACCACACTGTACTCTGTTCGGCTGAAGGCTGGTGGGTTGTCGTTGGCGTCTATAACGCTAATGATGATAGGCACACTGGAGCTACGTTGAGGGATGCCACGATCTGACACAACCACCGTCAGATTATAACGGGGAACCGCTTCAAAGTCCAGTCCCTCTGCAAGGATCAGGATGCCCACCGTCTGAAAGCCCCGGCCCTCCAGGAACCGCACACTGCTCTCGATCTGGAAGGTGTTGCCAGCGTTGCCATTAGCAATGGCAAAGTCAAAACCACAGTTGTCCCGTGACAGGTCCCCATCCAAAGCCTCCAAGGTCAGGATAGTGGACCCAGGGTGTCCGTCCTCTGAGACAGTAGCTCTGTACTCTGATTGGTGGAAGATAGGGGCGTTGTCGTTGATGTCATTCACTTGCACCTGCACAGTGGCGATGGACGAAAGAGATGGGGTGCCCTGGTCCCGAGCCTCGATCACTACCAATATGGATGGGCTCTGATAATGGAACTCTGTCTTCTGGGTGATGAACAAGGTGCCTGTTGGGAAACAGTTAGGAAAACAGTTATTATTTTAATCAACTGTAAAGTTGTTTTTTTACTCAATAATCTCCAATACATTATAGGCTGTTCTAGACCAAAAAACAAACACATCTAGGGTTATGGCTAAAGAAAGCATATGGAACAAAATAAGTACAAACTATAACTCTAAGTTACACCTTTGAGAAGACCCGTAAAGGATATTGATGGTCCAAAACAATGGCACAAGTAATCTTACTTAATTTGACAATTAACAAAAACAGTAATCTATTCATCAAATTGCTTAATTCATGTTGTTCCAGTTTGCAATTCCCATGGCAAAACAAAATAATAAGTGTAACCTGAAGCATGTGATTGATATTAAGACTTAGCTAGTGGTTTGGCAACAAAAACCATAAGTGTGTGTGTGTGTGTGTGTGTGTGTGTGTGTGTGTGTGTGTGTGTGTGTGTGTGTGTGTGTGTGTGTGTGTGTGTGTGTGTGTGTGTGTGTGCCTGCGTCAGTGTGGGAGAGAGGTGGAAGTTCAACTTTGATGCAACAGCAACATCTATATGATCACAGAGAGAGAACATAAGTTTGGAGCTAAAAAGAGTAGCCTTTAATGCAATTATTTTGTAGCTGCCAAATATCATTACTATAGCAAAACACTTCTGGGATCATTTTAATGTCTTCTCAGACTTGTGTGGGCATCCCATCCCATCCCATTTTACGTTGCTTGATTCAATATTTGACATTAATTTGATCAGACTTGCCCCCCTCCTATATTATATAAGCCCAATCAACTTCAAACTCAATATTAGACTCATTGAAAACAGACGTCCCTGGTTTTTTTTGACTGATTTGTCCATAGTTATTTCATGCATGGACTGCATGGATTTCATGCATGGGCTTATACAGTAGGACTCCTTGACTCAACATTACATTGCAGAAAACATAAGGAATCAGAAAATGAAGGTCCCCCCATTCATGAGAAACACCATATCAGTCAAATATATAATCAAGCAACTTAAAAACTTCATTGGATGCCCACACAAGTCTGAGGTGTGGATGTGAAAATGACCCCAGAAGAGTTTTTTTAAGTGAAAATCCCCTCTTTAAAAATAATAAAACGTTTCAGGATGCTAACTTTCTAGGAAGAAAACTTTCTAGGAAAAAGGCTGTAGTTTTCCCATTGATGATGACATTGGTGCTCCTTTACATCCTGTTTTCACTGATGCTGTGTAATGCATGTGTCCTTTTTCAGAAGGGGTGCATGGGGAAAAGACTGGGAAGACTTGAAAACAAACCGTTGTTTGGGTCGATGTAGAACATGTCCCTGCTGGATGACGTCACTGTGTATGTGATCTTCCCATTCTCCCCGCTGTCCCGGTCAGTGGCTGTCACTGTGACCACTGCACTGCCTGCTGGGAGGTGCTCTGACACGGCTACCTGAAATGTTGATCAACATAATACGTGATGTTACACAGTGGTGTCATTGTGATGGTGGACAAAGTACTTAACCCCAGTACTTCATGAATCAAAGTATAGACACCGTCTGGTCAAATATGACTCAACTACACGTGAAATTTGCATAGTCACTTTTTAACTTGTACTGGAGTATTGTACAAATTATTTAGTACATTTTCTTTTTGAGTGGTGCAACCACTCCAAGGAACAGCAATGTCCCTATGTCCTAACCTATGTCCATAATGTTTAGAGTACCAATAGGGGGTGCTGTTGCACCACTCGCTTCAGACTGGTCTGATTTTTTATATCAATGCATTGCTGTATAAAAAAGTTTGACAAGAAATTCTACGATTTTCCTGAAATAAAAATAAATAAATATCAATATTGTTGTGAGCTTGTAGATCTGTTTGCAGTTCTGCCTCAAGGCTCAATGACAATTTTCTAAAATAAGTATACAGTAGTATGCAGTAACACTCCCTATACATATATAAAGGCCTATCAATGTAGCCTCACGTAGCCAGCCTTAATCTGCTTTTGCAATGCAAATTGCCCCAGGCAGATTACAGTGATATTAGTATGGCTACGCGAGGCTACTATCAATGGCCATAATCCTTAAGGCCCTTTTAGACTGTAAACAAGTCTCTATGTGTGCTTTCTTGTATTACCATTGCCTTACAACCAGAGTATTGTGTTTGCGTGCCCACTCGACTGCCCATTCTGCGTAGCCTCAAAGATAATTGGCCTAGGGGCCCAAGTGAGTCTAAATCCGTCCGTATGTACCTGATACAGGTCCTGGGTGAAGGTGGGGGCGTTGTCGTTCACATCCTCTACCAGCACGGTGAGGTTGGCCTGGCTCTGGTGTTTGGAGTCCGAGGAGTGTATGATCAGATTGTACCAGGTCCTCTCCTCATAGTCCAGCGTGCCGGTCAGAGAAACCCATCCCCCGTAGCGATGGATCCCAAACATGGCCTGGCAGTCTGCCTCTAGGTACAGCATGTAGGACAGGGCTGGTCCGGAGTCCACGTCGTTACCTGTGACTTGTGTGATCATTGTGCCAATCACAGTGTCTGTGTGTGCGTGTGTATGTGTGGTTGGAAGGGGGGTGAAGACACAAGAAAAAGTTTATTCTGCAGAAAGTGGATGTCAAAGACTCAAGTTCCAATCACTCAGTACACAGCTTTTTTTTTTAAAGAAAGAAAATCCTCCATATTTATAAAACAAAACAAAAAGAAATATATGATTTTCCGGAAAACCCTTGACTTCAAATAGACAGGAAATCAACTCAGAGGAACTCGGCAGTGGAGGGTTTCATCAAGGGGTCAGACCTTTATCACCGAGTCCCGCTGAGTGTGCCGAGTATGATACGGGTCTTGATAAGATCACTGGACTGACTTTCACTGTGAAGTTGACTTACCCTCAGGCACCCGGATCTCCTGAGGCAGAGGAATTGTGGGACTGTTGTCATTAAGGTCAATGATGATCACAGTCAACGTGGCAGAGCCAGCGAGCCGCGGGGTTCCCCGGTCGGTTGCCGTAACAACAAGCCTGGTGCCACAAAATAAATGTCAGTGTCTGGACTTTGCTTTTTATCTTTTATGAACCATGTTTCATAACGTTTCATCTTCCCCTTACAACCCATGTCTCATTTTCAGACCACAGCATTAAAAGAGATTTATTCCTCAGTGCAACAAGAAAAGGTATTTTTGGGGTAAGTGAAATGGTACTGTGGAAATTACTGCAAGTTAAACTTTGCATATGAGCCAGGCGGAGCTGATTTGAGAAGAACCACATGGCAAGCTGCTACATTCAATCTTTAAGTATGCCATACACTCCTTAACCACTTGAACGTAGCATCCCTACGGGGCGGAACATTCCCCTCAAAAGCTTATAGCTTGTAAAATCTTGTATTTTCGGCATCAATTTGGTGTAGACAGAAAAAAAGAACAAACCGAGTAGCTAGCCCCAGTCAAGTTGAGTCAACTATGTGTATTTGTTTACTAAGTATAAAGGGTTTGATTGGTTAAGTATTCCACATAAATAATGGTGTTGTACATCTGAGGGAAGCCTCACTTTGTTTGTGTCCAGATCTCCCTGTCCATGATGGCTGCAGTGGTGATGCTGCCGGTCAGTGGGTCAATCTTAAACAAGCCGCTCATGGATGATGACCTGATGGAGTAGGTCACCTGGCCATTCTGACCTTGGTCTAGGTCATCTGCCAAAACCTAAGGAAATGACCAGATTGAAAATGAATGATGGATTTAACATCAGTGTAAAGTGAACTAGTGAGTAATATTGGATTTGGAAGTCTGTGTTTAAAAAAATATAAATAATAAAAAAGGCCTCAGTGGCTCTGGCTTCATGGCACAACGGAATCTATGTATTCAACAGGGATGTTGAAAACCATAAGGAAAAGAACACAATCACTTCTCAGTGGGACTGAAACTGTCCAGATCCCTTAAAGTCTTTAGCTGAGTGTTTTCTATTCTAGAACTTCACACTTAAATGAATGCCAACCATAATAAATGCATGGGGGGACAAGCTACTGCACCTGAATAATGGGGAAATCGTAGCCCTGTGCCTCTCTAATGTAAGCGACATAGTTCTGGAGCTGGAAGCGTGGCAAGTTGTCATTGACGTCCTGCAGGATTAGGTTGACAGCCATGTAAGAGCTGGAGGACGCCGTTTCAGCTTTCACCACAAGGCGGAGTCTTGGGATCTCCTCAAAGTCCAGTGCCTCAGAGTTCTGGACCCAAATTTCACCTATGGTTAAAAACAACAACAGTGGCTCAGATAAGTATACTTTGGAGACTGCTTTTCTTGTGCACATCACATTCTAAAACTGTCACTGCACTTACCAGTAGTGGAGCTGATTCCAAAAGACTGCATTCTGTTTCCACTAAATATACTGTAGTTGATACCAGATCGAGAGCCATCGGGGTACTGCGCCTGCGTCTGAGTAACCACTGTGCCTGGAAGATAAATTACACAAACTGAATTTTGTTGCTGTTGGGGCAGAAAGCTTGCATGTCTAAATGTGTTACTTTTCAGGAAATGGACAAAAGAACCTGTGTTCCAATGGATCCAGTGTCGTTTTTATTTTGTCACAAGCTCTTACAGTACTTTTATTGGTTAAATATTTATAAAACACACAGAAAGACTTAACCACTTAAAACCTGATGTCCCTGTTATTATGGGTGAAATGTTAAATGAAAACTAGCAGATCTTCAAGCTCACTGGGTGCTGCTCACAAGGCATTGTGAGGTTGTAGATTCAATCGAAATCGAATAAAAGATGAGATACCTGTACAGTACAATATATCACTCTGTAATTTATGATACATTCTTTACATATACATTCTTTCTCATTTGTATCTAGAGGGTATGGGCATGCATAAAGGGAGTGTCAAATCGAGTGGCGAAGTGAGTTTAATGTCGTTTAACGTTGTTTAATGCAATCAGATATTACTTTTCTGTTGAAGTATGGGGGCTCTGGGCTGTCAAGGCCAGAAAGTATTTTTTTGCCACTCAGTAGGTGTTCCCACATACTGTAACTTCCGGGTATAACGATGATGCCACGTGCATACCCTCTATACCAGGCAGGACAGCATTCAAGGTGAAGGTCTATGTGTGTTTTACAAACCTTTGGCAGAATTCTCCTGCAGGCTGATGTCCCGTGCATTGCGACTGAAGCGGATGCCCCTGTAGCTCTGCTCTCTGATATAAATGACCACAACCCCCAGGGAAGACTGAGACGGGCTTCCCTGGTCCATAGCCTCCACTATCAGTGTCCTCTGGCTCTGCGTGAGAGACTGCAGCTTCTCCGTGGCCTGGATGTCTCCGGTCAGCGAGTTGATGGTGAAGCCTCGCACGGGGCTGGCAAAGCGGTAGAACACGGAGCCATTGGCCCCGAAGTCCTTGTCCTCTGCCCTCATAGTGGCCAACACTCTGCGGTTGGACACGCTGCTGGCGGAGATGTTGAGGATGAGCGGGTCCTGGATGAAGAAGGGAGCGTTGTCGTTCACATCCTGAACGTAGACGGTCACCTGAACGGTGGAGTTGCGTGGATTGGACGGCGAGGAGTCCGTGGCACAGACCTCAAAGCTGTATGTGGAGGTTTTCTCTCTGTCCAGGGGTGCTGCGGTGATGATGCGGCCCGTGCTTTGGTCTATGATGAACATGCTTTGAGCACCGCGCGTCAGGAAGTAGAGCACCTGGCTGTTGGCGCCCTGGTCTACATCTATGGCTTTTACCTCCAGAACAAGGGAGCCAATGGGGAGGTCCTCGGACACATCTGCCGTGTAGGTGCTGCTCTGGAACTGGGGACTGTTATCGTTGATGTCCAGGACTGTCACCTCCACCGTGGCTGTGCTGCTGAGCGGCGGGCTACCCTGGTCCTGGGCTGTCACTGTGAGGGTGTAGCTAGCCCGCTTTTCTCTGTCCAGGGACCTTGAGGTGGACAGAACACCCGAGCGTCTGTCCAAGATGAAATCTCCCAATGGATCCCCACCTGCAAGGGGCGCAAAAACATGAATAATACACAAGATAGTTGTCAGGTAATTCCCATGCTATCTCACCATCGCATCATGCCATGAATAAAAATGTCAATGTCTGACCAGTAATATGCAGACCACTAGCTGCACGGATTAATATAATATACCGGTAGTCAAATGAATAGAAAATGTCACCTGTAATCTTGTAGTTCATCTCCACACTGTCCCCTGTGTCCTGGTCAGTGGCTTGGAGGGTGAAGAGAGCCAGCAACGGCTCCAGGTTTTCAGGCACTTCCAAACTATACAAGAGCCTTCCAAACACAGGGGCATTGTCATTCTCATCAAGTACTCTGATCTTTACAGTGGCTTTGGCATGGTTCGGTGGCAGGCCTCCATCTTTAGCGAATACTATCAGGACAAAAACATTTTGAATAATAATAGGAAGAAGCATAAATAGAAATGTATACATACATACTGCATATCTATTTTCTGCCATTGCTTTATTATATTTAATGAATGATAACAGTGTTCTAGTGATAGTGAGGGTCAGTACCTGTCAATGTGTGGTACTCCTGTACTTCCCTGTCCAGGGCTTTAGTGGTTGTTATGACACCTGTGACTGGGTTGATGGTAAAGCCTTCCTCTGAGATATCTTCGTATGTCACCTGACCATTGGTCCCTAGGAAGGAAAAAAAAACGGACAAAGTTGTTATTTAAGAGATTTACCAAATTAACAATTTGAACTGTTAATCGTCCAGGGAAAGTGGAATGAGGTAATATTTTACAGCATTACCCTGCTTCACATTTACACATACGATATTCATAGCGGAGTGTTGTTTATGTTAAGCCCAGTCTTTCACTTTTGGCCACTGACCTGCTCCACACAAGCAATGATCAGGTGCCTTGCTCAATGGAAACTCAAGAGTAGTTGTTAAATGAGGAAGGAGCATTTCCTTTCCCAGCTAGTCCTGCCCAACCACTGCAGAGATTCAAGCCAGTGTCACCAGCAGGCTTCTCTAACCCCTAGGCTATCATCATAGTTTACTCTAAACCATGTGTATGTAGGTTGGATCAAATTTCCAAACCTTGTTACGCTGGACCAAGTTTCCTCACAGGCTAGGGGGAAAAATGCCTGAGAGCTGTAAATACTTGTGAAAATACACTATTTACTTTTCTCATGTAAACACAGTGGTATTCTACTTTTTATTTGTTTGTAGCTTCTTTTGCTGTCTAAGCAGTTGGTGGTGATGGCCCTCCCTCAGGTGTCTGGATGCCAGATTGCGTGCTAACAGAGAGAGCAAATCTGGCACCATCACCTGTTTACTTCACTAATTGCTCTTGGAGAGAGAGTTTATAATCCTTCTGTTTTATGTGCTTCTGACTAAGGCCAAGAGAATGTGCCCTTCATCCACCCCCCACCCTCCGGTGTAGTCTTCAATTAAAAACAACTGCTAATGTCCGTGATGTGAACATGCGTGCGGCACATGTTTGCTGACATGACACCTTAAAGTGAACTGTGAGCATTGCTGGCTTATGCTCACTGGCATCCTGATTTTGAGAGGGACACAGTTTGACATCTGACAAAGAGAATATACTGTATGGCTTTAGTTAAGCTACGATGGCACCCTAGATATCCTTCCAGCAATGAAAGACTGATTTTAAACATACGGTATTCACGTCATGGCTCTGTGTCGAAATGTCACTCGGTTTTGTTTTCCCCGCAATAAAATATTGCTCCAGTACTATTTCGTCAGATGTTGCCCATTCCTGTTTCGGAGAGACACTGGACCTGCAATGTTTGTCAGCTCAAGCAGCGATACCCCCTCCTTTGTTTAACTGTTTGACAACATGTGTGCGATTACCATAATATAATTAACAAAAATAGCCTATTATAAAGGTATTATGTATGACAAAGCATCAGTTACAGAACATACATATGTGAGATGTCAGTTTGGCAGAACTGCTGTCAGAGCACATGGTGCAGTGACTCACCTTGGTCCAGATCGGAGGCAGACACCTTTAGCACAGTGGATCCTGGCGGCTGATTCTCAGCTATCTGGGCTTCATAATGACTCTCTTCAAACCAGGGCACCTCATCGTTAACATCAATCACATGGACACATAGCAGCTGACTGGTTGACAGCTGAGGTATCCCATGATCCTCAGCAATTATGGTGAGGTTAAAGATGTCCTGCTCTTCGCGGTCCAGAGGTTTGAAAATAGACAGAGAGCCTGGAGAAAGATGAATTAAAGATGAAATATGAAGAGATATCCTCTGGCTTTGCATGCGTTATGATGTCTCATGGGAGCATGTGAGTGGCTGACAAATGTGACCGTGTGATATCAAAGGCCAGAGCGAGCATTCCGTGGCTGCATGTTGTTACTGTATGTGACCGTAGTACACTTTAAAACAAGCATAAATAGCAAGTGTGAGAAGATGTCGTGTGAGGACCAAATCAGAGCTAAGCTCCTCTACACTAGCAATGCCTACCTGAGTGCTATACCACCACTGCTGTAAGTAACAGCCCAACTATCTGGCCACAGTTTACGAGTTTTTCCATTCTGAGAATGCCGCAGCCGACGAAAAAGAGGCAGTAAACACACACTGTAGACACGCAACAACCAGGCCTGCCGTGCTCTGTAGAAATTAGGGGCACCCTTGCCTTTTCATTATCCTGCCCTAAGAGGGTAGAGCTCGCATTGATTCAATTTCAATTTCATGCTTTAAAATGAGCCGCAACCGTTAAAGAGGGGCCAGGACACTGGGGCTGTTTTGGTTTTGTTTTAACTTTTTCTATGTTTTCTCTTTGTATCTTGCTAGCTCTGAGATAACTTGCCCCTAAGCCTTTAATCTGGTAGGAGTTACTGGCTGGAATAGTTGCAGCGAGTTTGACTCCTCTGTGATCCTGCCATAAGCCTGGTCACTGATAACATATGGGCAGAAGAAAGACAGTGGGAAACAGGGGGAAAGGATCTTATTTTGGATGTTTCCTTTCCATTTCCAAGTGTATGTGGGTTTTGGTGCGCCAACCCTCCAGTCTGAGGGTTAACTGAGGTAATGTCATGAGCGCAATTCAGACAATGAGTACCTGCTCTGTTTCTTTTCTCATATGGGGAATTCATTCATCAACATTTGATGTTTTAATCAGAGAATAGTACTGGCTCGTATCGTCTAACAAATATTTTTTTCCCTTTGTCCTTTCAGTGGACTGAATGACCTGACTTCTGACATTGAGTAATGCGAATGTGGCAGGCAGATAGCGAGGGAATAACACCATACACTTAAAAGATGACCGAAACTCATCCAACAGCTTTGGGGTTCCTCTAATAATAGAGCTGTGGTTTTCTCTATTGTGGTCGAGAGTAATAGCAAACTAATGAAAATAGAATGTGTACGAGATGGGGCCGGTCCTTCCCATCACCGACCCCGGAACGGGAGCGAACCAGGTGCTCAGTGGATTAACTCTGTCATCGGCCTAACAAATGACCAGTGTGGCCAAAAACACTTCAAGATGGGCACACACTGTGGGCTGAGCAGTAGTGACATGCATGACAGACCCTGACTGTTTCCATCCCCCTTGCCGGTCCGGGGGGGATCCCAGCGGGGGAGGGTGGAGCCACACCCGACGCGTGTCTCAAACACCACAACAAAGCCCACGGGACTGGAGAGCCCAAGGTCAATATTGAGTAAGTGACAGAGTCTCACGCAAGTACACAAACTCACATGTGCACACGCACGTAAATGCACACGAGTGTGTGTCTGTGTGTCTGTGTCACACACACACACACACACACACACACACACACACACACACACACACACACACACACACACACACACACACACACACACACGCGTAACTGATCCCTTCTCTAATGGTTCCCAGAAGCCTGAGCAGGAGGTTCTTTGGTCTTTCATGGGAATAGATCCACAATAACAGATGATGGGCTGTGTGTGTGTGTGTGTGTGTGTGTGTGTGTGTGTGTGTGTGTGTGAGATACATTTTGGCAGGCTGCAATGTCTGGTCTCTGAAAGAAATAAGTCCTGAAAGGTGAAGCAAGAGTTCTATTGAACTCAACACTCTAACAGGACTATTAAAAGTCTTTGTGTGTGTGTGTGTGTGTGTGTGTGTGTGTGTGTGTGTGTGTGTGTGTGTGTGTGTGCTGGCACGTGTGTGTGTGCGTGCGTGCGTGTGTGGTTTTATTGTATCAGCGAGATGATGAAGTGAGGTCATAAATGTCTGTATCCCTCCCCAAGAAAATCCCAGAGACTTGACGTACCAGTATTGGGGTTGAGGCTGAACGTCCCTCGGACATTTCCGGCCTGGATGCTGTAGGTTACCCTGGCATTCTCCCCTTGGTCAGCATCTCTGGCCATGACATAGAGCGCCACGAACCCCACTGGCTGGTCCTCCATCACACTGACTGCCGTGGGAGAGCTAAACACAGGTGCATTGTCATTCTCATCAGTAACATACACCCTCGCCGTAACAGAACCCTGGTGCCTCTGACTGGCATTCAGCGCCGAGTCTGATGCTTGGACAACAAGGATGAGGGAGGAAGTGACCTCATGGTCCAGTTCCTGTCCCAAGGAGAGAATGCCAGAATAGGGGTCAAGGTTCAGGAGGCCCGGAGTGCTGGGCCACTGGTGTAGAATGGAGTAGGTCAGTTCACTGTTGGGCCCGCTGCCGTCCTTGTCCGTGGCCTGGAAGGTGTAGATGGATGAGCCGGCCTCCATGCTCTCGGGAATGACAATGGTGACAGGGTCTTCTGGGAATTCAGGGGCGTGGTCATTGCTATCCTCTACGTCGATATCCAGCTGGACCAGGGTGCTGCTGGGAAGGGCCGTAGAGAAATCGTCGACCTCGATCTGCAGGGTGTATCGCGCGTCCCGTTCATAGTCCAGAGGCCTGGCCAGGTAGAGATCTCCTGTCAGGCGGTCCAACACAAAGGTTCCGTCCTTGTCTGTGCCGCCAACCACTGTATAGGTGACCTCCCCTGGCTCTGTGAACCCCCGGTCACGTACCCTGACAGAACCAATGACAGAGCCAGGCTTGGCCTCCTCCACAGAGTTGAAGGTGATGGAGACTGAATTGGTCTTAGAGGGAAGTCTGCTCAAGCTGAGAACCTGTGACAAAGAGAGACCATCTTTGTTTGAACATTTGTACATAGAAACTGAGAGCAAAACAGATCTAATCCTGTTAAGAAAATCAACAGAGAAGTTCAAGTTGTTGGTTGAACAGAAATCGTACCAAATATAATTTGATACCCACATTTGCCTAATGGTAAATTCAATTTGACAATTCCCAATACAATTAAACATTAAAAATACAGAGTTGATCAAAGCAGGAACAGATTTTGGCCACGATGTGAGAGTTGAGAATGAAAGAATCCAGTTTTAAGAGGTTTTTATGGACCTGAGTAACATGCTGTGCTAGTGCTAATCAGACCTAATCAGATAGGCCTGTCACTGCCAAGAAAAATAATAAGAAATAAAAGTAGCATAATCAGAATAGGAAATGGTGAGCGTGTTTAAATCTAGCACTACCACCTATTCCTGTACGCACATGGTTTTACACTGCCCTTGATGAACAATCACGGTGACTTCAAAGGCGCCAATTTGAATGCTTCACTGCATGCTTTGTATGAAAAGGAACACCATAAATTGCACATATGACACATTGTTTTAATAATGGTGTAGGCATGGAGGGGTATGGAGACGTATAAAGTGAGAGCAGTGAAAGAGAGAAGAGGGAGAGAGGCTGCGCTGATCCAATGTTTTGAGCTTACTGGCACAGCCTTTTAAAGGCTTACAGAATGTTTGAGATGTTCAGCATGGCATCCGCTGTACCCGCGTAGTAGTGAGTAAGCTATCATAAAATAAGCTGTGTGCATCTTATTAAACAATACGTGACAAGCTGTTGATTGGTTCCACATTATTTGCAAAACGGAGTGTTGCAGAGTTAAATTGATGTATTCTTGTCCTGTCAGTGGTGGATTAGGGGAATCTGTCTGATTTGATGAAACATTTTTGTGAAATCTATCGGACAAAAACAATGCTACATTGTTTAAGCCAGTTAGTAATTATTACTTTCCTTCTTGCTGGAACGAGGAAGGGGAGAAAAGAGAAGAAAAAAAAAAGACTCAATGGAACTTTTACTAGAGACCTTTACAAGAGTGCTTTATTTTCCTGGAACCCAGAAGTCTGGGTTTCTTCCAGGTTCCTCCCATCGTGTTCGCCGGTCACCTTTCTGTTGTATATTAAACATTAACTTAATTAACTTCAATGCTATGTTTTATATGAGCATATATCATTGCCTATTTTTTGGACTTCTCTTTCCTTTTTTAAGGGCTACCGTATTGAAAGTGTTGAAGTCATTGACTATGACCTTGATCAGAGGAGTCTACAGCTGGCCCTCATCACAAGCCAGCTGGGAGTATTTGATTCGGGACTGCTTTTCCATTTCAGATAGAAATTTCCCTTTTTGAAAAGTCACAGAGGAAGAGAGGGGAGGAGAAGGGAGGGAGGCTTGTCAGAAGTGAGGCTGATATGTCTGCTGCTACTCTTGAGACGCTTCACGTCCAGAGGCCCTGCTTATTCTTTGATACAGAATAGGTGAGTCTCAGTGGTGTGTGTTCTGGCTGGCTTCCAGCGTAGCACAGACCTGTATGCTGACGGAGCAGGAGGTGCTGCGAGGAGGCAGGCCTCGGTCAGTGGCCGTTACAGTCAGCGCATACTCGGCTCTCTCAGAGTGGCTCAGAGGCGATGATGACCGCAGCTCCCCGGTGATTAGGTTCAGAGAGAAACGCTCAGCCCTGGGACCTATAAGGAGACACCAACGGGAAGGTTAAAATACCATATTACTCATACGTTCACTCGTCTAAAGTATGCACACAATACACATACAATAAACCCATCGGCCATTCACTTGCGTGCATAATCCCTCCCTTGTTCTCCCTAAAGTTACTTGTACCTGACAAGGAGTAGAATATGGTGCCGTTCTCCCCCTCATCAGGGTCCTTGGCTTGTAGTGTGCCCAGTAGTAAACCAGAGGGCTGGCCTTCCTGGACCTATGAAAACCAGATACAGTATTCAATAAAGGCTAAAGGCAACAAGAACCTTTGTCACATGACCGTGTTGTATGATCTGTTGTATTATCACATACCCAGACATTATTTCCTCTGGGTGAGAGGGGGATTACATGACAGTGGGGGCACCAATTTGCAGTTCTTGAGTAATGTTAATCTATTTATCCAGCTAAAGTGTTGATGACATTTTCTCATTGACTTAGTGAATAGATGTGATGAACAAGTTATCACCTCAGCATTGCTGAATCAGCGTGTGGTTGGATAACATCAGGCAGAGAGGAATGCCTGGGTGATAATCTTATGAACAATATGGACAACGTATCGATGTACTGAAAGTTGGCTGAAGCTGCACAGTCATGCAACAAGCCTTAATGTCTTGTGTGTCTGTTCTGCTGTTGTGTTTCTGATCTGGCTGCATCACCTGCATGAGGAGAGTTTTGCCAGGCCGGATGTGGGTGAATGAGGGCATGTTGTCATTATCGTCCAGCACTGTGATAAATACTGTGCCTGTAGCACTACGAGATGGAGAGCCTCCGTCCTGAACCACCACCACCAGCTGGTAGCTGGACTGCTGTTCTCTGTCCAGAGCTATCCTCGTGCTGATCTCACCTGGGGAGGAAGACAGAGATGAGAAGAATTTTACTCACAGAGGCTCGAGTCCAAAGCGTTAGAATAATGATGCGAGATTAAAGGACCAGCAGGCTTTGATCATTAATCATTATTTGGACATATACATGAAGCTGCACATTCACACATGCATGCAAAGGCACATACTGTACAAATACACACAAACATGCAGATGATGCAAAGATGCACGTCACAGGCAGAAACTCATTGCATAACAGATGCAATGTCTCTCCACCCACTCGCTAACACACTCAGAGGGCCAATTAGTGCCCAGCAACACACATACTGTAACTCTGTATTACCATCATCTGACAAATTCATAACAGCAGGGAACAGAGTCTAAGACATCAAAACTCCAGCAACACTTGTAGTGAATATGAATAACATTATTGTTAGACCACTGTGTTTCGGCACAAGCCGAGACACTACTATGTCCACAGCATGTGAAAAGACTTAACAAGGCTTTTCACATATTCACTTCCATACTATTGTGATGAAAATTATATTTTCATGCGGTAGCAAAACAATAAGAAGATTAGCAGTTACTTAGTCCCATATTTATCAATGGAGTACACTCACGTCGGCACGACATTTATGAAGTGATCGCAAACAGCTGATCCTTCCTTAATTTCATTCCTAGCGTTGATAAATGTGACGGCTGAAATCAATCTGGCACGCCCTATATAATCAAGCCTCTCCCTCGTAACTGCAAACGACCAAACAACATATGGAAACCATAGTTATATGATGGAAAAAGCCAATAAAAGGTTTCCCACGCTTGCCTTGCTGCCCGCCACACACACACACACACACACACACACACACACACACACACACACACACACACACACACACACACACACATGCATGCACGCACAACTTGCAACTGCAATTGTCACTGTGTGTTGTTAGTTGTATATTCAATTATTAAAGTCTTTATTCATTTAATATACAACAAGATATAATAGTGAACGAAAACCTGAATATGTGTACGCCCATATTTGGGCATACGCCGCGTTGATAAATGAGGGCCTTAGTGCGCAAACATGCATCACATTTTCAACTAGCCTACCTGTTTGGGAGTTGATCTGAAAGTAGTGGTCAGGATGAAGGAGGCGGTAGCTAAGGCGCCCGTTAGGGCCACTATCTCGATCTGTAGCCAAAACACGACCAAAACCGGTCCCCGCTGGCAGGTTTTCCTTCACAGCCAGGAAAGCCCTGTCCTGTGTGAGTCGTGGAGAGTTGTCATTCTCATCTGTCACCGATATCCGCACTGTGGCACTGCCGGTCTTTTTCAGCTGCCCATGTCCTGCACTAGCCAACACTGTTAGCAGATACATTTCCTTTACTTCTCTATCCAGGGCACTCTTTACAAACAGCCAACCGCTGTCTGCCATAATACCAAACCCTGCAGCATCTCCATCTGGACGCAAATGATAGGCTAGTGGACTGGAGGAAGAACCTGAGCTTGGGGTCTCTCGGTTCAGAGCCCTGACTTGCAGGAAGTGTGTATTGAGGGGGATGCCTTCCTTTAGCTCCACTCGGTAGGTGAGAGTATCAAATGCAGGTCCCTGATCATTCTCTGCCTGGACATGAACCACTAACATGAAGGTGGCACTTAGCTGGGGCACCCCGCCATCCTTGGCCGTCACCTGGAGGTCATAGCGGGGGACAATTTCATAGGACAGACTCCCGACCAGTCGGATTTCTCCACTGCCACGGTCTATGCTGAAGGTCCTCTGAGGTCCGTTGGAGGAGCTCAGGTCAAAGCTGAGTTGGCCATTGGCTCCCGAGTCTCTGTCCTCCGCCTGGAGGCGGTAGACCACTGTGCCCATCTCCGTGTGTTCCGGCACCAACAGTGACTCCGAGGATGAAGGTTGAAAAACGGGCGCATTGTCATTCATGTCCGCAATGGTGATGTGGACACGTGTCTGGCCAAAGGCAGGCGGGCTACCACTGCGAGCCTGTACTTCCAGGTCTAGCGTTGGCTGGGCTTCATGATCCAGGGGCAGGCTGGTCCTCAGGGCCCCTGTCTCAGGGTCCACTGTAAAGTAACCTAACGGGTCGCCAGAGCTGATGGTGTAGGAGATATCCCTCGAAGGACCTGGAAAAGAGAGAGAGAGAGAGACAGAAGGATGACAAAAGCCAGAGATGTGTCAAAGTAACCCTGGAGACTAAGCAAAAAGCACTTTTGTTATCATATACTCAAAAGGGGTAATTTTTCAAATGTTAAGGCTTTAACAGAGCTCTAAGTAGGCTATCCATGGTAAATGATTATATAAACAAGGTTTTGAAATGGAAATTTTGATTGATGTGATTTCTGAGTGTACTGTGTACTGTGGCCCGATACCTATTTGTACAAGTGTTTCGGGGAACAGAAAAAAAACTTTCAGCACATTCTGCCCTGTGATCCCACGTGACTGATAAATGTATATTAAAGTGCTCAGTCATACCACTGAAGTGTGTGTGTGTGTGTGTGTGTGTGTGTGTGTGTGTGTGTGTGTGTGTGTGTGTGTGTGTGTGTGTGTGTGTGTGTGTGTGTGTGTGTGTGTGTGTGTGCGTGTGTGCGTGCGTGCAGATGTGTGAGCAAGCATGCATGTGCACATGCATACTGTATGTGCCTGTGTATGGACAGGTGGTCTTTTGTCAAACGGGTCTGAACGGAGCCCACCCACCAGTCTTACTGCTAGCCTGGACGATGCCGACCACTGTCCCGCGTAAGACCACTTCTGACACAGCAAAGTAGTACTGTGCCTGTTCAAACACAGGGGGCGCCACCAGCCCTTCGACCACACTGATATTAACCCTGGCATTGACCGAAGCTAGCAGGCCACCACCATCCTGGGCTGAGACCACCATGGGGATGACAGAGTTGGCCTTGCCATGGAGAGAGCGAGACAGGGAGATCACACCTATAAGACAAATCATATTTAAAGAGCTCATAGTTACACGGTTCAAATGACACATTGGTAAGCACAGAAGTCGATTTAAACAGCTGCAAATGAATCATAGCGTTCATGCAGGACACGGAAGTCTTGGCTGTCTGTCAGCTGATTGTAAACAATCAGCCTAGCTTTCTATTCCCCATTCACAGCTCTACTGGTCATTACATCACTAATGACCAGTAGGAGCATTCACAGCTCTACTGGTCATTACATCACTAATGACCAGTAGGAGCATTCACAGCTCTACTGGTCATTACATCACTAATGACCAGTAGGAGCATTCACAGCTCTACTGGTCATTACATCACTAATGACCAGTAGGAGCATTCACAGCTCTACTGGTCATTACATCACTAATGACCAGTAGGAGCATTCACAGCTCTACTGGTCATTACATCACTAATGACCAGTAGGAGCATTCACAGCTCTACTGGTCATTACATCACTAATGACCAGTAGGAGCAACATCAACTTTGATGATGGATTTCCACACAGTGCCCAGTGCCTATGACATCACAGGCACTTTGAAACACTAAAATATCTAAAAACACACATTACACACATAAAACCCCAGGAAAGTGTATATTGTGTCCTAAACATCATTAAAATAAGATCTGGTTGCAAAAGGGGTGAATTGGCCCTTTATGTGATGGTGGCGGGAACATTTGGCCCCCGGTTAGCCAGTTCCCCGTAGATCATCATATTGTACTATATATTGTACTGTATATTGTACTAAAGATGAGTGCAGTACTGTAGAGTATTATGGTGGTGTATATTATGTATGCATTATATTGCACTTTAGGCAAGACAATCCGACCAACCTGTGTCTTTGTTGAGAGTGAAGTACGGGGAGGCCCCTCCAGGTACTGTTCGGTATGTAACTCTGCCATTCTCCCCTGAATCGGGGTCAGAAGCCATCACCCTGACAACCGAGGTCCCAGGTGCGCTCTGTGTGCTCAAACTCACAGCGTAGCTCACAGGGTAGAAGGTGGGCCGGTTGTCATTGATGTCAACCAGGTCTACCTTCACGTAGGCCACCGAGTTCAGTCCACCCTGGGAATGAAATAAAAAGCCCTTTGTTATAATGCCGTCACATCACATACAGTAAATCAGTGGTTTTCAAAGTTGGGGTCATGTTTTCAAAATGGTGGCCCCTTCAGGGGTTGTGAGCTTGTACATCGGCATTTAAAACAAAATATATATATATTCTGGGTTTTTTTTAAAGCTGTTACGCAGCCAGAGGCTATGGCTATTTGGGGGTCCTTGTCATGGAAACGTTTGGGAACCCCTGCAGTAAATCATGACCAACTGGTTTAACAAAAAAGAAATACGCTTTGGAGCACATTAACGATGCAAGTAAAACGCAGCAGTAACCCTGTTAAAATTGGATGTATATAGTATTGCCTCTAAAATATAGTCCCCGCAGTTTTGTGCAGGGATATACGGATTGATAGTTTCCCAGGGGAAACAGCAATCTGTCAGGACCTGTGGAGGGTGAGAGGGCTCAGCCACAGCCCAACCGCCTGTTTCACAGTCTTTTCATTGGTATAGACTACAGTACAGGCTTTTCATTTAGACCAGGTGGTAAGAAGCAGGGAGGCAGCAGTCCAACTTGTTAAATATTACTGCCTGACAGTTGAGGCATTTCTCCAACTGATTGCTTTAACATGACAGTAGTAATTTCCCTTTCATTTTTAACTGTTTACTTTTAACCACTTTCAACCTGGTGTCCCTATTTTGGGCATGTCATTATGGGTGAAAAGTTTTTTTTAAATTGTGAAAATAGCAGATATATACAATCTCATTATTTGTTTGCATGACACCACCGTATGACAAAGTATAAAATAAGACTTAAGTTGTTAAGTATTGTTTGTTAGGCTGACATAAAGTGCCATGCAGAATGTATCTCTCTTTTTTTTCCCTATTTTTTTTCGCAGGCCAAATATGAAAGTCATCTGATCCAGACTATGCCTGCCATGGGCTTCAACATCAAGAATAAAATGAGTCTGCACACCAATTTCTGCTCCTAAACATATCTTTTACTTGAATGGTAACGTTTCGAGCCGACCAGACTCTTCTTCAGACCTTCACAGGTCTGAAGCCAGCCTAATTACTGTAGATGTGTGTGTCTTTTGGCTGTTTTTCAGCCTCCTTTGCAACTGGTCTTCAACATCCCAAAATGTTCACAATCACGTCACGTCTTTGTGTTCTGTTCATTTTCATTGGTTCCCAGTTGATGCCCGCTCTCAGAACAAAACACTGGTGTTGGCCTACAAGGCTACGAGAGGCATGGCACCCTCATATCTTCAGGACATGATCCAACCTTATAACCCTTCTCACTCACTTTGATCAGCTAACACAAGCAGGCTGTTCGAGCTTTCTCTAAAACACCCTGGACAACACTGTCTTAGACTCTTCTCCTTCCTGGCTCCAAAACTGTGGAATAAAATCTCCCTTGCAGTCAGAACTGCAGACTCAGTCCAGATTTTAGGAAATCTTTTCTAGTATTTTGGTTAGTTCAATGTGTTTTGCTTGATCCCAAATGTTGAAATGTTATGTCGATAGCATACCGGTATTGTTTTTAGACAAAGTTAATGCTAGGATTGTGGTGTCCTATTTCCTATGAAGCACTACTTTGCTTGCTTCGCACTGTACAAGTACTGTATGTCACTATTCATCCTGTCATTTGTTCACTACAATTAATGCTTAGTCTGTTTACTCTGATTCACACATGTAAGTGACTCTGGATAAGAGTGTCTGGTAGGCCTACATGCCAAAATAAAAAAGGGACTGCTTGCTTTGTTGGCTAGGCCTTTGCTCTCTTGTCACATGAGAAAAGCAGCACTGCTGTGTTCATGGGATTACTCAATGATTGAATGGATTCATATTAGGTAGCTCACCCCGTCCACTGCAGTCACAGTGAAGTCATAGCTGGTCTGCCCCTGGTCCCTGTCCAGTGTGACGCTTGTGCAGATCTGGCCTGTCTCTTTTCCGATGGTGAACTGAGACGGTACAGCACTGTTGATGCCAGAGCCCAGAGAGTAGGTAATGGACCCAAAGGAACCGCTGTCTGCGTCTGTCGCTGTCACCTGCAGAGAAGAAGACAATAGGCTATTGGTTAACCCATTTTGTGCGGGAACCCCTTTTGGTGTTAGCATCATGCCATGCTTTAGCTATTAAAAAATAGCAGATCTACAAGCTCATATAGCGCGCCACCGAGTGGCGCGCTAGGAGTTTGTAGGCTTTTTCAGAAAACTGTCAGGTTGTAGAAGACATCTTTAGAATCTGATCTCAGGTCAAAAAAAGGCTTAAAGAAAACTTTAAACTATAACATTCTTGTAGTAGTGGATTGATGGGAATTTCTAGTGTAACGATTTATTTGTACGATAATTATTCCTCATAAAACACGCATAGCCTATGTATATTAGACAAAGCCAAAACACAAAACACCAAATCTAAATTCCCTAAGGATGTTGGAGTCAATTAATCCCCCCACAGCAGAAATAATACACCAGACCAGGTGTTGTTTGAGAGCATCTTTGGACCCCTTCTTCTGTTGTTTAACTGACAAGAGTGTGAGGCCAAAGGGCCCCTTTGGCAGTGAGCAGCAAGCAGAGGGGAGGGGGGGGGGGATGACAGACCCTGGGAGCGGGACTCGGGAGGGCTGCCAGGAGAGAAAACTGCCTTCCACAGGAGTGGCGTCTGTCTGCATAGGACAGTGACAGGGACAACTGGGGAACCGCGGGATACCACACAGTACGCTTCAGTGCAGCACATTATACTCTCATGTAATGTCCCCCTTGCAGCCTGGTTTTAATAATACTCCATCTACACAGGACTGGAACCACTGGAGTTATAAAAGCAGCACACAGGCCATCAGCCAGGGAGCCGACTCAATTACTATAGGAGCTCCCAAGACGGTATAAGGCAAACAGGCCAATCAGATTGGGCCCCTGGGTACCAGCGGGATAATTGTGTGCAAGTGTTGGCTGGGCTTCGGCGCTTGAGACAGATTACATTTGGATTTAAGCCCCACAAGTCCGTTTTATAAATCATTCATTTTTAGAAAGTGGTAATTAAAGAAAAAGAGATCCCCCCAATACTTGACTTTTCTGCACAAATGAAGGAGAATTCATCAGGAGCTCTGCCAGGGAAAATAAAACAAGCCACGCGTATCAAAAGCAGACTATTTTTTAAAGATGACATTGGTATGAGTGTGTGTAGATGGAAATCACTTATTGGAGGTGATGAAGATTTGGCGTGCGGTAATAGAGCCTTCAGCCGTGTTCTGCTGAAGCAGATGGCAGATGGGGGTGGGGGGGGGGGTAAGGGGGACTCGACGGAGAGCAGGGCCTGTACTTTCAACTGAGCAGTGTGTAGGAGTGAGTGAGCTGGCAGAGACACACCAAAGAGAAGAATAATAAACTACGACAGGGGAACCCGGGATCAAGACTGGATCGTTATGCTCAGTCTATAGATCTGCTATTTTCAGTAGTTTTGAAAAATGTTGAAAGTTAAAGTGGTCAAGTGGTTTTATAAATATTGAACCAATGAAAAGTAGTAACAAGAGCCTGTGACCAGATTACAACTACATTAGATCCAATTGGAACACATCTCCTGAAAAATAACAGGTTTGGGCATACAAGGTTTCCACCTGACAACGATGTTATACAAAACATTTGGGAAAAAAAGAATAAGAGAGTCATATTATTACGTATAAAGATGTGTAGAATAAAGTATTGTACCATATGTTGAGAAGATGGCCTGTCTGAGTATGCACCGTACAGTAAGAACAGTAAAGTCAAGGGATTCTGAGATTTAGTCATGTAATCAGAAATGAGATTGAAGAAGAATAGCAATCTATTATCTATGCAAGTTCATCCCAGGTTGGCCAAGGTTTCAGTCCTCTGATAGATGTTAAGTCTTTTGTCGGGGCAAAAGACTGGCTAAACAAAACAGTATTCTTTAGACAGATATTTTTCTCCATTAGTATGTGACAACACATGGCTTATAAATGTGCACCTTGTACTAACTCAAAACCATATACAATTCACCTACATAAAGTGGATATCCTTTGCTTTACTCTAATTACATAGCTCTCACTGCAACCAAAGCTAGCCATAAAGTATATAGTGGAGACTGGAGAGTATATTTAGAAACATATGTGGTATAGAGAGCCTGGGAAGAACACTGTATATTCTGTGAGTTAAGTGCAGGGCTTTTTTAAGAATGTAATAGAATAAGCAGAACAATCAAATTTGCATGAATGTCAACTGCTCAATATAAAGCAATCAGTCGATTTTCAAATCACCGGAGACTGGCATTTCAATTCTACCCTCATTTATAGGTTAATAACAGCATATCAGTGTCATTCTGGAATGGAGAGGCCTGTCAGTCTATGGGATTATCCTCTGCCAACCACCCATACAAAATGATTTCTTTACTGAGGCCTGATGTAGCCTAGACAAAATGAGAGCAGTGCAATTAGCCAAGCCACAAACCATGCATCCTAAGAGATGAGGATAGCCCAATAAAATCAGGACTCTGGCATGAAAATGGCTTTCATAAAAGTCTGACGGAGAAGATTATAATAAATCAAGCCCAGGAGGGAGGGAAGTGTAAATCTCTTTTAAAATGTGAAAAGACTCTCATAAAGCCGCTAACGAAGATCGATGTGCACTTAGGATATTGCATAATGTGAGAATTCTTCAACAAAGTCACCACAAGCAGACAGTACTTCATTCACCATCACACACATGTTACACAACTCTTCTTGTCACATATTGGCAAAAAAAAAAAATACATTTCCAGCATCCATTTCAAAATCCCATGTGTTTTGTCTCCGTTCTTTTTCAGAACTAAATGTCCATCATTAATCATGGACCTTAATTGGCTTTAATTGTGACTAAATGAATCCTTCCTCTGCAGTGGTAGTTAGATATTTAGGTGGACAGGTATAATTAGCAACAAAGAAGGTCAATTACGTGCTACTCAGAAATGAGGAGAGAATTCCCACCAGCCACTTCCTCCTACTGGTGTCGATCCATGAAAATCTGGTCCTGGATGCCTCTCTCTTCTTATCCGCAGTCTTTGTCCTGCTCACCGAAATATATAGATGTCATGCAAAATGTTGCATGACATTTCCTTCTATAAAAGTTCAAACGTAAGGGGGCTCTTTAGATCACTGTTGGCAGCCAACAGTATTCCCTCTACACTCAGTGTATGTGAGTGGAGCACGATGGGAGTTAGCTTATCAGCAGGGGAAGGGGAACGTTTGGCCGAGCTTTAGTAAAACAAGCATGCATGGGGTATCCAAAGATAACCATGCAGGGCTCTCTGTTCACCCATCACAATCATGGAGCCTTACAAACCTGCCACTTTATCTGATGGTAACAATTATGTGAACAGGATTCATAATAGTAAATTTGTGCATTTCTAGATAGACAGACAGACAGACAGATAGCAGTAAGCATGTTTTGGATAATGTAAATTAACTTTATAGTATGATCCTCAGTGTTAATTAAACTCTGAGAGAGAACTAAATTACACAGAAGATTTCACTGTGGATACTCGACTGACCTTATATGACATGCACGCGACTGCTCTTTTTTGGCACAAAGTACTAAGAATAAATCAGTGATACAGAGCTGAAACCACTGAAGCCAGCAAGGGACGAAATGAAGGCAATGCTGTTTCTCGATTAGGCTCCTTTTATTTTAGAGTGCCCAGTCAAACAAACGTGTCTCACGTAGCCCTTAAACCACCCAATCAGGGCCACACCTCTGCCAATCCAAACAGGCCACAAATGATGGAGTGTGTGTGGAACTGTGGATAGGCATGCCTGCCGGGAAATTATCACACACACATTAGTCACCAGACTCTCCACACACCCACACACACACACACACACACACACACACACACACACACACACACACACACACACACACACACACACACACACACACACACACACACACACACACACACACACACACACACACACACACACACACACACACACACACACACACACACACACACGTTAGTAATGTATAGAGATCAGCAGCAACTTTGAAGTTGCTTTTGTTGTTATTATGCTGTAGTAGTAATTAGTCAGGGGATATTAATAAAACCTGGGAATACATTTCTTACCAAGAATTTTCTTCACCAATGTGTTTGTAAAGGTGTCTACTAACATATCCCACATTGGTTTATATTCAACCACCCTAGGGGAATTTTTGACAGCTGCTGAAAGTTGGGGTACCATACAACCATTATAAGGCAAAATGTTCTAAATTTCATTATGTTTTAAGTACGTAGCATGTGACATGTCAAACTAGAAAGAAAATTCTTGGTAAGAAATGTATTCCCAGATTTGACTGGTAATACTGATAATATTCCCTGACTAAATGGAATCTAGTGAGAAGATTTAAGCAGTGCTGTGGCTGTCCTTGATCGGTGTGTGTCATTGAGTTGGCGGACATCCAGGTCAGATCATGTGTTAAATGCTTTAACCCTGGCGTCATTATAAACAAAAAATAATACAATACCATTACGCCATGGTGGTTCTTGAAATGAAAGGGATTGAGAAGAATCACTGCTGTAGTCAACAGTGCAGTAGTACAATACATCATTATGCGTGAGAGACTGTGCATGTACAAGAGAGCGAGAGAGAGTGTGTGTGTAGGTCTCTCCACCATTCTGATCCCAGTAGACGTGACGACAGCAGGAGTAGTCAATCAACCATGAGGCAGGACAAGGCACTGAACCACCATTATTTAGAAACATTACATTCATAACCCTATTGTCTGTTACGTGGAAACCTGAAATGTGAAAATGTCCAAAACTGTTATTTTTCAGGATGCAAATGAAAAAAATAGCAGATCTACAAGCTCAAAATGTGTCGCTTCACGTTGTGTTTCCAGCTTGGGGATCTGCTACTTTTGATGTTTTTGTGTGACGCATACATTTTATCATTGAGATGAAGAACCAGAGTCCATACTAATTATTATTATTAATTATAAGAGGTCAGGACAGATGGGGTTTTTGGGGAGGGGGCACAACAAATTATGGACTCGTAACAAAACAAAAAAAAAGAATGGAGAGAAGAGGTTTCTGCCCATCCATCCATCTATATTAATCTTCAACCGCTTATCCGTAGTTGGGTCGCGGAGGCAACAGCTCCACCAGAGAGCTCCAGACTTCCCTCTCCAGAGCAATATTAGTGACTTCCTCCTGGGGGATCACGAGACGTTCCAAGGCCAGTGAGTCGATGTGTCCTCCAACTGTGCCTTGGTCTGCCCCGGTCTCCTCCCAGTGGGACGTGCCTCGAGGACCTCCCTAGGGAGACGCCCAAGAGGCATCCTAACCAGATGCCCGAACTGAATGGTTGGAAAATGGAAATTAAGAGTTTACGTGAGAATGGCCAAAGCATTTTCGGGGGTCCCCAGACAAAAACGTTGAGAACCCCTGCTCTAAGGGAGATGCCAGCCACCCACCAAAGAAAACTCATTTTGGCTGAACGAAGTTTGCAGTACAGTACAGTACAGTACAGTACAGTACAGTACAGTACAGTACAGTACAGTACAGTACAGTACACGCACGCACGCTCAGAAAGACACATAATCAGGGATATAATAGGTAACACAAGTGTATGGGATCCATATGGAGCTAAAGGGTGATTGAGAGTAGAGAGTAGTCCACTCTATTGTTTGTAGTCACAGGAACCTGTTTGCAAACAAACCAAGCACCGTTGAATATGTAGCAGCAGCTTCAGTAACAATGGTTCAGATGAAACATTATGACAGCATGCACGTTGCACAAAGAAAATGTGTTGCTCTGAATGTGTAACGCTTAGAAACAAACAGCAAGGGCATGGCAAGTGGGCCCATAAATAATAGGCGTTTTGAAATAAATAAAACATTCATATTAAAACATGAATGTTTAAAAAATAAAAAAATGTTTTCATAGTGATACCAATAAATACAAACATAATGTATACTACATTAGTTGATTGAAGTAATGAATTGATCCAAGCTGGAACATAATAAACTGATGATTAAAATAAACATGCAGCACGGGCCCTGTAAGACAGGTCTGAATCTCTCAAAAATTCATGTCCAAATTCATGTCTTCCCAGTGCTATTGGGAGCTGTTATTTGAAACCCCACAAATAACACAGTTGGCTTTCAGGCAACATAGATGGATATGGAATAGGAGGCAGAGATGTGTGTGTGCAGTGTATAATGATATTGTCGCTGTCAGGCTGAAATCTTGTATTTCCATTATTTCATATGTCTTTTCATAAACGAATGCCCTATTTTATGCTTGTGTCATTGTCACATAAAAGTAGCCAAAATAGCGAATGATATATGCAAGGTCACAACGTGTTCCGTTGTAGAGTTTTTGAAATTCTTTGAAAATGTTCACCAATAATAACCAATGTCCAAAATAGGGACGCCCGGTTGAAGTCTGTCTGTGGGTTTTATAAATATTTAACCATTGTAATGTTTTAACAAGAGCTTGTAACTAATAATAACTACATACTGTACAATACAAGGTTTCGACCCGGCAGCAATGATATTGGATATGAACTGGCTGCCATTCGTTGGGATCCCACATGAAGAGGACGTTCTGTGATGTGCAGTAGAGGTTTAGGGAAGAAATAGAATAGCATCACTCAGTGTTGTTTGAAGGAATTCTACTGTGTCTCTGTGAAGGTTACGGTAGGATTGTTCACACCGGGCAGCGCACTCTCTCTGGTCATCACAAATATACACGCTGAGTTTGAAGTGACATCATCACTGACACCAGCAGAATGTATGTCTTATGTTTGCATTATAATTGCAATATGAACCATTTGCTGAGATGTGCAATCTTGCAGTAGTTGCATGCAATTAGAGAATGCATTTGATACGTCAGCGGATTAATAGAGACACAAGCGGGACCATGGAAAGCGCAGACTGAAAAACATCAAACGAAAACGAGTGGGTGCGAAGGAGAAATCTGGACACCCGAACTGCTATGAGCTTTCACAGCTGGTGTGAAGCAATGCACACTCCTCTCTCCTCTCCCTCACAATGTCCTGGCATCCCTTCTGAGGACTGTAGAGACGAGGAGAGAGAGGTGGAGACCTCCCAAAGATCTCTGCCTCCCTCACTGAGCCTCCTAACTAAAGTAGCAGGTAGAGTGCGTGCTGCACCATGACAGGCACTTTGTGATATGCTCATCACCACACAAAGGCCCCTAACCTAAGACCACACGAGCCAAGTGGAAAGAAAAGGCCCACGTAGTGTTGACAAATATCACAATACCAAAGTGTTGCCACACAGGGAGTTCTAGTTGGATCCCATCCAACCATGTGTGAAAGATCTTGGTGGTTGTAGCGGTGGGGGAAGAAACCTCACAATCTTTATTGCAAAGTTAAAGACATGGGTAATGTCAAAAGAATGCTGACACTAAAAACATGTTAAACTTGTAGCCTATGATGTCTCTCTGCTTTGTGTGTGTGTATGTGTAATTATGTGTGTGTGTGTGTGTGTGTGTGTGTGTGTGTGTGTGTGTGTGTGTGTGTGTGTGTGTGTGTGTGTGTGTGTGTGTGTGTGTGTGTACACTGTCTGTGTTAAAAAGGGCAACTGATTCCAAATAAAAGATTCCCACTGACATGTATCACCTCTACATTGACTTATTAAAATCAAAGCAGAGGTGAATGCAGAGGTTGATGCTTCGTCACAAGAACCCTCTCAGGAACTCTTAAGATGTGATGATGTCTTGACAAAGGCCCTTGTGACCTCAATATTGACCTTTTTTAATAAATCAATGCTGAGGTGATACGTGTGTGCAGGAAATGGAATAGACGTTTTTTCTTCTGAAATAGATCTTGGGGGATTTGATTCCCTGCACCACAAAAGAGACAAAGCATGTGATGTTGTCTGACTTCTAACTTCAACTGACTTCATAGCTTTTTTTAAGGGTGAAATTATGTTAAAGCAACTTCCCAGCTGTCTCCCGCTGTTCCCCAGTAACTCACCAAAGGGTGAGCGAGGAACAGAATGGGAAAGCCAGAGCTGGGAGGGGCAGGAACCTTTCTGAACGCCTGAACGACTCCCCTGTGCCAACTCTGTGAGCTTCACTGGAAGAACATGAGGCCCTCTCTACGTACTGTACTTAGGTATAAGGCTCTTGTACTTTACTTGAGTATTTTTCAACACTGCTACTCCACAGGCACATATATTGTACTTTTTATTCCACTGCAATAGTTTGAAAACTTTAGTTACACTTTGATTGCAGACACAATACTGAGGAAAAACGTATACCGGTAGGCCTACGTCAATACTGAGGAAAAACAATACGTCAAAACGTAGTCCGTTGTCTGTACGTCAGAGGTAATCATGTATGTGAAAAGGACATTGCTTGTGTACCTTTGAGCCTTGCACCTACATTATAAGAATACTCTTCTAACTTGGAGTGTTGCAGGTTTTCTTCTTCTGCAGTTTCTCTTCCTCACACTTTGATTACAGGACATTTACTTAGCAGGGTATTTCTAAGTAAAAACAAACAGTACAGTACTTCTTCCACCATTGGCCTATAGCTCAGTAACCTAACCAATGATGTGTCGTGGACAAGGACAGCAGAGGCCTTAGTGAAGGAATTATTTGATTTGATTCAAAACAAATACTAATGCAATATAATGTCAGTGGTGGAAAGTACTTAAGTACTGTACAATTTTTATGTATTTGTACTTTACTTGTGTTCCAATTTCCAATACTTTTACTTCTACTCCACTACATCTCAGATCCAAATATTGTACTTTTACTCCACTACATTTATTTGAAAACTTAATTACTAGTTACTTTCTACTGTAGATTTGGATTATTATTACGAAAACATACATTAACCATTTCAACCCTATATATATTTCGATCACAACGTGTCACATCGCGACACATTTTGAGCATGTCGATGTGCTATTTAAAAAATATTTGTATACATTTGAAAACTTGAAATGGGACATTCTGCATAATGAGTAATTTTACTTTTGGTACTTTGAGTACATTTTTATGCCAATACTTTTGTACAAAAGTACATTTTGAAATTCCGGACTTTTACTTGTAACAAAGTATTTCTATGTTGCAGTATTGATACTTTTACTTAAGTATCCACCACTGTATAATGTACAGTATGTGCAAGTGGCATACTGTATATTATAAACCAAATCTTAGCTGTGAATTGTGGTCATAATCAACTATTCCTACTGTATCTACACAGCCTCCTTGAGTAACCCTGCATGACATCACTACTTGAACATTAATCCAAAAGAGTGCATCGTTGTCCAAGATGATAGGTTACAGTATAGTTCTGTATAGACTGTATATATCACTATTAGTAACCATCAGAATGACTTCTCTTTCAGTCTATTCCAAATGTATAGCCTACACCTCTGTATCTCTTAGCCAAAACGCTATGATGAACTGTCTTTGCAGATCTGGGCGTACAACCAGACTATAATTATCATATAGGTGGATTTCAAATGACTGCAAATGGCACACACATAAAAAATGATATGGCATACTTGCTGTAGAATAATCAGGACAACAGATAATATTTCACAGAAAAAGGCACAGAATTGTGTAATCCATTCTAAGTAACTGTGTATTCCTGTTTGCCCAAAGAAACATACAGTGTCTGTGACTATGAGAAGCTAACCTTTTGCCAAGCTTCAGTTACATCAAAAAGCGTTACTATAACAATGGTGATTTTGTAAACTGAATAATTTCATTCTGTCCTGCACAGTATAGTAAATTTGTGTTAAAGGCAACATGTAACATTTATAAGTTCCAATTTTGGTATAAGAGTACAGTGTAGACATAACTAGTATGGATAAGGTTTCATTATCTCGCTTTGCCATTCACATCTGACTCACTGTAACCACAGCACACCAAAATACATAATCAAAACATTAAAATTACTTTGTTTATCAAATGTCATTATTGTCTACCTTGTCGAGATGATCATTTAAATTGAGTGTCCATGAGGGGGTATTTCTGTAGTGCATCAGCAAGCATACCTAATGTAGGCTCTATATGGAGAAAGAAAAGCATTCTTGAGTGGGAGTTCTGTTTCTCAACCAATACATATGATCTTCCAAAATGTCATTTTCGCAGTGCCTCAAGAGAGTCGAGACCCAATTAAGTTGTTGCAAACATTCATCAGCGTAGGCTTCAGGTCGTTCATTGCGGTGTGCAAACACCAGCAACTTCTGAGGTTTCACTGCCTGTCAAAGGTTTAGTTGCTAGCACATTTTGGGCTTCAGAAAGCTTCACCTTTAAAAAGGGACGTGTCTGTCTTTCATCTGGACCTTGCAGCTGGAAGTGATTAAGCATCAAAACATTTAAGGAAGAAAGTGCTGCAGAAAAAGCACATAGTGGCTTTGCATTGAAACACGTTGTGAGCTTGTACTGTAGATTGAGAAGAGGAAAAAGGAAAGGGGACCTTTGTCAACAAAGTATATAGGTTTAAAAATAAATGAATAGCTTTGTATGAAGGGGGAGGTAAAAGAGTAAACAGCAGTTTTGAAAACAGAATAACAAAGTGTTTCAATTGATATGTATCTATTTATTTGATCTATAGTGTACACAGTGTGTGCATTAGTATTTATATTATGATGTTTCCACTCTATATTAGTAACACAGCTATAGGATGATCCATATGTAGCACAGCAGTTGTGTGAACAAGCATGTGCTGTAGGTCATCAAGTAGGAATGTTACTATAACACCTTGAAAACAACTTAAATGTGCGTTTAACAGCCCCCCTGTCAGTGCTAACCTGCTCACTCTTTGATATGAGAGCAAATCCCCAGAGGTAAACTGAAACCATTTGATTTGTAGCTCATACCTAAAATGTAATTTTGTAATAAAATATTTTTCAATTTTGTCCTGAAAGTCACAGAAAAAGGAAAATCCTATTCACTGAACAGAGCTGTGGGGAATGGAATTGGAGTGGATAGAACCAAAAGGTCTTAGAACCAAAAGGTCACTAAGCCACAATCATCAACATCCCTGATATCTTTGCAGAAGATATCATGGATGCTTCTCAAGGAAGGTTTAACTTTGCTTAGAAAAATAAACATGACAAAAACTCCACTGGAAATGTAAGCGTTCTGGTGTGTAGAAGTTAACCCATGGCCAGCTGGAGTGACAGAGGCAATCCAGTAACTCAACTGATAGGCCCCTGCTCAAGGCATTAGTCTGTTTATTTTCCAAAGGTCAAATGGGAGAAACAAACCTGCCGCTATTTTCTTATGCACGCTGCTCACTGGTTGAGCCAATGGAAAGAAAATAAAGAGAAAATTACAGGGTTGAGTTTGCATGGAAGGCCAGTCATTTTGAATGACAAAACCTCACCAAGATGTGGGGTTTAGATTTAAAACAAACAAAGGGGCAGGGGGAGCTTGTCCTTTACCTAGGTTTAATATTTCCAATGGTTGTAAAATTGTTTGCCATGACATGCCTTGAAGACTCAACATGTGGTCTGAATTATTAATCTCTTGGTTTATCTCTGAAAGGCAAACAGTAAAATGCCTATTGGTGCGGCATGTTCTTTCATTGTAGATTTGAAGTTCAGATGTTGACATCTTCAAGCCAAGATCAAAGGAAACTTGAGGGCAGAAAAAGACAGCGCATGCTGAACTTTTGACTTTACGTCCAACTGATATATGAGTATGACACAAATAATACCACCATTATAAAGAAATAAATACAAATTATTTCAGTAAAAATGCAGCAAAAAGAAAAAGAAAAGAAAGTAGAGCTGATGGCATGTTTGATCATACATCTTAAGGCATAATCCGTACAAAGATGGATGTTCCAATTAGCATAATTGGCCGTGTTCACAGGTGAAAAGCCAACAGGGGAGGGCGATCTCTGTTGTTCCTCACAAGGGAAAAGAAGCAACTAGAGACTTGCATCAGCGAAGATATGTGTGACTACACCCACCCGCCCCAGACCAAACAGTAGGAGTTGGCAGAAACAGGGACTACTGTACGTACACACGCACCACACAGGGGGGGGGGGGGGGGGGGATTGGCAAGAAAAAGGGAAAACAACATACTACTGAGTGTGAGACCCATCATACACAACCACCTTGATAGCGGAAGCTCTACAACTACCAGAAATCTCAGCGAGGAGACTCTGAAGCTTGTGGGAGGATGAAGTGCAGCTATATAGCGGCACTTCATCCTCCCACAATTAGTATGGATACACTCAGTGAGTATATACTCACTGAGTGTATCCATACTAATTGGATATTGGATGAGAGAAGGAAGCTGGCTTCATCAGAAAGTTGGCCCTGGCTTCATTTTGTTTCAACCAATCATTCTCCTCAACTCACTTCATACAGCTGCCCAATAGCAAATCTTGGCCCTGGTCAGTCAAGGCAATTAAGCTGGGCTTTGGATCCTGGGGTACGGGTGGGTTGGTGGGAGGTGAGCTATAATGTGAAACATACACAGCGTGTGGGGGCGTGCAGAAGCACTGATGTGGAGTAGCATAGCACTACAGCTGCCTACAGTGGGTGGGAGAGTGCCCACTGAGCATGGCATGCACAAACACAGCACAGATGCGGTTGCCGGGCCAGATACTGTAGGTTCCTGTTTCCCACATATCCCCACACTCGTTTGATGAGGCGGGGGGAGGAGTCCGCCACAGAGTCAGACATTGACAATGCTGGGGTTTTCCCTCTCGATGTGTGCCAGACTAAGAGGACTGGCTGGTGGAGCCCTGTGATCTATCAGTCTTTCAGTAAATGCGTGAAGCTCATCGCATTCAAAAGCTGATGGTATAATATACCAAAAATACATCTTAAACCTGGCATAAAGTTATGTACAATTGTCATTGCTAGTTTCCAATTGGGTCAGTTTTCATTTGTAGGCGGGTTCACAATGTGCACAAATAACATGGCATGATTCATGCGAACCTGGCTATTAAAAGGAATGGGAGCCGACACTGATTGGTTTCAATTACATAATGGACAAAATACACCAATGACTAATTCCGAGACTAAAGCTAAAGACTTCCTACCCAGATAACTTGCCGTTTACAGTAAATTCGCTAGATTACACCCCCAATGCATTTGTGCTCTGCATTTTAGAATAGATGCCACTTTGTACGTACGTACGTACATACATACATTGAAGCAGTTTTTAAGGACCCACTTTTAGGCCAGTGCAACAGAGCATGCTTTTGCCTTTTTTTTAAACCCTACTCATTTTAACCAAATACATACATACATAACAGTACTAGTAACTAGATTGCTTGCCTTCTGCCATGCGGCACGCCGTAATGACTGATGCAACAGACAAAATTAAATTCACCTTTACTCTATGCATACATAGTGATATTCAAAGCAAGGACCATGACAAAGCTCAAAGCAGGACATGTACAGTATTAATGCACCACAGTGCAGACATCAGATTTGGAAGATTTTAGTTAATCAGGAAATCAAATCTTTCTGCTCTGGTACAGTATTTTTCTGAGAAGGTTTTTAAATCTATTACATAAAGATGCTGAATGCCTCGCACATAATGTATGGACTATGGACACAGATACAGTGGTCAATTTGGACAGACACTGGCATACTGTACATGATAGAATGCGGTGCAACAGTTGCATGTTTTTAGTGTCCCAGAGGGATGATGAGTTCAGTAGTTAAGATTAACAGTTCTGCAGACTTGTTGTACTTCGCCAGCACCAAATACAGGGAGCCAGATCTGTGGTGTGGCAGGCACCCCGCTCTTCCAAAACACTCGCAGCAACACTTCAAGCTCCAGACAGGCTCTAATGAAATACCAGCGCTTCATCTCTCCACAGCCCTTCATCTTTCAGAGGGCAGGAAATGGGAAAAGCATTGCACATGGGGTGGCTTCCAAGAAACATTGACATGTTTTTTTCCTTCTTTGAGTAGAAAAATGGAAGCCACCGTACAGGATGGAAGCGTTCATTGACAGTCATACCGCCATTGTCATTTCATTTTGGGCCACAGGAAAACAGTAATTAAAGAAGACAGACTATATTGTTGTGTCAGTGTGATTCAGGGTTAGCTACTTGTGCTGTACAGCGTCTTGACCTGTCTTTTCATAGGACGATCACTGCTGTCTGAATTTTAAAGCACCTCATTGGCCGACAGACAGCTGTGTGAAACTAAGTTTGTGGCATCTGAAATCCAAGTTGCAGGCAAATAGTGGCAAAGCTGCATCATAATTAAAGTTGAGAGCTGTAATATATAGCTTCATGGAAGCTATGGACCTTGTTGCTGTAAAATGTAAACAACAACAAATCAGTAGATCATCAAGAATGGAATTTCCACTATGCGCAAGCTGTTCAAGTAATTACTCTTATTGTCTCCTCGCGAACATCTGTAGCCTATGCTCCAGCTTGTTACAGCAAAACAAATCTACGGTATGAATTTATGGTCAAACATCCTCTTTGCTGTCTGCTACAGACAAGCTCTAAACTTCACCAGAGGATTGCTGGGTCAAATCCCCAGACTGGCAGGGAGTGAATATGCCTATGAAATAGGATATTGGAAGTGCCTTGATGTTTTTCCAAGTTCCAAGATATTATGAGTGTTGTTGGGTGAAGCAAATATTCCATGATTGTTGTTGCTTCACTGTTTCATTTGATCATCATTCATGATACAAATGTTTTGCTTTCTGTTGAAATTGTCATACAACCTATATTGATAGATGATATTCAGAATAATAATAATAATTCAGCATAATATAGTAAATTTTTACTGTATGAATTTTACAGTATATGTAGCTTAAACATACATAGACATGCAGTTTTGGACCAAACAACTGATGCTGAATCTCCCTTGTAAACACTGCTGTCCGGTGAGGTGGCAATGATTACAGCCCCGCATCCAAACCCAATCAGCTCCAGCTATATTGCACTACTGTTTTAGCAATGTAATCAGTCCTGCGGAGGGGCAGTCCCCCATATGTCCCCCTTTGCAGTCTGTCGCCAGGACTCTCACACCACAGAGATGGAGAAAGGGGGAGAGAGGCCATGGAGAAGGGGAAAGAAAGGAGGGGGGTTCGGGGCACTGGGGGGCCATGAAGGCCTACTGGAACCATGCACATAAACACACCCTGTCACCGGTTGATAAACACGGCAAACAAATGAAGGCTGCCGGGGCGGGATGCTGGCATGCGCACTGTTGCTCTGGTGAGGTCTGTTTAGCTGTAGGCCCGATCCCAGAGGAACGACCCATTACAACCTTGGTTCAGACCTGGGTCGAACAAAAAAGGATTCTGGCAACCGTGACGGTTCTGAGTGTCTGTTTGGATCTGTTTCTTTTGTTTCATTGACTCACATCATTACAAGGAAACAAACATTCATTCTGGACTGACAGACATGCATGCACACAGACAGACAGACAGACAGACAGACAGACAGACAGACAGACGATCACGCTCATGCCATTAGGACAAATGGGATGGACTGACACAATGCACATACAGTATACAAACAATCACATATTTAGCTTGTGAAGCAATTTCTTTCAGCTGTTTTCTTTACTGACAGAGAAACCCCTGTACCATCTTTTTCAAACTTAGAGGATACTTTTTGATAATGTATTTGTTCCCATTACATGTCATTTCAAAACGCTAAATCTCCTTATTGGCTGTGAAATTATCTGTCAACCCGATTTTGGAGCATGCATGGTGTGCCAGATATGGTCACTATGTGAATTGCTTTGGTCTTGATAGTCTGGATTCATGAAGTTCTTTGTCTGACTAAATTCATGCCGTTTAGTAACACAGCTTCTTTTGAGCCCCCAAGGCAATAGACGGGTTTCATTTCCTCACCAGAGTATATTTATTTAGTTCCCTGCAAAATATTTAGGTGATCGCGTAATTATATTTTATCTTGTATACATGTCCATTCCACTCATTCAAGTGATTCATTTCAAACAGTCCCTGCAGAGTATACAAAAGGTAGTCAGTGAACAGTACGGTTGTTTCTCAAGACTAGAGAGACTTCGACAGTAAACACGTCCTCCGCAAAGGTTACACACACGCAAGCTCTTAAAAGGAACACATAAAATTCTGAGTTAAACACATCTAATCCATTTGAAAGATGAAAACCTGTTTGGCCCACACACAAGCAGAATCCTGCCCTGGATGATCCCATAGTATATTCATACACACCTCAAATTCACCTCATACACTATCCCAGAGCACTTAGCCACAAGGCAAAGTCACTTCAATGATTACATTTCCCGCTTTCTGCTCTGCAATGAGACTTAAATAGGATGGCGTTGTTATTATCAGTGTGTCTGGACCTGCAATATGCCAGTATTAATTGCTTGCTCAGCTGTGCAAAGTATGGATTCAGCCATTTTGGTAAAGTGATGAAACCCCACAAGCTTCCCAAGATACTGTGTAGTATATCAAAGGGAGATGTAAAATGATTTGTATTGCTACCTGTACTAGTGTGTGGTAGTACTGTACATAATATACTATAGTTATGATGTCTGATTATAGAGATGTCTACAGCCATTACTGTACTACTTTGTTTACACAAGTTGTACTTGAAATGTATACTTCAATCAATCAATCAATCAATCAATCAATGAGACCCACACGAGGTGCATACTTAGTTTAGACTAGTCATTGGTTAGACATGGGTTAAGGTTAGGTTTAGGTGTGCTGCCCCGTGGGAGGTTAGGTTTAGGGTGAGGGTTTGAGATTGGTTGTAGTTGTAGGACTAATGACTGGTCTAACCAATGACTAAACCAAAAACTGTCTAAACTAAGTATTGCACCCACCCCACACATATTAATATTGATAATAATTGATAATAATTCATTTATGTACTGTATATAGCACTGTATGTGTGTGTGTGGCCTAAATGATCCATTAGTGTGTGGCTTCCACTGAAAGGAAGAGAATGAAGCATGCCTAATCTAATGCAATCAAGCAGAGAGTTCTGGCTAACATGTGAGGACGTGGGCCAGAGGTCAGCCAAACGTCCAGCTGCCCTTCTATAACCTTTAACCTTTAGCTGCCATTTATTCTCTCTTTCATCTAGTAGCCAGGCACCCACCACTTGAGTGCAAGTTTACTAGAGCAGTGTGTGAGCTGCTTCTGCCACCATCAATAACTATACGTTTGAAAAGTGCCCCTGTCCTGTACCAGGAAAATGAATTATAGTGCAGACTGCAGAGTGCATGTGGAGTATTATATATCTCAGATAAACTGGCACCTAATCTCTCCCTAGAGTCCATTTAGTGTATTTCTGAGATCCAACGACATGTTGTTGGGACTTTGTAATGAAAGGCCGTTCTGATGTTATTGAGGTATAATGTTATAGGGCCTCCAGGACCAGCAAATTATCTTCAAACTACCCACATTCAGCCATTTATTAAACCGGCAATTCAAGCCATAAAGACAACATTTAGTTTTATGTTTTAATAGGTTATGGTACAACTCTACAACTCTGCAGCATTAACGTCTATCATTTATACATTGGATCTACTGCTTCAACGGCAACGCTTGAAGCCCATAACCGACCCGTTTTAAAGCATCCCAATTTATGTACAGCTGCTCTGTTCTGACATGAGAAAGATTGTAACCTGTTAAAATAAATTAACTGCAGCGCAGAGTTAACTCACTGTCAACGAAACCTTATCTAAATGGAAAACACACATTACATATAGCAAAGGAAAGGTTAGCAGGTCATCTTCCATCATCTCCCTATCTACAAACACTCAGCACATCCAGCATGTCAGCCTTTGCTATTGTTTCAGTTTTTCGTACGATGTTGTTCAAACAAAACATAAATCTCAGTGCTATAGTTTAACTCCTATCCTGGCTCATATGGGACCAGATAATCAATTGCCAGCATTAGTTTATCATCTGTTTCCTGTGAACTTCACACTCTAGAGAGCTCTTCTTCTTTAGGGGTAACGAGTGCGTTTCTTTGACACCAACAGATTTCTGCAGGCTGCTGACATCAGTATCCCTCCCTCTTCTGTGATTCAGTCGACAGGAAAATAATAGGCCGTCTTAATAGACCCAATAATGCTGACAGAATACAATTTTAGAGTCTTGATGTCTCCTTTGAAGTGTAAAGTAACAGCTAGCTGCTGCTTTTAATCCACAGAACTTTGTGCAAATGATAGGATAAAGCAGTCCCGTGAAAACTGGTGTGATGTAAAATAGTCCGGATACTACAGAAGTGTTACACTCACATTTTGGATTTGGCTTTGAATGATAAACATTCACAATAACCACTTTAAGCCCTGCATACTTGAATGAATAGTGAAAATAGTCAATCTACAAGCTCACTTCGCAATGTTCTCTTTTAGATTTTTCTAAAATATTTGAATTTTATTTCCTTCTTCTTTATTTCGGACAATATTTGCAAACTTAGGGCAACCCAAATGTTTACAATTTGCTGCATGGCACAGCTCCCCCTATACTCTTTCTCCTTGTTACTTGTCTCTCTATATATGGCATCTTTCAAATACGCCCCATCCCCCTGTAGGCCCGATGGCATCTTTTCAAATACCACGTCCGTCCGTCATTATAGACAAATATTAGTCTATAATGACATGCCAATGACATACAAAAAGGTACACCAAATTGAAAGTGATACATGTGACCGCAAAGGTCACATTGTTTATTTATTTGATCGTGAATGAGACTTGCTTGGGAGATGCTCCATTGGGACTAACATTATTAAACTAAATATAAAAAAGGAAATCTATTAGAAGTCTTTTAAATATTCAGTCAAATATGTCGACCCTAACTCTAACGTTTTCCATCACCATTAATTTCAGATCTTGTCACTGCACACTCCAAGCGTACCACGCTGTAGCACTTGGTTGACCATAATGCCCTCCCCCCTGGAGCTGCAAGCTGTCTAATGGTGTACTGACTCAATTACACCAAGAGGAACATAAGGCCAAAGCCATCCCACAAATGTCTGCTTGACAAACTGATCGGTCTATAGGAGAACCAGATTTAATCTGGTCTGTATATTCCAGATGCCATGGTAACATTTAACAATTTATCTATTGTGATGTTTATTAGTTTCCAAAAGTGCATAATAATAAATTGGCAAATTAGCTAGTGACAGTTTTGCTAGAAGCCACAAGAATAAAATATCCAGCTGTGAGCTACCAAGGAGGGTGCTCTGTGACCCTAGCTGTTACTTATAACTTTTGTGTAAATAACACGAATAAATGAGAGTTTGACTCCTGGGGAAAGTATTCTAGCCAGTGGAGTGACAGTCAAAGGTCAACATTTCTATGTTCAGTCACTCAGTGTATGTAAACCAGTGGTTTTCCACCTTTTCTAGATCATGGCCCGCCACTTCAAATCTTGAAAGCATTCACGAATCACGGCCCACCCATCTGACCACTTAACAAGGCAGCCATTCTAAGTGTTCAAACGGGTGGGCCCATAGCTCTCGTTTACAGTGATGTAAACGAAAGCCAGTAGGAAGGAGGAAGGTGTGTAAAGTGTGTGCCGCCAGTGTTCCTGAAACAAACCACTGAACACTGGCAAGGAGAATGGAGATCAGAAGGCAGACGTTCAGTTTGCATGGCCTGTGTGAGGACAACACTGAAACCACATTCTTTACCGCTCATTCTTCTCTTATCCTTTGTTTTGTACTTGTAGCTCTTCTGTGAGCCAATAAAGTAAGATAACAATAATGAAATGGCGCTCTTCCCTTTTCGGCTATGTTCAAAAGCTTTCACACTGACTTGCAGATCAGACCTCATATGGTCTTCATATTAGCAACGTAAATATGAACAGATTATTTTGAAGCACCTGCTACATGCTTCTTTCTTTTTTTTACCATAGAATTCCGAGGGATTTTGCAGGGCCATATTCCTGATATAAAACTGTCAGTGTATTTCTTCAAGCCGGATGTTAGTGTCGAAGCCAAGGCCCATCCTCCAGTGGAGATAGCAGTGGTCATATTGATATCCCATTATAGTCTTAGGGGAGGGGTCAGGGTCAGGGAAGAGCTGCAGTGAAACAACAAAAAAGCAGACCTTGACCACATCAAAGAGAGGTGTAAGGCTGTGCAATGCCAAGGGCCATTAAGTGAGTTAAGTCACGTATAGTGAGGATAAGCCGCATGAAAGAAAAGCCCAGCTCACAGCAAAGTTTTGCAACGAGGGAAACCTTTAGAGGGTTGCTGGGAACTGTCTGAACTACCCCAAAAGGAAAAAGAGATTCCACAATGCACAGCACACTACAGACTCTTCCAGCTTTTGTCTACCACACTTATCTGAAACTGGACTGAGCCCAGTATGAGCAATGACAATAGGACACACTCGTCTTGGGAACTGTAGATCAGGGTCCGGGGACCCGCAGGGATCATTGAGGGGGTTCCAGGGGGTTCCCAGCAAGATTACATAGTATAGCATCATTTACTGTAATAACTTTAACCCTATATACATCATGAGACCTGGAGCCTCCTGTGGCATGAGGCAGCTTGATGTGTACACCGCCTGAACATGACGCTAGTATGTCGCACTCGCAGGGACTCCCAATCCAACCCTTGATGCTGAGTGCCAAGAGTCTGAGAGTCTTTGGTATGACCCGCCCAGGGATCGAACCTCAGGGCGGACACAAGGCAACTGAGCTGGTGCTTTTTGAAAATGGCAGATGTGTTATCACAGCACGTTGCATCGCGATACTTTGTGAGCTTGTAGATCTGCTTGTAGAATTTTTAATAGCACAAATCTTGTATGGGGTTCCCCCCTGGCACACAATGTTTTTAATTTGGGGGTCCGTGACATGAAAAGGTTTGAGAACCACTGCTGTAGTACATTTGTGCAGCAGAGGTGCATTAACGATTAACCTAATCAGGCAAAAGGAGTGTTGGATCATACCAAAATAAGCAACTCATCAAGGGATGGGGAGGGGCATAATTAATTAAGCAAACCAATAACAAACTATAAGCAAAGGAATTGAAGAAAAATGCAGCCCAGCTGACTTATAATAACAGCGAGAGAGAAAATGTGTGAGAGAAGCTGATGGAACACATGTGCTGATTAACTGTGCCTCATGTCTTAAAACCTTAAGACTAATCCCTCTGATAGATAACATTTAGTGCAATATTTCCTGAGTTTTCAAAGCATTAGTCACATCCAATGATACTGTCCTATTGGCCCATAAGCATTGTAGGATTATATGTGGCATGGAAAAATTCCACGATTCTCTCAAATTGTGGACCTCAAGACTTGCTTGCTGGCAAAGTAGCAATATTATGGTTTGAACTCTGTTATGGTTTGAAAATAGCTGATGTATTCTCTTTATTGGAAGCTCTGGGATTCAAAAGTAAAGCCACATTAAAGAACCCCAACAACACGCAAAAAGTACATTATCATATTTATTTCACCACATAGTCATAATTTCAGTTTGAAGTTTCACTTTTTGACTTGTTTATTACTGCGTTTATCTGCTATTGACAACTTTTTATTGAGAGCTGTAATGACATGGATCTAACCCAGGGCCAACTGAACTCAATCGAATCTAGTTATTGGCTTCAGTTGTTTGATCTCTATACAAATAGCAAGAAACAATTTGCCAAAGATTCGCATCTGTAAATAGGGTAAAGTTCAATGTCAGGAGAAGATAATTAAAATTAAAAGAAAATCCGTTTTCCTCTGATGTTGGGGGTTTATATGGCTCATTCAGCAGCAGCTAAGGGTTTCCTTTCCTTTAGCATATTATATCAGCACCAATCTGTTCCCTCAGACCATGAGTAATAACACCACCTAACAAATGTTTCTTTAAGTGTGGGGTTAATGCTATGACAGATGAGCATGGCTGCAGTGACATATGGGAGATTATAACAAAAGCACACTACACATAAAACACAAGTGTTTAAACTATGTTAAAGCTACAATAGAAATGTTGCAATTAATTTAATCTCAGATATGTTTTGCCAATAAAAGCATTAATGCCAATGCATTGCAAATGTGGTGTGACCACATACCACCCAGAAACATTTTATTAAAGACCTGAATTTAGGCTAATGAGGGATTAGATGTGGCTTTCTTAAAGAAACCAGAGGCACTGTGTGCTGTAGAAGTGTTAATACCAGAAAAGTGAAATGGCACAAAGAAAACACATAATTGTAATCCAACTAACCAGTGGGAAGGGGGGTGGGGGCACTATGGATTAATGGCAAGTCATGGGATCTCTCAAACTTTGCTTTACCAGTACAAACTTAAGCTCATTTGATGGGTTAAAGATCCAGGTGTCACATGGTAGATTCTTTGGGTGAAAAGTGCCTCTGATTGTGTGCAGTAAAGCGATAAGCAGCTCAATGATCCCTCAAAGGGATTATATTTAATTTCAGGGGGCAAAGGCTCAGGGTTGGGGGGGAGTGGGGGCTCGTCAACCTGAGATTACCAGGTGCAGGGCCTAGCTGTGTTGGACTGGAGAATCTTACTTTATCAAACAGCACTGCACAGAGGCGGCCGTCAGTTCACCTTCTGTGAACTCACGGTGTCATAATAAACAGAGACAGAGCAGGTCACCCTTTTGCTGCAGAGGGATTGATTCAAAGCTTTAGACCCTCTTGGAAATATGATTAAGGGAATTCCTAGAAATGAAACAGCCTGAACTAGCCTCTCAAAGATGTTCATATACCAGAAACTTCTTTCACTTTTCCAAAGCACTACTTATTAGAGGAGAGAGCAAATGATAAGCCATAAAAAACAATTAAACCTCAACTCTATGGCAGGATTTTAATACTTGGTTAATTATTCATTAATAAATAACACACTAACACTCTACTATAGAATATGTGCATCTTTCGATCAAATTAATTCATAGACTGTTGCCCTGAGGGGAAAACTCTGCACGCAAAAAGAAAGAGAGTTTTGTTTTGGGATATTTGATCATATTTTGTCCTCCACGGCTGTGCGGCTTTTGTGTGAGAGTTCAAAGGGAAATACTTTTGAAAAAACATGTTTCACCCAAATGAGAGTCTCTCTGGCCTTATTTTTGAATTGACATAAGACCTTTTGGCTGACTATAGTGGAAGCCTCTCTGAGCTTTTCTTTGTTTGATTTTATTTTTCAACATTTTCCATTTTGTGAAGGCAGGATTGCGTGTAAACATTCCAGGATATCTTTGATGCCAGAATTAATCTTCAATTGTCTGCATATGGCACTGCCTGGTACCCAGAATCCCAAGCTATAGTTGACAAGTACATTGATCATAAACTCACGTAGGAACTTATTGACAGTGTTCGGCAAAGTATTCAACTCCAGATCTTGAGTCAAAGTAAAGATACTCCTGGTCAAATATTTTTTTTTACATCAATGCATTGCTGCATTGAAATATGCATGTTCATGCCCAAATTCTAAGATTTCACAAAAACTTTAAAATACTTTGTCTGTGTTCTCTCACATCAATTATTGTCAGCTGGGACCTCCTTGAGGGGGTTCCAGGGGGTCCAGGGCTAAATGATTGATAGTTAGGATCCAAATGGACCCCATTCAGGTCTGCAATTACGGTAAGGGTCCTTAGGGACCTGTATGTGTCCATTTGTATTTCCATCCATTTGTTTTCTCTCAGTTACTGTAAATTAACAGGTAGAAAAAATATATAATAATTGCAGCAAATGCAGGGGGTCTGTGGCCTAATGCATATCAAATAGGGGGTCCTTGAAATTAAAATCACCATCTTACGGATGACTGTCACTCCAGAGACGGCTGCATATGAGGGTGGAACTTTTCTCGGACAGAACCTCAGCATATGACCATGTGTTTATGGGGTGCGTTTGAGATGTGATGATGTCATTCCGGCTGTGTAAACACGTTAGACTAGCGCTCCAGAGGCCTTAATGAGAATTTTAAGCGAGGAACACAGACGAACACAAAGACATAGAATGAAGAGGGAATGTGTTGTAGGGCAGGGCTGTGTGGACAGTTACACCCCCCCTCCACACATGTATTACCTTACCACACAGCAAAATCCTCAGTGTTGATTTAACTCCGAGGGTATAGAAATGGATCTTACCGGTCACAGGTGAACTGCATGACAATCGAACACAGTCAAATATTTAACCACTTAAACTTTCCTAAATCCATGGGTCCAAATTCAACCATCTTTCCATTGTATAGCCTGCCATGTAATGAAACAAAACTCCCATAAAATTCATCTAATAATAACTACTCAACATAGTTTATCTGAAATTAAGATTGTATGCTGTGGTACACACAGTACTACACTCTATGACCTAAGCAGATTGTAGTGGTACACACAGTACACTCTATGACCTAAGCAGATTGTAGTGGTACACACAGTACACTCTATGACCTAAGCAGATTTATTTCCCCCCCAACACCTTGTCAGAGGAAGCTGTTCTGGCACACTGTTGCATTTCCACCAATATATGAATACAGTATTTAAGAGAGGCATGCTGGAATGACATCATAGCACAGTAAGAGTATAGTACCAAAACCTTGCCAAAAAGCACAAAATCCTGTAAATTAAATTAAGAAATATACAAAATAACACACACACACACACACACACACACACACACACACACACACACACACACACACACACACACACACACACACACACACACACACACACACACACACACACACACACACACACACACACACACACACACACACACACACACACACACACACACACACACACACACACACACACACACACACACACACACACACACACACACACACACACACACACACACACACACACACAGAGAACAGAATGACAGAAAGCATGTGCCTTTCATAAACCTTTGGGTAGAGTCCATGAAAGGATTGCCCAGTATTTTATTTACTCTTGAGTTCAATGTGGAAATGTAGGGTGCAATGTCTTTTTGCAGTTATTCTTCAGGTGTGTTTTGAAGTTACCATCACTGCAAGAGAGTTTAACAATTTCCCCACTACAGGGGGTAGGGAAGCTGATATCAAGTCAGCACTCACAGAAGATCACAGTGCTATATTTCAGTATAGTAGGTAATTTATTTTTAGGGGAGGGAGGTCGGTCATGTAAATGTGACGGTTGTAAGGCTTACCCAGCCGTCACACATAGATAAAGTTTACATTTAACTGCAAAACTTTGGCCTGCTCTATTTAAAACAGTTCAGTAAGCAAAGCATGCTATTTGCTGAATTCACACAGTGATTGTTTATCTTCAAGTGACTTTGACATTTAACAATGGTGGAAAACTGTTCACAGTGACTTTGATCAAGCAAGTTCATAGTATGTTGTCTTTAGCTCCATTTGGATGGGATTAGTTTTAGAGGGGAAGGCAGGGTAATGTAATCATTACCAGAGCATGTCCGTGATGTTACTCCCATCTGAATCTGTTATGAACTTCTATTGTGTGCATGTGCAAGGAAGGAATTATCTTTTTCCTACAGCTAATTGCCATGTGAAAATATCAGTCCGAAAATCTGTCAAAATCAAGTCTGAATGTCCCTTATTTTTGGATTGAAGTTGTTGTTTGTTGTCATTGGAAGCACATCCATAATTCAAACAAAGATGTCAGAAAACATAGGTAATTGGTAAAAAAAAAAAAAAAAAGTCAGAAAATGTTAACAATTCTTCAGGTACGTACATTATTATTTAGTTTGCATCATCCATCATCATCGCCAGGGTTATGCATAAGGCTGTGTTGTGCGCCACTGAATCTGGTCAGAAAGTGCTGTACATGACTTAGAAACCCTACACTTCCTGACCAGATGTACGGAGAGTAGTTTCCCCCAAAACAGGGCCTACGATCTGGCCAAGCAGATTAGGACTCTACCTATCCCACAAGAGAGGAAGACCTTATAAAGAGAGATTATAGGCTTCCCCACTGCTCTAATCATGATGTGAATTAAACATTGTTCCTGTAATGACGCTGACTTAACCTAAGGTTTAGGTAGAGGAACAAATCAATCGTTACAAGATGGTTACTATTTCCCAATTTATATGCTTTCACTACAAAGAACGAGTCCTCTGTCGTCTGTCTTTTAACTTACAGGCTGCCATTCTCACCCCTAACCATCCACCCAATTGAAGTTCTCCATTCACAGATTATGCACTCAGGCACGCAAACATGCATCCATGTGCCTGTGAATTAACTCTCTGTCTCTCTGTCTGTCTGTCTGTCTGTCTGTCTGTCGTGTCTGTCACACATGCAGGCACGCTGGCACGCAGGCACGCACGCACACAAACTTGACAGAAGCTTATGAAACCCTTTTGCACTTTGAGAACTAGGAATTCATTTGTATGGGCAAGATGCCCAGAAATCCAAGTCATAGTACTATGGAGAAAGTAGATCATTTGTCTTTGAGCTGTTGTTCCCCTCACCAAAGAAAGAGGCCCAACTATACAAGTTGGCTTGAAATTCAAAGTCTGAAGTCTAAAACGAAGACTGCCATAGAATACGTAAGATAACCAGAATTAATGCACGAGGGGTTCCTAATTCACTTATTGCAACAGTGTCTTCCTTTCCCTCATGTTGTTCGATATTAAAATACTTCACTGTAGAGCACCAATTAACAGCTATTCTATGTTAACCCACTCAAAGCATCGCCTCTCTTCTCCATGTACATAGCTGGTAGTTATCCAAATAGCACTTAATACCGTAAAAGTGTGGGCTAATACAAGATGATGTTGTAATAAATATAGCTGTCTCAATTAACCAAAGAAACCAATACATGCTGTGGAATTACCATTAAATGGGGCACATCCAAATCTTGATCCCAGATTAGTTTGAGTTAGTATGAAGAAATATCAATACATTTTTGTACTGTACTGGAATGAACAGGCTACTTTCTGACTTGCCTAGAAATATACATCTTTATCTAGGGTCACTGGCATGTTAATGAATTAAGCTCTGTCTGCACTGCAAAATCCTGCATGTTAATGTCATTCTGAGATTGTTTTGCAATCACACTGCCCATTGCATGGTGTTAGGACACATTCATGATGATAGAGGTTTAGATTGAGATCGATTGCAGGGAATTCCCAAGAAATTAGGAACTGCAAAGAGACCGCATCAATCAAACACTGAGTGTTTTCCAATGCCTCAGATGTGGACCAAGTCATTGCTACAAAATACGTTTGCATTTCATATAATAGCCGGGCCTGTTAGACTGTGTGTGTTTAGTGCACAAGGGCCCATCTGTCCATGCATAAGGCCTGGAGACAATGGCCACCAGTGTCATGGACACATCTTCATAGGCATGATGAGTGGGTGAGCCATTGGGAATATTTAGCCTCTGTCAGTAGGTGTTAGTTGTGATTGAAACATGAGGCTACAGGGACAGACTGACAGGTGGGCCATAGCAGTCAGTGGGGGGACAAGACGTCCCTGTAGGATCTGGAACTTGATCTTTTGTGTGTGTGTGTGTGTGTGTGTGTGTGTGTGTGTGTGTGTGTGTGTGTGTGTGTGTGTGTGTGTGTGTGTGTGTGTGTGTGTGTGTGTGTGCATGTGTGTGTTATGTTGACGAAAACTGGGTGAACCATTATCTACTATTACCATATATTTACCACCAAAGTATGGTAATCAAATATAGTCAGTTACTAGGCCTAATCTATAGGCTGCATTATTCATATTAAGATACATTCATTGAAATCCTCATACATTATTGCTAGGCTGAAAGAAGAGACTGCGCTTCTTATAGAACTTATCTTTCAGTTGTATTTTTTTGTTATATTTTCGTATGTAATTATTATTATTTTTTGGGGGGGGGGGGGGGGGGGTCGCAAGACATGGCCAAAGTATTCCAGCCCAAAAGGTTGAGAAGCCCAGTTGGTCTAGGACACAGAAAGGGGGATAGACACCCTTGTTCTCGTCTGATACTGACAATGATCCACTCTGATATTCTTATTTACTTTAAAGCTAAAATGTAGGGCATGCCGCTTGAGTTGCACTCTTTCACTTTTCCTCAGCAAGATATTGTTTGTGTCTCTTCCAATCCATCATTTAACGCATCAAGGTTCAAGCGCAACTAGCTCTTAAAGACAATGGGAAGACCCGGAAGACATCCTTGGTCATGTTATTGATCAAAAAACACCCATGAGTAATTCAGAGCCTATACAACCACTTTGAGCATATAGGACCATGATCATGCTTTGTGCACAGATAATGTGCCATCTATAGCAGGCTATATTGAATGGGAAACACCTCAGATGCAACGGCACCCTGCATTCTACACGTCTACGTTGTGTGACTAGGGCCCATAGGCCCATAGAGTTTGTTTTCCTCCACATACATGGCCAATATACAAATCACTGACACTAAATGTTGCTTGAAATAAAGGGAAAACGATTTGTTGTTGATATGGTGACAATTGAACTTCTCATTTGAGATCTACCACTGTATTTGGAAATCTTTCTGGATTTTTAAACTGAATTGAATTGTGTTTTGGCTGTGGCAGAATCACATGTAGCACTGTTATTTTAACATCTTAGCTGGCAGCCACAATGTGGTTTGTGTCAACTGATCACGCTGAGATAATAAGAAGTCTTTGATTTGAGGTAATTCCAGGTAATGGCTTCCAGGGAGAGACGTTTTGTGCTGTGGAATGCAAAAGTAATCTGGCCACATTGGTTCTGCTAGCAGCCCTCCAGCAGGGTCTTCACCCTCTGAATACCAGCTAGCCCACCTATCCCTCTTCAATAGGGAGAAAAATGAAGGGAAAGAAAAGAGGGAGTGTGAGAAGGAGAGCACTCACACTTCATCAGCTGGCCCGTAGCTACTGTTCACATATGATGAATGCATTGAACTGTGCCATGAGCTGCAGGTGTGAGCTGCTGGCTGACCAAATGGAGGGTAACGTTAAATCATTTTTTTTCCTCTTCTTTTTTTTGTCAACGTATCAAAAGAAAAGTCAGTATCACAGAGTTGGGAGAGAAAAACCTGCTACCGCTCAACTGAGTCCAAACATTCACCACAAATCCCATTTGTTTTCAGTCACACAATTCAACTTCTCCTTTTTCTTTTTTACTTACAATGCTGAATTATACTGCCTGTGTTTGAGAATTTGCCATTGCAAGCCAGAGGGAGCAGAGCAGCTCTGCTGCCAATGTACTTTTGTGGTATCCCCGAGCCAACAAATTAAGAACGCCTGGCGTACTTTGTGAAATCCTGTTACGGATACTGTTGATGGGCAGGGACTTTGTCACTCCGGAGACAATGGCCTCGCTTTCTGCTCCGGGGTCATTTTCATTAATTAAGCAACGTGGTGCTCAAAGGCAAATCCAATTGCACGGCGATCCTTTCTCACGGTTTCAGGCCCATGGCTTCTGGATGGCTTTGGAAGGACTTGCTGCCTGACACCACCAGAGACACAACAATGTGCTCTGCCAAACAGACCCGAGACAGAGGGGTGGGGACCAGGAGAGTGGAGGCGGCGGCGGAAATCACAAACCACACATACATAATCCTACGCTTCCAATCCAAACAGTTGCCTCGACCTGAGTTGCAGTATGTGAGATCTTGTTTAGTGCTTTGACTACGCACAAAAGACCAGTCACAAAAAAAGGCAATTGCACAGACACTTTTTTTCGAACCTCTTAGCCTCGAAGTCCTTTCTCTTTCTGGCAGAGTCATTTGAACATCCATGAAACCCTTTGGGTCAGTCAAACCATTTGCCATCTTGTTTTTCAACACAGCAACTTCCTACACTGAGATCACATGCTGTGGGTACAGTATGTCGGTGTCCCTGTTTGAAGTCATGCAGTTCCTGTCTTTACATTAGGCATTAATGGACCCAGAGTTTGTTGAAACAAACAATTGTGTCAAAAAAAAGGAAACAGAAAGAAAAAAATTTTTTTGATCATTATTGATCAATGAGAATATGAGAAGTCATTTCTGAATGCCATTCAACACTTCAACACTTCAGGTCTGTCCAAAGACTGACACCTTCACAGGACTTTCCCATTCATTTACATGTATTACATTTTTCTTATTTTTTTTAGATACTTTGCAGGGGTGGCTTCTTTAAAGTCTATGCTGAGCGCTCCACTGTGAGTCTCCATGTGGTATTGTATGCTCCAATGTGAGTCTCCATGTGGTATTGTATGCTCCACTGTGAGTCTCCATGTGGTATTGTATGCCACTCGACCTCATGCTAGAAGTCTGATGAATCCCTTCTGACTCTGAACCAGGCTTGCTGTGACTGATGGAGAAAACAGACTCCTCCATAATAACAGGAGGGAAAGAAAGAGAGAGAAAGAGAGAGAGAGTGTGTGTGTGTGTGTGTGTGTGTGTGTGTGTGTGTGTGTGTGTGTGTGTGTGTGTGTGTGTGTGTGTGTGTGTGTGTGTGTGTGTGTGTGTGTGCGCGCGCACGTGTGTGTGTGTGTGTGTGTGTGTGTGTGCGTGCGTGCGTGCGTACGCATATGTACTCGTGTGTATGTGTGTGCCTCCGTGTGCCTCTGTGTGTGCGTGCGTGCGTGACTGTGTGCAAAACAGAGAGAATGGAACAGAGGAAAAGGGACCATCTATAGTGTCTTGTCTTCTCTGTTCATATTGGATGGGAGCTTTAGACAGTGATTTAGTGTAATTTCAGGGTGCCTGTGGAGTATTTGGATATATGGCTGGCCAGCCTGTGAACCCTGACCCCATGACCGTATTTACACTGAGGATCTATGACTAGATAATGGGATGTTATTGTCCCACACCACGCTTACAGTACATTAACTTGAAACATTTGCTGCAGTAAACAAGCGTAAAAAAAGGAGGTCATGCAAATTGTATCAAATTCAGAAAAAGAAAAGAATCTGACAAGTATAACAAATTGTGCTTCAGAACAATATAAGATCAAAGGATGAAATCAAAAAGTTATTATCGACGTCTGGCTGCCATGCAATTATTCTTGCAGTAACATTTCTAGCAACAACTTCAACTCTGATGGATCTCAGAGCCCATTCTCCTTTCTCTCCATGGGAGGTCTTTGTACATTTCCTACTGTTTCGGTGAAGGATTACATACAGTGATATGTATGCTGGATCCAGTGGATAACTGTTGAGTGTGTATACCACTTACTGTTTCATATTATTACTCTACTTTATTAATAATAATACTAATACTAATATTAAACTTAATTTGTATAGCACTACACAACACTACAAATGCAGGAGTGCAGGAAATAAAACAGACTACCGTAGTAAGCAGGCAGTAAAAGTGTGATGAGTGATTTCAAAGAGACTACTGAATTTGCTAGCTTGATCTCCTCAGTAAGAAACATTAATGTAACAGTAGTAGCATAATCCAGTTCACATCAATACTATAATCAGTTATGTTATGCTTTGGAAATAGGGGGGTTATATGACAGTGGCGATGAAGGAAGTATTTTCGTTCAATCAGGGGAACAACTGTTGGATTATGCCTCGGAACTCCCAGAGAGTCAGCCAGCCCAAGGAGATCTACCATCTAAAAGCAGCCCTATTTTTACAACTGTTGCCCTCAGATTAGTGCAGCTGACAGACAACCAATGTGGGTGTTGATGGAATTACTTCTAAAGCTGGCAACTCAAGTGTGCCACTCTCGCCTTCGCCTCGATTCTCCCACCTGCGCACTGTGCAAATCTGGCCTGAGAGCAGCAGACAGCTGCCTAGATGAAACCACCCAGACGTCTCAGTCCAGTAGGCCACATGGGGCATGATGTATAACCCCAACCCTCTCATTCTGGTGTAAACAAAGACTAAGATTGATTGTGTCAGTCTTGAGGGGGTACATTAAATTAAACACAGTGCTTTCCATCACACCAGACTGGTGGTTGTCCTGAGTATTCAATAGTTCTTTTCTGAAGATTTGTTTTTGGCTTTTCTGCCTTCATTGATGGCATCAAGTGAAGATGGACAGGAAAGAGGGAGAGAGAAGGGGAGAGACATGCAGCAAAGGTCGTCATGAACGGACCACGAACCTGCGACACGCTGTCAGGCCAAAGCCTACAGGATATGTGGCATGATGCGCCTGGACCACTTGGAACTAGGCTGTCATTTCTTCTCCGGCTTCTTCAATGGATGTAATTCCAGCTTCAGCAGTTCTGCACAGCGGCATCGATCGGTAGCCACAGAGCTCATTGATATTGCTATGTGACCAATGCTCTACCCTCCGAACTGATAGATGAGACTAATATTGATAGAACAGATATCAAAGCCAATCCAATCAATCTTAGCCTCTGTTGAGGCTACTAGGCTAGCATAGACAAAAAAGGATGAATTATTCAATTGCATAGCATTTCTGCCTTGGCCTCAGGAGTGCCATTTATTCTCAGAAACAAATTAGTTCTCATGCTTGTTTGTAACTAATACTATAGTCCTGCTCTTTGATTATACATGCCATTTTGTTCAATGCCAAGATACGTGGGCCATCCCAGATCTTTTGTTGAGTGCAAATGAACTCATTTACCGCCAACATTGCCATCTAGTGGCTGAAAAGGAACTCAAGGATTGCCACTCGTTCACTTCAACGTTAGACCGTCTTAGTTTTAAAGCCGTTTTACCAGGAAATTGCGAGTCAGGAAGTGAAAAACCGCTATATAATGTCCCGCAAATGTTATTTAATTCATCCATTTACTAGAGAAAAGAGCCACAAATAAAGCTTGTTTTTGACATCAGGGATCTCCATACATCAGGGATCTCCATTCCTCGTGATGTCACCATATATGGTCATGCCTGGGGTGACCAAACAACACACTGACGAGAACTGCACGATTTCAAAGTAAATCAATCATACCATACCATAACATGACATTGATGAAGTGGACACATGCATTGTTATAACTACAGTATAGTCAATGTATCAGTCCAGTCCACCCTTCAGCATCCATGCATGTTTCAGCAAAGTCTGACTGGTGCATCCTGCAGATAACTGATAGCAGTATGCAATCTTTGCTAAAGCTGAATCCTAACAGGCATGGATCATGCACATGTGGGTTTGTTGAGTTAAACAGGTGTCTTGCAGTTGAACAGGTAACCATCAAGTTGTCCATTTTGTTGTAAAGTTTATGGAAAGAGTCAGTGTGATACAATGATATTGCAGAAAAGACGGGGAATGTGCAGGAGCTCAGACAGCAGCATCCCCTCATTATGGCTACTGGTACTCCAGGGCAATCTTGGAAAAATATTGTTCTCCGGTCTAGCCGGACCTTGGCAGACTGCTGGACTAACTCAACGTGACATCTACCTCTTGTGCAAAAGGAAAAAAAGAAAGAAAGAAAGAAAAAAAGCCCACCTTCTACACACAAACACATGGATTTCAGTCTCTCTCACTCTCACTCTCTCTCAGACAGAGTGACGGGTTAAAAGAGGAAGCCCAGTGTTCAGTGAGTCATTGGGGACCCGGCAGGAGCACCGAGGTGAAGCGGGTACAGACCTTCCCTTCTCTCTTACGTCCCAGAGGAGCCCCTCTCTCCTTCCATTTCACAAACAACCTAAGGACCACTGTGCAGGATGTGGAAGTTGAGGAGTCTAAATGCATAGAGGCCTCAGGATAAAGCGTGAGCAAAGATAAAACAAAGGGAGAGCGCTGTAGCCTAGTACCCTACACACTAAAATCCTGAGTGTTCATGTAATCATTTGTACATTTTACATCAAATGAACAAAACGAACCCGTAATTGTACAGATATAAACCTGGGACTGGAAAGGAAGTAGAACCAGAAGAAAGCGCGCATATTTAACACGGAGTACGCCAAAAGCGGCAAAAACGGAGGGTTAAATTAGTACCCTAGCCTGCCAAACATGGAATTCTCGTTTTCCAGGGTTTATATTCTTTAATCCAGGTTTTGATCCGATTGTATCGTTAGCCACCGTTCGTTAGCACAAGAGTTCAAGTGGGACAGTGGGAAGATCCACTTCCATTCTAAGCCCTGTATCTTGTATTTTGTGTTGCACGTAGTTTGAACAAATTAACACACCCCTCTAGGCTGCACACAGAAGCCTGTGTGCGGCCTAATTAGCTGCATGGCAGCCAATCAGACACTGTCAAACACAACAACATAGAAATAGACAACCTAGACTAGAGCACAGCCATACCGGCAAAGAGTTGCATGGTGCATTGAAGACAAAGCCCCTGACAGTGCAGCATCAACACCCACCCACCCACACGCACGCACACATGCGCGCACACACACACACACACACACACACACACACACACACACACACACACACACACACACACACACACACACACACACACACACACACACACACCCAACACACGTGCACGTGTGTTGGGTGTTCACGCTTGTTGACAAAGATGGGAAGCAGCTGCTTTCTGCTGGCTGCTTCAGGGGGTCTCACCTCAGCCTGGCCTAGTAAAACAACTCAAAGTTATGTGTGATGGAAGACGTGGAACAAACCAAGGTCAGATTTGGGTTGAAACCTTGAGTTTTGACTACAGAAGGCGGAAGTGACAGCAGCTGGGCCGCTTAAATATGTCTAGTTTGCCATAATCCATGTTAGTGTAGTCTCATATTGTGTTCTGTCATGTCTCTGTCAAACCCCCTGGCTGGGACACTTCAACCCTCCGGTACTCACACTCTTCCACAGAAGATATTCAATAAAGTTGAGAAAACTCAACGGGCTTGTGTTTCCAACAGCTGAGGCTGAGTACAGCAAGATCCTCACTCTAGCTCCCTCTCATTTCTTGGCAAGACTGTTCCCTTAATCTCTTTTATCTAAGTAAAACCTTGACCGCTCTCTTCTGGCCTATGGGGTGAATGTAGTCAGCTGCTCGGCCCCTTTTGCGTCTGATTCATTTTAAATGGATTTATTTAGAAACTTCTCATTTCCTTCTCTCAGCCTAGTTAAGGGCAGACATCCTGCATCCTATAATCCCATGACGCATCCCTCCACTGACCTTCCCGATGGGACACATTGCAGCTGCACGCTTAGATGCTGAGGAGGCTGCATGCACCAAAAGACTGTCTTTCCATCTGTGGCCTGGTTTGTGTGCACCTGGCGGAAGAGCTAGCCTATCCTCCTGACCACATGCTCATGAACTGTAAAGCATGGAACTAGTTAAGAGTAGGTAAATATGGCTATGCTATGTGATGACTTTTGTGGGGGATTCATAAGAAAACAAAGTATGGCCTTTTCTTTTGAAGAAATGCATAAGGAGACTGTAATCTGGCAACAATCACTTAGTGCATGCACATGTATGCACACAGCACCTATTTCCCCTGTTTGCATTGGACCTTCTGCAATCTGTGGCTCATTTTCTCCACCAAACCCAAACATTCTGTGGTGACAGTCTTGTGAAACATGAAAGAGAACCCAATTAAAACCAATGTTCTGTGTATGAATGAAATCAACACATTTAACTGTAATCCCACTATTATTTTAAGAATAATGAGAAGACAGCATGCATTTTCCTAAAAGGGAAAACCTTTCACTTATAGCTCTGTGTTCATCTTAAGATAAATATGGGAGATTTCAATTTGATTCCCTTATTTTCTTGTCCGTCCAAAGGCAATTACTTGCAAATGAAGTTTGAACTGGTATTTTCCGTTTTAAAAGAACATTATTCCTCTTTGCATTTCTACTCCTTTTCACATTTCATTGCAGCAGATGACAGTGGCTGATGAATTGGGCTTTTGGTGGCTGAAACTGCTCACAGGGAGATTGCTACCAGATGAGAAGGTCTTAATAGTGCAAAGTGGGCTGGTTTGAATGAAGCCGTTACTCTCTACTCGCCCAGTACCAGTAGTGTTATCCAGGCCCACCAAATAAAGAACATGGGTCACATCGTCAGAGATTCATCTTAACTTGACCCAAATGGCCCAGCAGACCATTTACAGTATTCTGGACAAAGCCTAACACAAGGAACTAAACAGGGTTCAGTTCTGGCATGTGGCTCAGAATTGGTCTTAAATGGTAAATGGTGCATTTATATAGCGCCTTTATCCAAGGCGCTTTACATAGATTGTGTATTACATTCACCGATTCACACATAACAGCCAGTGCAGGATCAATCATAAAGAAACAAGTCTCGAATCCTGCAGCACACCAACAGGGTCAATTTACAAATCCCTGATACGGAGTAACTGAACAATGTAACTATTCAGCAAATTGCCTGTGGGTTTCCGAAAGCATAGGTTGCACTGCTATGGTATCTAATTATATAGGCTACTATTTTTCAGAACGGGGGAGTTGAAAAAACAAAACAATAAAATACCCCATCTTTGCACAAATTCAGTGCACAACACCTCCCCCCCTTCAAAAATGACAAACACAAGGAAACCAAATACTGTTCATAAAAAAATAATGCATTCCAGATGTCATTTTTTCAAAACTGAGGTAGAAAATATCTCACAGTTCCCACAGTTCCCTTAATCCACGTAATCCACTTCCCTTAATATGTATATATTTTTTTTCCCTGTGCAATGAAGATGCGTGTTTGTGTTGTCTAGTTCTCTTCCCTTTCACCAAACTCCCAGATCCTCACAGACTTCCTGATAAACCAGACTCTTTCTGCTCTTTATAGATGTGCAGCATGAAATTACCTGCACTGCAACTCCAAGCCGTGAGAAATATTGTGCATGACTGAAGACAATCCATTGCCTTAGCAGACAATCTCTTTGCAGTATACAGGATAGCAGTAACATATAGCAGTCGTGAGCACAGAGCTGGCTATCATAGGATTATGGGTGCAATAGTCTGTGTTCTGCTTTCATTTTGTTAGATAATAAGTTTAACATTCAGGGGCATTGTTCTTTAAACTTTTCCCTGAGACCTGTTGTCTACCGCTTGCTCTTTCTGAGCTGTAGCCCCACTGGGAACAAGAGGAGGACAGGAAGTGATGGTAACACTGTGGAATTTCACTCCCAGGTCAGTGATCTCCAGCCAGGTCTGTGTCTACTCCATCGGCTCCCATGTTGCCGTGATTGATGCGAGCCACCCCGTAGTCCGAGGTAACAGCATCCAAGGTCAAATGTTAGCCCTCTGAGTCAGTACTGTAGCTACCAGCGGCCAGCCTCTTCATGAAGAGAGAGACAGTGCCATCCTTACAGTCATGCATCACAACCAGGTCTGATGAGACAACTCAGCTGGACCTTGTCCCTGATATTTGACTCCCCGGGCTGCAGACTCCCTGTTAATGGGCCTATGAGATGAAGTGTGGCTGAAGGGTTACCCTGTCATCCAGTGAGTGGAACAACATTTTGTTACCTTTCAAAGTTGAAATGTCTGCCCCCCCACCCCAGCCTTGCACACCCCCACGACCAGAAAGAAAGAGAGCACGCCTGGCGCTGGAGTCTTGGCAGCCAGAAGGATCTGCGGTGTCGCCCCTCCTTTTCGCTGGGTCGGGATAAGCCAGGGAGTGTGGCGCCTCTGAGGTTAGCGGGCTGCCTCATGGAGACGCTAGCTCCATCATGAGCCTATTTTTATTCCATTCTCTTCTATCTCTGTCCTTCTCCTTTCTTACTCCATTTTATTTCTTTCAATCTTACCTTTCCCATAATTTATTTTACTTGTGCCCCCCCCCCCCCCCCCCCCCTCTCTCTCTTTACTGTATGTGCCTCTGCCTGTTTCTCTCTCTCTCTCTCCTGTCTTTCTTCCATGCTCTTGAGCTGTGATTCAGTCTCTATGCGTGACAGAGGAAAATGAAAAAAGAAAAGAAAACCTACAGAGTTTTTGGTTTCTGGTTTGGATCCCAACATTCACTCTCTTTTTTTCCTTCTTTTCTTTTGCTGTATTTATTCTGTAGAAATAGTTGCCAAGACGGCAAGAGCTCCTTGTCACTGGTTTGGCAGTATACATGCAGCGTATATATTTTTACTTTTTTAACCCATATGCGCAAATACTTTTGTGTGCACGTGCACATGCGTGTGTGTGTGTGTGTGTGTGTGTGGTATGTTTCCGTCCTGGGCATGATGTTAAACTGCTCCGTTGTAACTACCATCTTCAATGTAGTAGGTGGCGGTGCATGGATGCATTTGCAACTTCTGTGTTATATGTAACTTGCATGCAAGAAGGCACTATTCACCAGCCAACGCTACCTGACGGCCCCTCCCATGAACAGCTTACTGGGAAGAGAGGCAATATAGACCGGGGGCCTTCCAGCGGTATGTCCGTCCACTGTCGGACTAACCCCGGAATAGCAATGGATGGACTTCCAGGCACATGCATGAGAACAACTACAGAGAGCGCTTTAACACCAAGCAACAGTGCAAGGCTAAGAACTTTGTTTCCTATGGTGATCCAGCCTAGGACATACCCACGGACTGGTTGTCGGAGTGTTTCAACAACTTGGGATGCTCGCCCAAAGACGAGGCAGAAAGGCTGGCAAAGTGCCATCTCTGCTGCCGTATATGGCGGAGCTGCCACTGCTGGTGCCCATGGAGTGCTGCATGACGTGTGTTGTATCATGAGGACATATCCATGAGTTTGTGAATGTAACCTTTATTGCACCTAAGATACCATATTTGTGTTCCTTCTTTCCCTTTTTTGTCTTTGTATTTTTACTTTCATTTTTTGTTTTCTATATCATAATGTTTGTGTAACAATTTATAATCTGTTCAATAAAAAAATGGACAAAATAAATTGTGTTCCTGTATGCTTTCCCTGTGTGTGGACATAAATAAACTGTATTAACACTTAACAGCACTGAAATATTACCGTATCAAATATCTGTCTTGCTCCCTTTGCTAATCTTCATGGAGCCGTATTTAAACTCATCATGTCACTTAAGTCTTGGTATGTAGAATAGTACTGTATAATTAACATTCTGGCTGCTATATTCTTAAGGTTGTTGTGAATACGGAAGCAGCAAGAATGACTGGCTTTCTTGGTACCCCGATGCCCTAAATATCATGATTTAACTTTTAAGGTAAATTATCATCACTCTACTTAACCAGCTAATCCAACATGTTGAGTCAGTCCACGTTCAATGTAGTTATGCTGGCAAGCTCGAAGGGGGTCCCCACGCTTTCAGCAAAGGAGTTTACCATCATAAAGCAGTTGTTCTACATCCCCAGCCCCCATAGACACAGTGCCGTGTTTGTGCCATAAGCCATTCTCCCCCAGCACATTGTGCCCCCCAGGTTCGCTGGCATTTGAAATAGCCTGGCAACAACAAACTCACAGAGTGAAAGGGGTCTAGACTGGTTCACTAAAGAGACCCTGGCATCACATTAGAAAAAGGAAACATTTAAACACAGATAATGACCAATTGTATCTTTGTGACACCTGACTTAGGTCATGCTTCTTAAGAAAAAAAAAACATCATTTGGATTTACTGCCTCTCTAGGTACTCTGTCTGTCTGTCTGTCTGTCTGTCTGTTACTCTGGAGTGAGACAAATAGCTACTAGTAGAAGTAATGTAGACCAACTAAAGAAAAACATTCCCTGTGATGTAATGTAGTTTAATTTACTTAAACTGAGGTTCCCAATTATAATTATAATTCAATTGTATTGCCTACAACTTGTTTTTAACACAGACTTTTATAATACAAAAGGTGAAAGCAGTAGTGCCTTGTTTGGCTCAGGCAGTAGGAAGGGCAACCATATAACTGCAATGTCCCAATTCCTAGCTGAAGACTTGTGTTGCACGTCATCGCTCCCACTCTTCTGTCTCCCTGTCTCCCCTTTCCTATCTCCCCACTGTCAAATGAGAGTAAATCAATAAAATACAACAGTAATCACACACCTATAAGCAGAATGCCCATGTTGTGATGTTCGTCACCTACTATGGCCCAGCTCACGAGCACTCCACTTTCCTCCAAACTTGCCACAGAATATTCTTCAGTGCTCTGGCTGTGACCTAGGCTTATATTTCCTCGCAATCAATGTATTTACATATTGTACCGGTTTTCAACATTCAACATTGTAATGGTATTCGCCACAATTGAAATAATAGTTGACAGTGGTTGCGTATAACATTCTCAAAAACATGCTCAGACCAAATGTATTGTGGTCTAGGCTGATGTTTGTCAATCACGTGTTGTTGTCGGTATGCAACACCTATGGTGCACATACATGTGCGAGTACAATGACTGTCGCGCGTGCACATTGAGTAGTTCTGCCAGCCAGCTACCAAGGAACGGTGTGTATGTGTGTGCGTGCGTGCGTGCATGCGTGCGTGTGCCTGTCAAAAGCCCATATTATAACCGGCCAACAACAAATGACATGACCAACAAATCACTGGCATCACAACTGCACAACGTTAGAAAGTGTAAATTAAAGTTGCTTCTAAATCGTTCCAGTGTTTGTGTCAACATAATCTGTGCAGTTTATGCTGTTGATTTACTCCACAGAGAATTGTGTTCACGTGCGAGTGGAGTCCATGTGGAGTCCATGTCTGTGGCTCCTCACAATCTGTACATATGCGTCCGCAATTACACTCGACGGGACGCTTTGCTGGTTGCAGAACTGGTCCAGAATGGATACAGTTTGTTTGAGGATGACTTATAGTTTAATTTAATTTAAAAGAAAAGTAATTGTTGAATGTGATATTGATCTTAAAGTTTTGTGGTCATATTAACACTGTGGAACATACACCATTTGTTTTTATTTTGATATAAATGATATCAAGTACTTTAATTTCAAACAAGTTTGAGTTTGATATTCAAATTCTTATTGTAGTTTCTCTTTTACACATTCGGAATTTGTAATTTCAAACAAACCTAGCCTAATTGCTGTATTTACTTTGAAATTGCTTGATTTATTTAAGAGCAGTCTGCTACATTTGCTCTCACCATCAAATAATTGATTTGATGTCCATAATTCATGCTGTAGAATGGCATAACTGTTGATTAATTAATGCACAGTGCCGCCCCCCCCCCGCCCCCCCAACCCCAGTCTTTTGTCCAATGACAATGATATTACATTATTATAGCTAGCAAGTTTGTCTCATAACAAAGTCTGCTGTTTTCCGCACTGAGTCTGGATTACATTTGAAATCCCTGCATTAGCGCGGTGCTGTTTGAGCTAGCAATTTCCTCCCTGTCATCCCGGCTGCACAGCACACCACTGCCACGGTGCTCATTTCCACTGGCTTCCTGCTGTGCCCACATCTGAAGATCCCCAGGCTTCAATGGGGATTGGAAACTGACTGACTGTCCAGTGTGAGCAGAGCTATGTGAACACATCATGCCACTCTTTCCAGCCAGAGGACTTTGACGTCACATTGCTAATCCCTCTCTCCATACCACCCAGGCCTCGGGGAGACCACACCAAATCCTGCATGCTCCCCTTCGAGCAGAGTGGTTGGTGCCATTAGGCTCCCTTTAATGAGGCTCATTACATAAAGCGGCAATGAACTTCACAGAAGGCAAGGCAGTGGAAAAACCATTCCACCCTTAAGAGCCACAGCAGCGAAGGAGGAATATCAAAGTAACCAAAGCTATGTGCCAGTTAGAAATTCTTATGAAAGAAAAATCACTGAGCTATTGAAAACAATTGGTGGTGTGAGTTCCAAATTACAATTGAGATATACTGCAAATGATTAGGCGTACAATATGTTATTATCACAGCACAAAAATCACATCACTTTCTGAAGCATCAAGCTTCTACTGCTTGTGAAATCACAGCCTCACAAGACACATTTAGCACTTCAACATGGTATAGGAACATAGTATGTGGAGTAATCAAAACGTTAATGGCCTCTTGGATATTATGAATAGTGGAATTATAGTTCAGTGGTTTCTACTGATTACAGCTCCCATATTTTTCAAAAAGAAAAACTGGGCTGCAAAGCCAAGCACAGAAGCAGCTATAATATACAGTAACTACAAAGTGAATATCTTCAGAGACCATTCTGACTTTCTGAGGTATTATACTTTCTACGTCTATTGCCATCATGGTCTGTGACTTACAGTAAAGGAGATATATGCTGTCATTTCCATTTCCAGAACTAAACTCAGTGCAGTTCTTCATCTACCCCTCCCTAAAGTATCCTCGTCTTATGGAACTTGACAAATAAGTCATTGCAGGTGAATCATTTGGCAAGTAGCGTGAATGAAAATTCAGCTGTTTTGAGATGTGGGACTTCCAACTAGTCATTCATCTGTTTAATTGCCTATCCCCCTAATATTTCTTCCAGCCATTTTCCGTTGTTGAGCATTTAGACCAAGTTGTTATAACCTAATTCTAGGACTTTTTTCTGGAAAGTTCAGCAGGTGCGTGAATTTGGGCATCATAAGCCATTTGAATTCTGCTGAATCAAAAACAAATTAATCTCACTAGCCTAATGTGTATGTTTCCTGCCTTGATTGAAGCAGTGTCTGTTGTTTACTGATGCCAAAACTCTTGTGTGCTTTGGCCCCATATAGATTGCAACGTTCATCTACTGAAAAAACAGACCAAATCCAGTAGCTTTGTCCCACCTTCTCAGAAACTGAAAACAACAGACTGTTGCAGAATCCATCTCTCCTATCCACTAACAATTTCCCTTCATGCACTGTCATTTCAAATCCATTCCATTTAGATGCCATGTGTCTGAACTGTACAGTATTAGCACCTATACATACCAGATAAAACAAACAAAAAAAACTAGCTTTTATGATAACACCCTGTCAGTTCAGTAAGTGCTCTCAATGGGGGTTCACACTGTCTCTTCCAGTGGGTATACAGGCTTTGTCCGGTCTGAGATAATGGATGTGTGTTCGTTGCCACATGAGTCTAATACAGGAGATAAAGGCTGAATGGTTGTCCATGTTTGGGGGATGTAGGTGTGGGATACGTTTGTTTCGGGAAGGAAGTGTTTTTCAGGCAGATAGGTCTTCCCTTCCCAGTGGAAAATAAAGGGCAAATTGAATCTAAGCAGGCTGGCACTTCATTACGATGCCGATCTCTTATCAGGACCCAGAGGAGATGGGAAGGCAGGGTGAGGGGAAAGACCCTGCAGTCAGACACAACGCAGGGACAAAGCCAAGCAGACTCGAAGGTTGGAGTGAGCCGGGCCTGCCCTGTGAACTCCCCTCCATTTATGCCCCTCATGACAAATGCAGAGGCCCAGCCACTGACAGCGTGGGGGGCGGGGCTGTATGTTGAATAAACACATGAGTCCTCTTCTACCCTTACAGTGCTGTCAAAATGGAAATCTCAGTTGAGACACAATAAACAAGATCCATCTGATAGCTTTGTTTATGTGATATGGCTATACTGTACACCGGTCTGGGATAAATGTGCCTTCTCTGACAAAGACAAATTGTGATGTTGACATTTTCCAAACAAACACCCACGGAGGCTTCCCCGTGTTCCATGGTGCTCATGGGATGTGTTGATATTTCTGTATGATAGTCTCAGGAAAAGCCTGAAGTGCCACAGCAATAAACGCCATAAAAGGGGAAGCTTACTTACTTAAGTACTTAACAGTTATAGTTGATGACTTCCTCTCAATAACCTTGAATACCAAGACAAAGTCAAAACCACACTAGATTCATCATCCACACTATTTCACTTCACGTACTGTTGATTTTATGTACTATGATTTTGTATATATTTCTGTACATTTTGTTTTGTTTTGTGGGCAGGTTCTCGAATTCTAAAATGAAAAACTGAAATAACGTGGCCACTTATACTTTTACAGTAGTGTGCTTCTGGAGGGAGGATTGTAGGATGGGGTTCCTTCCTGGTTTATACTGCTTTCCATTCTTGCCAATTTCTCCGATTTCCATAGTAACTAGCCAACAGTGCAGCTTCATCCACAACACGTTTGCTTTCACACTGCATGAGGTAAAACCTCCCCCCTGTCCTTCTCTGACAGCTTTGTCTTTCACTCTTCATCCTTCCCACTTACCCTATTCCTCTCCTTTCCACGTCTAATCCGTTGTTCACCCCATTCCAGTTTTCCACCGTGCATCTTCACTGTACATTTTTAGCTATGCTCTTACACCCAACTCCAGACTACTGAGCTCACTTGGCCAACAATGTGTGTCTGGTAGCATGCCATTTGAGAAATGTCAAACGACTGGCCACAAGTCTTCCTTGCCTTGTGTAATTGCGGGAATTTAAATCACACTGCATAACAAGCAACAGCACAGGCCACTGGCCAGTCTGCCAGGAGAAGTCTGAGGAAATCAGGCTTGCAATCTCCCTGTCCTCTTTTAAATCACTTGTAAAACATTTTTTTTTAATATTGATTTAAATTTGTTATTTGTATTTGATTTATTTGAGTCAATGTCAAGTGACTGTGATTGTTTGATTATGCTTGATTACTGTTGAATCTGCAATGATTTTACACCATGACCTTAGACAAAGCCATTTGTTTGTATATAAATGTATGTACATTATTTATATCTGTCCCCTCAAAAGTAGATCAATCACAGCTTCTTTCACTGTGACTACATGCATGATGTCATGAAACAGAAGAACCTATGCTATGGTCACAAAAGCCTGAAATGCCTGCAAAAGTAAGAAACTTATGAACAGTATGAAAGTTAGATCACAGTTGAAAATCTATGTACCAGGGTATGTGTAGTATTTTAGGCGAATCTGTAGGAGTTAGTTAGATTGCTATTCCCATTCAGCCAAATGAGGCATAGTCTGTTACCGCACTAGAACATGGCCTGCAAGAAGCAACCAGCATGTTCAGTGCGGTTTCGCCATCACCACCGAACTCCACATTGTGATTTGTGTGGCTTTGTTCAGAAACTGCACACATACTGCCATTATTAGACTCTGTTATTCTTTTTTTATGACTAATTGTGTATTCCATCTCTTCGTTTGTGCCATGTCATATTTTGTAAAGCATATTGTAACTTGATTAAGTGCTAATATAAATAATAGAATAATAATTATAAGTCTCTTCTTTCTCTCAATGCTTCTTCTCACTTATATTCATTTAAATTATATACCAGTACAAATCTCCTTCTACAGAACATGTCTCTGACCAGTCCCCACGGGACCACTGGTGGTGCCCTTCCCCCAGCTTTTTAAAAACAACATCCCATATCCATCATACTTCTATACATGTGTGTTATTGTGGTGAATAAAGAGAGGAGGCAACCAGGCATATGGGGTGACTTCACACTTAAACAGCCTATTTACAAGCCATTTAAAGATCTGCAGGAGGGAAAAACACTAGCATCTCTCTGCTCCAAAAGAGAGCCTCTCTATTAGAAACATTCTAGACAAGCAGACCATGGCTGTAGAAAACTTCAGTTAACAGGTTTATTGGAATTTGTGATATCTTAAGAAACAGAATTTCATACCATATTAGTGTAGCACTGAGCGGTTAGAGCTTGAGCAGAACATGCCTTGGCAAATAATTGAGGAGAGTGATATTTCAAAGATGAGTCACATCCTCTGCGGTAATACGAAAATAAAGAATGTATACATATAGCTAAGCCTGTTAAGGAGTGTAACATTAGCATGCTTGAGGTATAAAGAAATGTGGCAAGGAAGCATCATCAATAATAAATCATGCTGTAGCAGTGGTTGAAACACAGGCAGAGAAATCACTGACACTGGCCGATATTTAAAGTGCAAGATTCTGTTCTTTCAACTTTCACCCCAACTCACATAAAATATATTACTTGTAACTTTCAAATGCTTGTCTGCCAAATCATAATTTCAGCAATAAAGCCTGATTAAAATCAGATTTTCTGGTAAATCTCTGGAATACGGTACAGAAATATTCACACTGAAAAATATGCTTCCAATGTTACAATGTTTACACTATGATTGGTCATGATATGGACCTAGCATCTCATAGCCAGATGATCAGAGATGTCTGCATACTGATATGTCTGGTCTGGTGACATATAAATTTAATGAATGGGATAAAACCGGGTGGAAACAATTCAGAAAATAACTGCACAGTCCGTCATATTGGGACATGATATGAATGCTTTTCAAAGCAGTAGGCATAGGTTTGTTAGTGGCCATATAGCTGTTAGACTGAATTTAGAGTTTCCAGACATATCAGGTAGGGATCTCTTATCATCTGACTATGAGAGACTAATGGACCTTCATTATGCATTAAGAAAGTTCACCCAATGTCCTTATTTGTAGTTAAGTCTTTATCCTGCACCTGAAACCACATTGGGTAACACCAGTTCACTTTTTTTCAAAATGAAACTGGAATCAGTGCCATAATTATGTCACTGATGCTGACAACATTTCTGACATAATTATTTCTAATCTTTGCTCCTAGTTTTTTGTCCAAAACTGACAACTCTACACTACATCTTACGTATCAATTGTCTCATAAATCATTCTGTTTGCTTTAAAGACTTCATGCATGTCCAATAATGTTACCCAGTGGATTTTGAAATACATGAGATGAAAATACTATTCATATTTAATCAAAGGCTATACATAGGGATGACAAAGCTACTCTCATCTTGCTTGATCAGTTCAAGACCGACTGTCAAGTTGTTTAAGTTTTTCTGTGTGCTTTGAATTAACTAATATCACAGCAACGTGCCATGACTTCAAACACCAAGAGCAAAATACAATGTCCATTACTTATTATGGTATGTGCTGCTTGGCCTAATCAGGGCCTGTATTTGATAGTGAAAATTGGCAGCAAAAAAAGCAGTCTACTTTGTCTTGCCAAGATCTTGGACCAAAGACCTGATCGGGTCTACAAGCCAAATTAACTCTTTCCGATCTGCAGACCCACAGAATTCTTTGTGAGATTATAGCATCAGTACTACACAAACAGGCAGTATGCTAGCAAAATAAGCAAAAATAAGTTAATATAGCATAAACATCTGTGTAACTACTATAGTCGATCTACACAATTTAGGCATTTAGCAGACACTCTTAATACAGAGCAACTTACAGTAAGCAGTAAGATCTATTTAAGTTCATAACTTATGAGCTTGTAGATCTAATTTCAAAAACCTTAAAGAATTTGCAACATTTTGAAAAGAATAAACAACAAACACCCTGCATTGAGTCCACACAAATTATGTTTAGAAGGGGGACTGCGTCTGCGGCCAAATTTGATTAATTGGGGAGTCATTGACATGAAAAGGGTTGATAATCACTGATCTATTGTATGATCATTATACCAAAATCGTGCAACTTACGTAAGTTACTTATAAGGTTCTGTGACTAATAGGACATAACTGATTGAAATAGGCCTACACCACTGTCTGTCACTAATGGTACGAAACGTGCTGATAGATCAGTAAAACATAAGTTTCTAAGAGCAGGTGATGCAGTACCACAAATGATATATGTAACAGGGATCTAAGACTTGTGTAATTCTATCTGTGCAACCCGGCAGGGAGAGACAGAATTTCATCAGCACTTTTCAAACACTCAAGCATAAAGGCACAGCCAGCTAGGTCTGAGTGGAGACATCCCCTGAAACCAGATGTCTGGATACCTTTATTCCCCGTTGATATTACACTGGCCTACACTTGCTTTTTTGGAGCACCAACATTTTTTTCTCCAGATCTCTTGTTTATCCATCATCTCAGCTTCTCCTCCAAGTTCTTCTTCATAGATATGATATTTCTGAGGCCACAATAGAGTAGACAAGCTCAAAAAGCAGTTTTCTGGGAACCCGACCATGAAGTATTTTTGATTCATCCTCTGAGGCTGATCATCTTGGTCAGAAAGAGAATCTCCGTACAGACCGCTGACAGTAAAACACAGACATATAAGCTCAGTATTTTCCATTACATATTCCAACATGAGTCCATGTGGTTCTGCCCTGGTTAAATACCCTGAATTGAAAGTATGCTGGGTAAAACAAAAGCATGATACATAGACAGGCTTACTGGTGATATGGACATCTTATTTTGAGTAGAACACATTTGGAGCCAAAATTGGGTACTGTTGCACCATAACCTAGTGAGACACTTACGTTGATAATAATAATAATAATAACTTTATTTATATAGCACTTTTCTAGACAAGATGCCTTGGAGAGTTGTGAGTTCTTGTGATGCACTCGTGAAGTTGTGAGTCAATCCAAGGTAAAACACAGGGCAAAGATTACATAACCCCCCCCCCCCACACACACACACACACACACACACACACACACGCACACGCACACGCACACGCACACGCACACGCACCAATCCCTGGCTCTTTGTTCCCCTTCTCAGACACCACATCATACATCTTGAGTCCTGCACTCACCCTAATTACAGCAGAGCTTCCCACTACTCCCCATGCTGCCCCCAGGCCCCCTCACAGCATCAAGCTACATATACACAACAATCTAAACAAAGATTTGGCCTTTCAGCGCACTAGTTAAAAGAAGCAGAACACCACTCTCAACATAAACTTTGCACCCGGAGCCGCACAACACCAGATCAGTCCAATTGATAATTAAGTACACAACGTCCTCTGGTAAAATAGTGCACCCCATGTACAAAGTAAATCTCTAAATGAACTACAAGCCAAGCCCTTAAAAAATGTATCTATACTGTAGACATAATTGCTTGGGGTAGAAGCATGATAGCCAGTTAGTTTGCTATCTTCCCGCATGATATGAGGGAGCCTTTTGGTGTAATGTTGCAAAACACTTAAATCTACAAGGTCACAACACGTCATGATGCATCATGTTGTTACCTTCTAAATGTCTTATTTGTGTCATTCATTTATGTTTTGAAAAATGTTGACAATTTTCAATTTTGTAAGAAATTATATTTTTAAGAATGTATTATTCTACTACTAATATTATAATATTAATATTCGTTTTGCCTATAATAACGTGCCCAAAAAAGGGACGGCATGTTGAAAGTGGTTAATGAGTTATAGTGAACCAACAGCGTAAAGATGGTGGACCACCGTGGTGTAACAGTGACAGACTGGGAGTGTGCAGAGACTAGGGCTGAACCAGGGCTGGGTGCCTCTCTGTCTGAGGCCAAGAAAGACAGTGATGGCTAACCACAATGTAAAAAGGAGGCAAGGAGCATCTCTCCCCACAAGCATCCCTCACTGTGTGGTTCATCTCTCTCTCTCTCTCTCTCTCTCTCTCTCACACAGAGAATTAAGACTTTGAAAACATGGGGCAAGGTATCCTATTCTAGTTTGTAACTGATTGTTTGGAAGAATTTAAACAAATTTAAGAATAAAGAAGTTGTTAAAAGTTTTTAAAAAATAGTCTCATAGAGAATTGGAAGAAAACTGAATTCATGTGCATGGTATGAAGAGACAGAATGCAGTCGGCAGCAGGTGAGAGATCTCATAGCATCATTATGAAGAGACAGAATGCAGTGGGCAGCAGGTGAGAGATCTCATAGCATCATTATGAAGAGACAGAATGCAGTGGGCAGCAGGTGAGAGATCTCATAGCATCATTATGAAGAGACAGAATGCAGTGGGCAGCAGGTGAGAGATCTCAACATGTGCATTGCATGTGTATGCAGGTCCCACGGCCACAAAGACGAATAGGGTGACGGAATGTTTACAGACTCATCTGTCCCTTGTATATATCTGTTTTACCCATCTACAGTATTCCCCAAACACAGTCCCCCAGTCATCTTTCTCTCACGGAGAGCCGAGACATTGGATAATTACCTCGCTGTCAGCCATCTCTACAGCTGTAATTAGACCTGGGAGTAAACCCTAATTGATCTAATTGAGAGCAGGAATAGGATGATCTGACCTCAATCCTGGCATCATGCTCTGCTCTCTCTTTCTCTCTCTTTCTGTCTGTCTCACACTCTGTCTGTCTGTCTGTCTGTCTCTCTCTCTGTGGGCTCGTTGGGATCGACAGCATTCTTCTCAGGCATTATTTAAACTGGCAGCACTCTAGCCAGTCTGAAAAAAAGGCCTGAGGTTACTGGCAAACTTATGGGATGCATTTTTTGGTAAGTCAAGATTTGGATGTGGAGACAATTTGCTCAGTGGTTGCGATATTTTAAGACTGTGTGTATATATAGTGCATGCTTTTGTAGGAAATGGTAGTTTTGTCATGAATGTAGAAAAAATAAATAAACTGCTAGTGAATTAGTAACTGACGTGAGAAAATCTGCACCTCGTCGACATACCAAAAGATGTTTTTGTTGTTAATTTGCCCGGGATCTGGTGGTTTCTTTGTTACACATTTTGCTGGTGTACCTGGCAAGTTGTTTCTCGGGGTCTGTTTTCCAGTCTGGTGGCTTCTGATGGACAGTAGGGGGGGTGGATGGATGGTTTAGCACAGATTTGCTTTGGAAGGGAGTGAGTGAATAGCGTGAGCAGACGATGCTTCCTCGCGCCCAGTTTGTTTAGCAACGCCAACTGCCATGCACATGTGCAAGGCGACCACGGGCTGTGAGAGAGCAGAAGGCCTGGCAGCCCTCGTCCTGGCAACTCTCTCTCTCTCTTTCTATCGCCCAGTGAAAGAAAGAAAAAAGGGAGGCAAAGTGAACAACTGTACCGTTCTTTGCCATTGCCTGCATGTACAAGCAGAGCCGGATCTACAGTTGCCCCCCCCCCCCCCATTTTGCTGTAAAACTGCATTTGTACTAGTGGCTGCATTCATTCAGCGACTAGTCTGTATGTTTGCCTGCCTAGCCTCTCTTTGGGGGTGGGGGGGCTGGGTACCCCAAAAGTACAGAAAAATTAAAACAAAAACCAAACAAAAAAATTAGGCGAATCGCACAACGCAATCTACCCTAATAGCGCAATCTACCCTCCAAAGCCCGGGGGCCCTTGGGAGGGTAGATCCGGCCCTGTGTACAAGTCCTCCTCTTTTTGAAACAGAGTGCACAACACTGTGGGAAAGTGTGCCTAAACACTGACATGCACACCTGCAGCCTGACCTCACTCCATTGGTAATTTACACCCAGTTCTTTTCCGGTATCGGCTAATTGCCTAATCCTAAGCCTGAGCTGACGCAGGACCCACTGGGGCCGGCGGTGACTGTTCGCCTCATTCCAGGGAGTCCGAGGGACTGTCCGTGGGTCAGCAGATGTTCTTCTCTCACCTGCTGTAGTCCAAGTACAGTACATGTCACCCCTCTTCAGGGAGACACAGCAAACATAGTGACTGTAACTGGATCACAGAATGTTGTGGGAAAAGGAAGTAGGGAAAGAGATAAAGAGGACCCTCACTGGAAGAGGCAAGGATGAGCAAACAGAGAGAGGATAGAGAGTATCTTTCCGTTCTGTATCACACATAGACTCAGAGGATAGACGTAACCGGTGCGGTGGGTGGGGGTCCACAGCTGGGTCCAGCTGCAGTGTCCACTGTTTTCCTTCTATCCCCTTTCTCTCTCACTGTCGCTCACGCCGCTTTCAGTATAAACTTATTCCCAGTTGCGAGAAGAGTCCTCCTCACCTGCAGCAACAGTCTGCACCGCTTAATGAAATTTCTTGTCCCAAGAGACAGCTATATGAGCCCATCTTCCCTTCCCCGGCAGATGTGAGCAGGAAGACCCTGTCCCCAGCTACACTCCACAACCCGTCTGTCCCTACACTGCAACATCCGCCGTGTTGCAGTTTACCTCTCAGAGGTAAATTGACACTCCGGAGTTTGACTGTCACACATTTAAATCCGATTAGGAGGATCATCAAACTTGGCAGATGATTCAGGAGGACCTTTGCTAATGATTTAGTTTTTTTTTTCAATCATTCAGATTTAAAGGTGACACTTTGGCTTTCGGAAAGCTTAGACCAGAGCAGAGAAAAAGTATAAACACCACTTGAAAATGTTATAACAAAAATGGAACATCATGCCGAATCGCTTAAACCTTATACTTGATTTACCAAAGTCACCCAGAGGTCTATAGGCCCCCTCCTTTTTCCCCTCTACACTAAAATATCTTCACCGAAAACAGTCAATCTAAATGCTTGTAGATCTTCTATTTCTGCCAAATTTCCACCCCAGAACAGGGATGCTAATGGTTCAAATGAGGTTAATAATCCAAATCGATCCATCCCATTCCAGAGGGAAAGCTTGGAACATCCACAACCTATAGTTTTCCACTACTGAACAATATTTTCTCTCTGCTTCATTTCTCGGGCCACATAAGATTAAACATTTGACCACACAAGCCCCAATGCTCTTCCTGTGTTGTTGGAGAGACAGAAGCAGTTGATTCGCTGATGGACATCTGAGCACAATAAAAGGCACTCAGCTGTCTCAAGCACGGCAACTCTGACCTGAACACCCACACTCTATCCAGATGTACATCAGTGTTTATGTTCGCTTCAGTGCCCCTGCTAGGCCCAGGAGTAAGTGTTCAAGGAAGTATTACATTTGTGAACACATTAAGTAGCACATCCAGTTTCCTGCAATTTTGCCTGTTCCCTGTAAATACTGTGTTAAACCACAGAGCCACAGAGGAGCTTGGTAGTTAGCAGAGGAAAAAGAAACACAGGGAGACTAAAAGAAAGAGTCAGCTTGCCTCAAGCAAGCCCAGTTTCATGGTCAAGCCATCCAGCATGGCATTAAAACAGACAACCTCCTCAGAAGAATGTCTGGTGAGAATTGATTACATGGTTTGTGTATAAAAATACCAGCCCTAAACTTGTCATTCCACTGTACTCAGCAGTTGATCTCAAGCATCTCTTCTCCCAAACCATCAGGACACTGAATGCTCTCCACATATTGCCCCCAAGGCCAACATCCTGAGAAATGAATAGCACTTTACCTATATTGCACTCAGGAATATGAACTGCATCTATCTCTACTAACAAAAAGCTCCATATAGGAGTGGTTGCACCACTCAAAAAGGTAGCTATATATGTTCATATAAGAACAGCACATGTTAACATAGTAGGCTGCAACTAGATTCATATGCATTATGATAAATTCTTTATGGAATATGAAAAACATGACCTCACATGACTGCAGAAGCCAGTTAGAGTTAGAGCTTCATAACAATGAATGACATTCTGCTGCTTACAGGTACATGAATGAAGTTAGCACCTGCCAAGCAGTTAGGCCTACTATCTGGTGGTCACTGTCTGCAGCCCAGCAGTGTACTGGAATGGAAACAATGAATCTCTTTGAAGCATTCATGCTTTCTCTTCAGGGCAATTATGAGCATTCTAGTCTTTTCTCCCCAACAGGCCTGCTGTTTTATGTTGGCAGGCAAGCCATATGCCATGGACAAATGATTCAAACGTCTGCTTATTTCTTTCTAGCAAGTTGTCCATTTAGTAATTCTGCAAAATTGTTTTGAATAATCTTTCAGGGAAAAAGCATCTAGAAAACACTCTCTATACATACCTGTATATGAAATACATTATGTGTGTGTTTTCTCTTTCATGTTCTTCTCATCTTGCTAAGGGGCCTGAAGTGATGACAGGCCATCCATTCTGTCACAAACATGGGGGTGGCATGCAACACCACAGGCTCTATTGAATTCCCACAACAACTAATTAGAAATGAAGTGAGATCAGATAAGAATTTGGAGAGCGGCAGCCCGAAAGACAGACGAGGAAGCCCCCCTACCCGTGTCACCTCCGCTACCCATGCCAGCACTTGTTGGGCCTCATTTCCCCCTCAGCTGCCTGGAGACTCCCTCTCCCCTTTCTACTGGAGCCAGACCAATGCCCCCAAAACAGAGAGACACTCTGGACCAATAGAATAGGCCTTGACACTGTTTATGAAGTGTCCGTTCCCAACACAAGACAGTGATCATATACCAATGGTCATCATGGATTGGAGTTTTAAAACAGATGCAAATCAATTAAGGCAATTCAATCCAAAGATCAAAAGATCTGATCTTCAGTAAATATTGAATTCTGAGATATTAAAGCTAGGCTGTATGCTCATTTTGCGTCCCTCTATGGCTAATCTGCTACAGTAGCTTGTGGCATAACATGTTGTGACATTGTCAGCTATTTTAGCTATTCACTGTATAGGGCTTAGGTGGTTCATGGATTTAATTGCATATAGTGAAAAGCGTGTTTAAGTAGTATGGTTCCTATACAGTACCATATAAAAATACAGTGTGACTAATTTCTTTACCTTAATTTACCTCATCCGAGAAATTATCACACCTTTAGAAGAAAAGGAAAGGTTATTAAGAGAAAAATTAAGAATGTTGGCGCCTTATAAACCACAGCCTTATAAACCACCCCTCTCGTCTCACGTCACAGATGACCTATTTTCCCTTTCAGTAGGCCTTAGATCTTACATTACAAGACAGATTTCTGCTAATAGGTTTAAGGGCTTATTTTCATGTCTTTTTTTATTCATCACACCTAATTTTAACTGTTCCTCCACATACTGTAGCCAATGACACATGGGGCAAGTGACAAAATCTCACACATAGAAATGTGGAGCCAGACTGTAATAGAATAATCAGGAACTGCTGTGCTGGTGGTTTGGGGAGCAACAACGGAATCGTACCCACTTCAAAAGTTATATTAATGATCACAATACCCATATTGTAATGGCTTTTTGGACAGCTCTGCATGCGCACAGAGAAAGGGACAGTGGGAATTTCATAAGCACAGAGAGAGAAAAAACTCATCAGATGTCTTGCTGAGATGTTGTGCTGGCACCCTGAGCAAGAGCAGTCTGTTCTCACATGGTCGACCAAGCACACGAGAGATCAGGGAATGCTGACTTTGAAGAAGTCCTTCTATGGAGGCTGTAAGGACTGGTCAAGCCGAGCATACCATTCCCTGAGGGCTGTCTGCAGGCAGGTACTGTAATGCTTCAGTACAGTAGCGAGATCGAGGAAGGGACATGGTCAGCAGACACTCTCTATATGCCTGATTGTGTGGTGGGCCACCACACAATCATGACCAGCCAGCCATCACAGTATTTTAGTAGGCACTAGGCAGCTGCGAATAGGCACGAGTGTGCATGCGTGAAAGCTCCCCCCACACTAATCCGTTTCTAGCTAGGGGAAACACTGCCTTGAAATATCATATTTTCTCCACAGATTTGTCAACAATATTGGAAGTAATGGTCAAAGAACGTTGAAACCACTTGTCTTAAACCCTATATAGTTGAGTGGGGCTCCCCCCATACTTGGTCCACTCCTTTTTGTCTTGACACCAAATGTCTAGCCTTGATTGCTACGTTCTGCACAACATTTGACTTTGTGTGTAATGTGTATGTGTATTATTATTCCGTCCCCTGTGACGTCACTTCACACAGGGATGATTTCTTTTCTCACTTCGCTTCTCAAGTGGGAAAAGAAAAATGCCGAATGTAGCGAATCAGTCTGGATTCCAGGCTATCAAATCTCTATAGACTCTCTACGCATTGTGAGATTGCAGATTTGCTATTTTCACTGAATGTTCACCCCAGAAAATGGACGCTAGGGTTCATGTGGTTAATGTGCTCCAAATCGTTTTATTTTTTGATTGTCCTCTAGGTGCTATTCCATATTCTATAATCAGTTACAGTGAACTCTTCTGTCTCTTTATCCTGGTGTTCTCTGTGATTTATAATTTGGGGACCTCCCAAAAGAACCACTGAGTTTATATTTCTGCTTTCAAGCCAGGAGCCACAGCCAGTACTGAATATCCCTTCACCACCACCCTATACTCCCTTGTCCAAATGCTGGGCCAAAATCACATCTCCTGAGCCCTTTGTCAGTAGTGCACTATGCATGCAGGTCCTTGGCCCATGAAACCACACCACAGACACCGGTGAAACAGGGATTATGGGAACCTGTAACTTTCAGAAACACTAGTCTCTCTGGTAAGTGATCTTTATTTCCCCCAAAATCCTCATTGCAGTAGCACATTTAAGTGAACCAGTTTGATATCCTACAGAAAACACAGAATACGTAAAGAGCAATATCTAAAAAGAATGAAAGGTCTTGGTTTCTTATTATTGCTTGTGAGTGGCACTAGCCCCTCCTATGTCCAGCTTTGAGGGTTTGTGTAAGCACAAACATTGTCTTAACACAAACAGCGAATGCCATTAACGATAAATGGCCAGTTTTTAATGTTTGTGTAAACACAGACATTGAAGACGAAGGTGAGGATGCATATTGTGATTGGCCGAATGAGACTGATGATGTACTGTATATTGATGTATGATTAAAAGAGCACCCCTCACTTCACACGGGTGTGCAGAAATAACAGAAATAACCTGAGAACACAATATATTTCTCTGAAACACAATGGAGGTGTCATCAAATGCTGTAATTTGTCTGAATATTTATTCCTTGTTGACCATAGCCATTTCTTTTGCTCACACTCAACCAGGTTAATTAGTCGGTCTACTATTAGTGACATTGATTTTGCTAGATAAAGCCCTGATTCTGTCTCTTTCTGTGAATATGTGAAAAACGCTTTTGGGCCTGTTCTGGACAGAGGCATCTACACTGACGTTGTTACCGTGGAAACCTTCAAGAGGTGAAGGAGAGGACAGCCAAAAAATCCTAAAAATCTGCAGGTAAAATCCACAGTAAAGCTGTCCAGTTTAAACTGCTTCAGTGTTAAAAATGATATGCATGTCAGTCACCACTTCAGGCCCTTATATCACTATAGACTATAGTATATCAACGTTCTGCCCCTTAATCTTAAAGTGTGTTCATAAAATCATTCAAGTCATAAAGATTTAATGCAATAAAAAAAGACATTTGAGAGGAAAAATGTCCTACCTCAAGAATGCACGTCCCAGCAGCTGTGTTCTCCTTGATGGAAGCATTGTAGAAGTTCCTCTCAAAAACAGGCTCGTTGTCATTTATATCCTGCAATATAACGTTTACTATCGCTGTCGATGACAGGGGTGGCTTCCCACCATCGGTGGCCACCACGGTGACACTGGGCTTGGGGTCCTTCTCATAATCCAGCTGGGACAACGTTGTGATGATGCCCGTCACAGCATCTATGCTGAACCAGTCTGAGTGAGTCCCTTGGTCCTGCAAGATGCTGTAGTTGATGTCCCCGTTGGGTCCTTGGTCTTTATCTCTAGCGGTCACCTGCAGCACAAAGCTCCCTGGAAACACCACTTCTGGAATTATCTGTCTGTAGACGGGCTGGTCAAACAGAGGAGGGTTGTCATTGACATCAACTACCAGGATGGTGAAGGAGGACTCTGCCCTGAGGGGAGGAGTGCCTGCATCTGTTGCCATCACCCTCAGTTCATAAGTATCCCTCTCCTCGCGGTCCAGAATTTGGTCCACACAGATTAGATAAATGATGTTGTCCTTGGTGGTCAGGGCAAACTTCCCATCGCCGCCCTCCAGAGACACATTGACATTGGCGTACTCGCCATAGTCTGGGTCAGTGACTGAGATCCTTGCCACATACTGGCCTGGCTGTGCCCCCTCTGAGATTTGTGGGGAGCCATCCTCACTGAGGAAGATGATGGTCATGGTTGGCTGGTTGTCATTGTAGTCTCTAACATGGATGGTGACAAAGGCATTTGTGACCTCGGGCTGTGTGGCGTTATCCTGTGCCTGAACCACCAGCTCATGGACTCGCCTCATCTCAAAGTCCAGGGGCTTGTTTAGAGTAATGATGCCTGTGCGCGTGTCTATGACAAAGTAGCGGTCCGGATCACTCTGTCTCCTGTTTATCTCATACAGCACCAGGCCATTGTCTCCTTCATCTGCGTCAGCGGCGAATACCTGCAGGATATTGCTCCCTGGTTGAAGGTTCTCAGAGATGATGGCATGGTAGCGGCTCTGGTTGAAAACAGGAGCGTTATCGTTGATGTCCTGCACAGTGATATCTAATGTCATCTGGTCACTCCTTTTTGGAGAGCCACCGTCAAAGGCCTCTATAGATAAAGTGTACGTGGACCTTCGCTCTCGGTCTAGAATAGCATTGACCACCAAGTCCAGATAGAGAACTTCATTGCTACCCCTCCTGGTCTCCAAAGTGAAGGTCTGGCCAATGTTACCATCTTTGATGAGGTAGCCCTGTGTGGTTAGCTGGTCTTTATCAGCATCCAGGGCGGGGTCCAGAGGGAACCTGGTGCCAATGGCCGTCTGCTCGGGTATTTTAAATGTTGCCCTCTTTTTAGGGAAAGCGGGGGCATGGTCATTTATGTCATTCACCTTGATGGTTACCTCCACAGTCACTCCTGTCATTGTGACTGCAATGAAGTTATACCGGTCCCTTAGCTCCCTGTCTAGAACCTTGGCCGTTTTAATAATACCAGTGCTCTCGTCTATGTCCAGGTCACTACCCACCCCCGTGCCCTCGTGGTCTGAAATGAAGTACAGGGCCGCGGTGATGCCAGGGGGCAGCCCAGTGCTGATGTCACCAACGATTGTGCCCGCCGGCTGTTCCTCATCCAGCTGTAGCTCGAGCGTGCCCAGGACCATGGGTGAGTGGGTCGTTATGAGCTCCAACACCACATACACAAGCAGCACAAGCCTCTTGCTCCAGCAACCCTCGTGGTGCAACAGGGCCATTGTAGACCTCCCCAAACCCTTGGCGGCTGTCTGCATTCTGGCTCCTTCTTTTTAAAGCTATGGAGACAGAAAAAGGGAGGGGGGGGGGGGGGTAGATGAAGTGCTGAGTAATATCAAAAGTGAACAACAGTAGAAACAAAGGAACCGTGTATCATTTCTTTGCATAATACCTCATGCTATTTTTGGAGAAAGTAGATGGCTTAAAGACTTTTCCATATGTTCCATTGGGCTCCTTTCCTGGCCGCAGTGCACACAATACAGCCTCGCACATAACATTTTCCTATACTTCTTCACCTAATAAGTCAACACCTTGTTACTTCAGAAAGCATTCCTTTGCTCAAATAACATAAGGAAACAGCATGCTGCCTTAGCCTTTGGTCTATCCATTCAATTCTGGAGGGGAAAAAAATGCTAGATTTACCAGACCACTCTCTATGACAAGTGTATAATAACTAGAACCATGATCTCTGTTGTCTGCTTGTATTGACCAGTTCAAGAAAATAATATCTGCTAGTGAAGTTGACCTCTGAGTAACAATTCATGAAACGTGCTGACTGAACTGTTGTACATTATGAGACCACTTTTTAGTAATAATGCAATTAGTATAATACATTTGACTGCTGTGTGTTGTCGTTATTTTCAGTAGAATTAAATGCTGTGTTAGTCAGGAAGGATTTTATCTGAATTGTTTAGGTGTGACAATTAATTAGTCATTGCCAATTTCCTCCACTAGGTCTCTGTGCTGCCAACCTCCATTCTTGGCCTGAGTTTATTTGCTTTCTCTTGGATTGAACAGCTCTTGCATGCAGTTTGGAAGTGTTTTGTTGTGTGCCACTGCCTTGTACATTATTGAAAGTTGACTAATCATTTTCTTTCGGTGTGCGGTTTTCGATGAATAGTAGGTCACAATCCCCTTTCCACCAGGGAACACTGACAATTGTGTTTGTTGGAGCGCCCAGTCATGCTGAAGGCACCGATGCCAGGAAGCGAACCCACATCTCTGCAGTGGTGGGTAATTGTTTAACCTCTATGCCACCCAGAGGCCCCAAACTGATGAGTTTTTGATGGGTATACTTTAAGTTGTTCTTGGTTTATCTACTGGCTTTGTGTGAAATGTTGTCATGCAGCAAAGTCAAGTTTGGCAACATGGCCTCAACATAATTGTCAAGGCACTTCTCCATTCTCATCCCCATTCCCCTGCAAACCCATTATTCTGGCTTTCTGTGGGTAAACCACACTTCTGTATTTACCCAACAGAATTCTCATGCACGTATATAACTCACACAAACTAATTTACTTTTACGAGCAGAGGTTGAATCTAGAAATGTATAAAATATTGGAGCATTCGTAATGTAATTTGAGAGGAACAATAGGCATTGCACTAATCTGGAAATGGGCTGTAGATAATATGTAGTTTGGTAAGCGAGAATTTATGGAGTAATGTCTAAACTAGTCAAGAAGACTGTCTCGTACCATCTGCAGAATAAAGCCACAACGCATTTGGCACATAGGAAAATGTTTGTGTCTTATAAATTACAAAAGGAAATTTGTTTCCAGTCGCCAGTGGATATGTTTAAATAGCTTGAATTCACAATGAATTTGTCTTATTACAAAGTTTTATTTATTAATATAATATAATATAAGGACATTTATTAGATTCAGTAATTCTCCACTGTATTGTGCAAACTGCAAATGTTTAAAGGCTCCCCCCAGTGGTTTTGGTCATACCTGCATGGAAATAATCATCCTACATCTGGGTGTGAGCGCACACACACACACACACACACACACACACACACACACACACACACACACACACACACACACACACACACACACACACACACACACACACACACACACACACACACACACACACACACACACACACACACACACACACACACACACACACACACACACACACACACACACACACACACACACACACACACACACACACACACACACACACACACACACACACACACACACACACACACACACACACACAGAGTTGCGTGCACTTGTGGGTGCTACTACAGTAACTATCTCCTGTGTGACTCTGCAGGCTCTGGGCCATGATGGTGACAGAGTGGCAGAACCGAACAGAACAGAACAGAGTACTACAGCAGAGTTAAAGGGCTCCATGCAGTCTACCTCTCTTATTCTGGCTCTGCAGCATTGTAATTGAGGTCTGCTGGAAGGCTGCCATACGCCAACAGGATTCCAAGGCTAATTTCAGTCTGCCATGATTCTGGCCCCGCAACACTGAAGATGCTAACTTTTACAGTCACAAATTGTTTCATAATGGTTTAGTATGACTGGAGAAATAGTGGACATTCAAATTTCTCCTCCTTATATGACTTTCAATGCCATGAAAACCATATAAAATTGTTTAATGCAGTACTATTTTGTTAATATTTCCCAGGTTGCAGTAAAACGTTGTGGTGCAATAGCCAACCGGTTAAGTTAATAGCAAAAAAGAATATTGGGTCATTTACTGTATCAATTCCTCATTACAATTACACCCAGACAGGGCATAGAAATAAATGTGAAGTCAAGCAATGCACAATCATCATTAAATGCCATACTTTTTGGTTTCCCTTAAGTGTTTTGTTCTCTGATATAAACTAGAATAAAGCCGTGACAGTACCAAAAGCTTGAACGCATTAACATTTTGAAAGCACAGTAATGATTTATTTTCCTGTAACAGTGGGGAACATACTTTAAATGTACTTTTTCAAAAGTACAAAGGATGACTTTTCAAGGCTGGAATCTTTGTTCAATTGCCATAACTGAAATAATGCACTCTCTAGTTGGGCTATAGAGGACCACTGCAGAGCAGAGCTGCCTAATGGCTATAGCAGACAGTACTGAGCAGACTAATTACTGAATGCCAGGTTAAGCAAGACAATACTAATACTACTAAGAAGAAGAAGAAAACATGACTGCTTATTGTATACTGTATGGCTAACATTGGTCTTGCTTCATGCCTGTTATACCAACCGAAGATAAGTGGTCTGATCAAAAAGGATTCTGTGTCTAGTCAGGATACAGAACAGAACAACTTGGTTATGCTATGCTATTGGCAGGACTTTTATACATGCCAGTGGGGAACAGCATACTAGGTTATGGCTTTGGGGAAGAAATCTGTAAAAACAGACATGAATACGAGCCAATCCCATTGTGGGTTTTATTCAAAGGTATTCACATCACTGACATCACTGATTCTAAATAAATGTTGCATATCCACTGTATTTGTTTGTTTGACATAATGTAATGTACTCAGGGGTAATTGAATAATTGACCCAGTTCCCCCCCCCCCTTCAAATCGTTACATAATTTCTAAACTCTCAACTAGGACTCTCAACTACAACAACCAAGGTTTCTAGGGTTTAGAAGCAGAATTAATCGTGATTTATACTTTTTTTCACAAAGGTGTTGCGTGCTGAAAACAGCCAATCTACCTAGAACACCAGGCAGCACAAGTTGAGTTGAATGCCTTCGCTTGTTTATTTCATGTTTGATCCAAGTGAAAGCTGTTTTCTTTTACAAAGAAGCATGTTTTACTTCACTCAATCAGTGCCTCCATTACAGAGGAATGTCAAAATGTTTATATATTAGTGTGGAGCTATTAAAGCAATCTGCAATAGAATGGAGCGAAAAGGTAAAGGTTGAAGTTACTAAATAACATCAATGAACATCATTAATATTATTACTCGACTCCCTTTTGTGAGACAGTGAAATATTTGCACAAATTGCACCTACTTATAAACAATATAATCTATTATAATTTATAAACCTTTAATTTGCTGCAGAAAGAAATGCTCAGAATGTGATCCTTACTTGCATTACTTTAATACAAATCCTTCCAAACCATTTTACCACTTAAGGCACAGGGGAAACTCTGCACTACAGTATGACACAAAAAGGCTAGCCCTCAGCTTGGCAGATTTCATCATGGGCCTTGAATATCACCTCTAAGTTCCATGTCATGATTCCAGCTAATTCAAATAAAACGTCTCAGCTTTGGAACAGTATAACCACTTAAACCACAACAGTATCTAATGGGACTCAATGATAGATGCCACTGATACAGAGCAAAATATAAAGCTTTGAATATTTGGCAGACTGCCACCTGTCAGAATGAGTGCATTTCTCTGCCCTGTAATAGACTGTGGAGCTTCAGATCCTTCATAAGGGCATTGAATGGGCCAGGAAAATCCATCACAGACCTCACGTGTGTGCGCTGCCAGGCCATAACAGAGTACTGGGCAAACCACACCATCTCCCCTTTCATTGTGAACTGATGGTTTCTGAGGACAGGCAGGATCATCTATTTCCCACACCAGGAAGCTGCATGGTCGAGTTCAGTTGCTTTTGTACTGTAAGGTTTTCTGGGAACAAACACAGCTTGTA